>NW_027186296.1:32028063-32059928 GCF_028583685.1 Petaurus breviceps papuanus | reverse complement strand
GGAGGGAGGGAAGGAAGGAGGGAGGAAGGAAGGAAGGAAGGGAGGAAGGAAGGGAGGGAAGGAGGGAGGGAGGGAAGGAAGGAGGGAGGAAGGAAGGAAGAAAGAAAGGGAGGGAGGGAGGGAGGAAGGAAGGAAAGGAAAGGAAGATCCTTAGAGATTCCACGCTCTGTTTGCTAGCTAGTCCATAAGTCTCCTCTTTATGATATAGAAGAAACAGTGCTAGATTTGGTGTCAAAAATACCCAGGTTCCAATCCTGGCTCTATCATTTAGCCATATGACCTTGAACAAGTTATTTAATTTACCTAGGTTTCCATAGGCCTCAATTTCCTCATTTGTAAAAACGAGGGGATTGGACAAGATGACTACTAGGGTGACTTCCAGTACTAAATCTACAATCTTCCATTTCCAACCCTTCACAGATAAGACACTTTTATCTGGGCACAAAGTAAAGAGGATGCCATGCAAATTATAAAACTCTCTGGGAAAAGCTGAAAGGTAATGCCCCCAGATTCCCAATTGAGGAGGCCTGCATAGCCACTACAATAATGAGAGGCAGAAGAACAGTATATAGGTCACTAGACTTAGAGTCGGGAAGCCTTGAATTCAGATCCCCTCAGCTATTCATTGTGTGACCCTTGAAAAGTCATTCTACACTTTGTGTCTCAGTTCTCCCCTCTGTAAAATAATCATGTTGGACTTAAATGGTCTTTAAGGTTCCCTCCAGTCCCAGATGTATGATCTTGCATTTTTGTTGCTTACTGTCCTTCATTAAGTCACTGACACTCTAGCCCCGACAATCCCAGTCTCCCTGTCTCTGCTACTTTCTCTGTCCCATGCAGGAAAACACCAACCCTTCCTGGAGATGGCCCTTGGCTGAGTACTATCTATAGCTGCCTATTTCTGGAATGTCTGAAGGCCCCAGAAGCTCCATACAGAGGAAGACTAGGATGGGGCTCTGGCAAGTCGGGGCCCATAGAGATTGTCCCTTGTCCTCTTGTCCCCCCTTCCTTCTCTCTTCTTTCTCCACTTTCACTTCTGTTTTCCTTCTCAGAGAGCCCAGATATGGTTAGACATCAGCTAAATACACTTTTGCTCTTTACTGGGACAGCCTTAAGTTAAGCACCTTCCCACCCTAGAGCTTCCAGTGAGATTCAATTCCGTTTCTGAGAATTCGACCAAAAACAACAACAAAAAAGCTTGGCAAACCCAACAATGGTAGGGGAGCGGGGGAGGGGAATGAATAATCTCAGAACAGAAGTTGCATTATGCGATGTGGTTGCCATGTGGTTTATTCCGAGAGAGGATCATGCAAGCACATTGTGGTGAATATGATAATAGGCTAAAACGATTCAAAGAAATTCAGAAGGTTTTGTAATAAAAGGTTATAACACAAAACCAGAGATAACAATGTGCCAAAGGCTCGTTCCAAGTTGCTTGCAAGAAACAATGAAGAGACTGGGTGACTAGGAGTGGGAATACATTGTCCCTTCCCACCCCATCCCCCCAACATACCAGTCTTGAAATGGGATCAGATTTAGTTACCGTTACCAAGTCATTTTAGAACATGGACAATAAATCCACTCAAACACACTCACTCATTTGTATCCATGGAATTGCTGTGCCTAGAATAAATATCTACTTATTATTGTCTCTTCCCACTATAAGCACAGGGTTTCCTTTTCCAGTCAGGCCCACATCTCATGGCAACAGTGTAGTTGCCTTTCACAATTAGAGTGTAAGCTCCTCCAACGCAGGGATCAGAGAATCAGAGACCTAGAATTAAAAGGGCATGTCTGGTCCATTAGTCCTTATCTCATCATGTACTCCAACTCTATCATTTTACAGGTATAGGGGTGAAGGGACTTGACCAAGGTCACACAAATAAGGACTGGCATGGGTAAAGAATCTGTCTTCTCTTCCCTCTCCCATAGTCCCTATTTCCATTTCCAGTCATCCTTACCTTTATCTTGCCACTAGACCCCAGTGACTCTGGAGGAGAGAATGAGGCTGATGATTTTGCACAGCTCTACCTCACTTAAATATAATTAATTTGCAAGTCAAGACATCACCCTCTAGAAGTCACTGGTCCTCTTTGGGATCAAAGGACAAACATCAGTCTTTTCATACTATCTGCAAATTGTTTTGAGAGGGTTTAAGTGGCAACAGAATAGAATAGGCCTGAAGGGGACCAGGAAGGGAGTTTAGCTGGAACAGGGAGTTTGGGTAGAAGGGAAGGTAACAGTTAACATAAGTCATGTGGTCAAATCCAGGAAGAACAGTAAGAGAATAAGCATAATAGAGCCAAATGTGCAAAGGCTGAAACTGAGGGAGTCAGCTCAAATATGGAACAGGCTGGAAAACAAAAGTTGAGAGGTCAAAATCAGAAATCCAGGTCAAAGAATCTGGTCCAATATATGTCAGAATCTAGACAGTGGACTGGAGGAAAAGTCACAGGATGCTGATGACCAAAGTGCCATTTGTTACCAGATTTTGAGAAGAGATTTTATATATTCCTTTCCAGAACTGTCCTCAGATCTGTGGTGTATAGGCAGAACCAAGCAGGTACTGACTGGAGATGGGGAGAGAGTGTGCACCAGTCACCCAGCTCTTACTAGCCCAACATAATGCAGGGCACACAGTAGGTGCTCAGTAAATAATGCAAATGGGGTTTCAAAAAAGTGACTACATAGTTTGAATGTTGCTAAGATACAAATCTAGGTAGAAATGGAGTATTTGTATTATCACATGGTAAGAATGTTACTGGCATTTATGATGTATCATGTGATTGCACTGATAGCAATGAGATAAAAATGTAGACATGAAAAATGTCAGGATTGCAGCTGACACTGTAGCAAGTGTATGTTAGCTACAGTGTGATTGGAAAAGGGAAAATGTTATTGAGGATGGAGCCATGGATTCAAAACTGAGCCCCTAATACATGTAATCATATTAAGGTAATATTGTATGTACCAGGCAAGGTTTCTCTGGAGAATCAGTTACTGGTAGAGGGGAGAAGACCAGGAGACAGAAAAAAACAAAAACAAAATCACATATATCATCAATCCTGCTCAAAAATGCAGAGATGCAAGCCCCTTATTTTACAGATGAGGAAACTGAGGACCCAAGACATGAAGCAATTTGCCCAAGATAACACAGGTAGCAATAGCAGAAGGAGGGTTGCAACCCAAGTCTTTCGACTGCAAATCCAGTGTTCTTTACACTATTGCACACTAACACCTCTGGGGGACACAGTAACTGTCTTCACATCTTTGAAGGGCTGTCATATGGAAGAATGATTTCATTTGCTCTGCTTGGCTCCAGAGAACAAAATTAGGATCAATGGATGAAAATTGAAAAGAAGCAGATCTAGGTCTGATATGAGGGGAAATTTCTAAAGAACTTAGAACAACTTTGTTTTTCCCTTTTGTTCTGATTCTTCTTTCACAATGTGAGTAATGTGGAAATATGTTTAATATGATTGTACATGTGTAACCTATATCAGATTGTTTGCTATCCTGAGGAGGAAGAAGGGAGGGAGAAAAAAGTTTGGGACTCAAAATCTTATAAAAGCAAATGCTGAAAACTTTATGTGTAATAGGGGGAAAAAAGAATTTAGAGCAACCCAAGACTAGAACAGATTCTTCAATTTAAAGTTTGAATGGTTATATATGTGGTCAAAGGCAATTCTTGCTTGATTCAGGTTGGACCAGATGGCCTCCGAGATCCCTTCCAACTCTTCAATCTAAGATTCTATGAATGATACAAATAACAAATTTTATAGGAGCTCAGAAGAGGTAGAGGGCATGTCCAAATGAGATGACTAAGAAAGGCTTTATGGAGAAGATGGCATTGAGCTTAGCTTGGCAGTAAGGTGGTACAGTGGATTGAATGCCAGCTCAAAGTTAGGAAGACTCATCTTCCTCAGTTCAAACCTAACCTCAGACACTTTTACTGACTGTATGACTCTGGGCAAGTCACTTAACCCTGTTTGCCTCAGTTTCCTCATTTGTAAAATGAGCTGGAGAAGGAAACGGCAAAACACTCCAGTATCTTTGACAAAAAAAAATCCCAAATTGAGTCATGGAGAGTTGGACATGACTAAAAGATAACTGAGAAACAACAAGTAGGGTTTCTACAGGGAGAATTGGGAAAAGATGGCATTTCTGGGTGGGGAGCAAGGAACAATGTGAGGAAGGACAAAAAGGAAGATGACAAGACATTTTCATAGAATGGCAAATAGACCCATTTGACCATTTATACAGGATTTATACAAGGAATCCATCAACAAATATTTATTAAGCACTTACTACATGCCAAGCTCTTTTAAAGCCATTGGGGATCCAAGCACAAAGAAGGGAACAATCCCTCCTTGAGAGAAGCTTACATTCTAATCTGTGATACAGTAAGTATAGGTACAATATAAAGTGAATAAATACAAATATGGGCAAAGTAGTTAAACATAAGGTCGTTGGGAATGAAGATATCAGGAAAAGAATCATGCAGAAAATGGCGCCAAAACTGCATTTTAAAGGAAGAGAGGTATTCTATGGGATGGAAATAAAGAGAAATACATTTCAGTGAGAAGGCCAGTGCCAAGGCACAGAGATGGAGGATAAGTGACGTCCCAAGTCATACAGGGAGAAAGCGACAGAACCTGGAATGGAATCCAGGTCCTTTGACTCCAAAGCCAATGTTTTCTACTATACCCAATTGTGTTACTGCCTACACCAGGAGTGGGGAAACTATGCCCCCAGGCCACAAGTGGCCTTCTAGGTCAAGTATAACCCTTTGACTGAATCCAAACTTCTCAGAACAAATCCCCTTAATAAAAGAATTTGTTCTGTAAAACTTGGACTCAGTCAAAAGGCTGCACCCAAGGACCTAGAAGGTCACATGTGGCCTTAAGGATGAAGGTTCCCACCCCTGGCCCTACCCCTTTGATGCATAAGGCCAACTCTGCTAATATTCTTTAGTTCTAATGCCAACTTTTTAGAGGAAATAGCTCAGAAAGACTAAGAAAAAAACATTTTACTTCTCTGTTTAGAGGGCAATTTTGCATTTGTTCTTTTATGTTAAGCAAGAAGCATAATGTAATAGAAGACTCAGAGTCAGAAGACCTGGGTTCCAATCCTACCCCTGTTCTTACTACCTGTGTAACCTTGGACTTATTATTTCACTTTTCTGGTCCTCAGTTTTTTTCAATTTTCAAATGAGGGTATTAGACTAAATGGCCTATAAGACTTGTCCCAGTTTTGAATTTATGATTCTGTGATTTTGTGAAATTCATATAGTGAAATCTAAATATGATACTTTCTTCTAGGGCCCATGATCCAGCAGTACCATACAATATAGACAATGTTTATATTTATTCCTTCCGTACTCACTGGTGCCTACCTCAGCACCAGTGAGTCCCCTAGCGTTCTCTGGTCTCATGCCACCTTGGGCTTCCTAGGTTTCTTTATCTAAGCTTGACCTTTCCAGACAATGGACCAAATGCTCACTTCCCAAAACTTACCTCTCCTGTGTCCTATTTTCTTAGCATCCCATGCTATGCTTTGTAAGCTGCCAGTTAACTTTCCAATAACTGAACATGTCAATAGGTTAATAGTTCACCCTTCCCCAGAGCAACTGCCCAGGTCAAACTACATCTGGAATATTGTGTTTCATTCTGGGCACCACATTTTAGAAAAGACTTTGATATGGTGGCAAAGGCAACCCAAAAAGGGTAATCAGGATGATGAAGGATCTCAGGTCCATGCTCTATGAGTACTAGCTATGTAAACTGAGGGTATTTAGCTAGGAGATGAGGTCACAGAAAAGGGGAGGCAATGGAAGGTAAAGAAAGCAGTCTTAGCTAGGAACAATGGATAAAAATAGCAAAGAGGCAAATTGAGGCTTAATATCAAGAAAAACTTTCTTACAGGGCGGCCAGGTAGCACAGCGAGTAAGAGCACCAGCTCCAGTGTTGAGAAGACCTGGAGATCGAATCCCGGGCTCAGACACTTAGCACCCACCCAGAAACACCTGGCCGTGTAACCTTGAGCAAGTTACTTAACCCCAATTGCTTAGGGGTGGCCAGGTGGCTCAGCAAGTAAGAGCACTGGCTCCAGTGTCGGGATGACCTGGATCAAATCCGGGCTCAGATACTCAGCACCACACCCAGAAATAATAACTGGCCGTGTAACCTTGAGCAAGTTAGTTAACCCCAATTGCTTTTAAAATAAATAAATTAATTTTTAAAAAAAGAAAAGAAAAACTTCCTTACAATTAGAGTTAATCCAGAGTGGAATGGATTGCCTCAGCAGGTAGTGGATTTCCTTCATGGGAATTCTTTAAACAAAGACTGGATGACCACTCGCTATGTTGTAGATGGGATTCTTTTTTTGGGGTGGGGAAGGGGGAGGGGAGGAGAACAGAGAGAGGAGAGATGGGTTGAACTGAATAGTACTGAATGTCCTTCCAAATCTGAAGTCCTGTGATTCTGAGATTCTGTGATATTGACATCTGAACAGGGCCTAAACCTGGAGGAAATGCCTTAACCCAAAAGAATGACCCTTGTTTCAGGAATGTCTGACATGGGAATAGACAGGGAGGATATTTTGGGATGGAAAGTCCTTTGGGGGACTTACCTCATCTATAAAATCACTGTGTAGATAAACCACCATCTTCCTCCAATGGTAGAGCCAATCATGCTAGGTACTCTCTCTAAAATTCCATTACTTCCTCCAGTCATCAGGACATAAATCAGTGACACACAATGAACCCTCTATCAATCAACCAACCAGAAAATTTTCAGGGATGTCTTATCTAGGCTGGGTATCTTCCACATTGTACCCATCCTTTGGGGCTCAGTTCTAGTTACACTTGCTCCATGAAGACTCACACAATATTTAGGACCTGAGGCCATTCTGACCTTTGCTGTGCCTTGCTTTCTACTGCACATACAGTCAGTAGTTCCAAAACTGGCACTCTGTTGCTGCTTCACATATCCAAGTTTTATTGGCCCAGTCAGACTATAAGTGCCTCGAAGTCAGGGATAATTGATTGTATTTCTTTGCCTTCCTTTAAAGTCTCTTCCAATACCTCACCATGTAAATGGATTTTTATTTTTTATTATTTTATTATTTATTTTTAACAGTATTTTCCCCCAATTACATGTAAAGACAATCTTTTACATTCTTTCTTTTAAATTTTGAATTCAAAATTTTCTATCTCCCTTCCTTGCTCCCCCTTCTTAAGACAGTAAGCAATTTGGGTTTTAGTGGCTCAGAGTGAGTATAAGTAGTAATTATTTCTGTTCTGGCCAGAAATCTGGAGGGTCTTCTCCTCCCAAATTTTTTCTTTTGAGCAGGCAAACTAGTCTACTTTTTGCCTCAATTCTTACTTATCATTAAGTCACTGAATGGGTGTTGCCTCAGACAAACTGAGACCTGGAAAAGACATAGGTTTAAAAAGGCCAAGGTCTCCCAGTGTATCCTGGGCCATCTCCAGTCCTCCTGACCTATGTCTCGCTACTGGACTTGGATAACTCTGGAGGAGAGAGTGAGGCTGATGTCTTTGCACAACCCCGCTGCACTTAAAACCAATTCACTTAAAAGTCAAGACATAACCTTCCTGATGTCATTGGTCCTCTTACAGAACAAAGGACGAACAACGAGCAATCTGATGTAGGTTATATATATGCAATCATGGAAAACATATTTCCACATTAGTCATGTGAAAGAAAAAATAGACCAAAAGGAAAAAACAGGCAAAAATAAAAAAGTGAAAAATAGTACGCTTCAATTTGCATTCAGACTCCATCAGATCTTTGGATGTGGATAACATTTTTCATCATTAGTCCTTTGTCTTGTATCATTATATTGCTGAGAATAAGTCATTATACACACACACACACACACACAGAGGCACAGACACAGATACACATACACAATATTGCTGTTACTGTGTGTACATGTTCTCCTGGTTCTGCTTGCTTTGCTTTGCATCAGTTTGTGTAAGTCTTTCTGGATGTTTCTGAAAACATCCTGCTTGTCATTTCTCATAGCACATAGTATTCCGTAACAATCATATACCACAACTTAGGTAGCTGGAGTTTTTAAAAGGCTATCCTAGTGAAATGTGATCTCTGATAGGTTCTTCCAGGCAGGAACATTTTCAAACACAGACCTAGGGCTGAACTTGTGCATCTGTTCCCCGAGTCTCAGCCTAGCTAAATTCACCAAAAAAGTAATTCTCAAGTGAGTACAATATCATAGAATCACAGGATTGATTTATTTGGTGTCAACAACTTGAAAATCACAATCTAATGAGGTCTAGAGAGGCTGTGATCCACATCTCCCGTTTCCATGCCTTTGCCCAAGCTGTGCCCCATGCCCACAATGTACTTTTCCCAACCTCCATCTCTTAGAATCTTTAGTTTCCTACAAAGTTCAGTTCAAGTGCCACCTCTCAGATGAAGACTTTACTCATTCCTGAAGCTGTTAGTGCCTCTCCCTCAATAATACTTTGTAGGAAGATCCAAGTTCAAATCTGGCCTCAGATACTTACTGTGTGACCCTGGGCCAGTCACTTAACCTCTTTTTGCTTCAGCTGCCCCACCTGGCAATAATAATAGTACCTACCTCTCAGGGTTGAAGTGAGAACCAAAATAGATAATCATTGCATAGCACTTGGCACACAGTAGGTATGATGTAAATGTTGACTATTATTATTGTTATTATTATTATTACTGTTGTTATATGTGCATGTGTCATTGCCTCCAACAGGATGTAGATTCTTTGAAAGCAGTGTTTCATTTTTGTCTTTGTGTTACAGGGGACTGGCCAAGGGCATTCAATCTTCAGAGTTTGGAAAGTATGCTCTCTGCCTGTTGACAGTATCTGTTGAAGAGGCTGGGGAGCCTGGTTCTGAAAAGGCATGATAACAGGCCATGGTAGGGCCCTGCTCCCCAATTTGGAGGATAGACAGACATTCTGTACGAAGTCCAGATCTGCTGACTGTGTGGGGAAGAGGCAGACTGCCAGGCCTCCCTTATATTACTGTCTCAGTGTCTAGCCTTATGCCTGACACATTGCAGATCTTAATAACTGCTTGTTGGTTGTTTTTTTGGTGTTGCTTCCCCATACCAAAGAAAAAACAAAACAAAAAACCCCAAACTCCTAGGTCCTTGAACTATTAAAGTAAGTATTTTCTCTGTCACCCTGATGGGATGCCAACACTCTGCCTTTGCTGGGGGCCTTTTCGAAAAGCTGGAGAGTCACACAGTCTCTTGCCTTCAACTCATTGGCAGATGGGTTGCTATGGAGAGTTTTGCTGAAGCCCTGGGCAGAAGCTGGCAAGTTTCAGCATTTCTCCCAACTATTCAATATTTAATTAGAAAACATGGGCCAGTGCTGAAAACTATGGAGACTTCTACCTTTGAGGTCCTCCCCATGCTGTCCCTTCCCTTCCCATCTCAGGTTCTTTTAAAAGGTTTTACTTCCCCTCTCTTACCCCCAGCCCCTACCTTGGCCTGTTATTTTTGTAAACAAACTCTACATTACTTGTTTTCCCACTGAGGAACCAAGGACAGGAAATCAGAGCTTGGGGCTTTGAATGGAGTGACTGTTGTTTGCTGGAAGCAAAAAGTGAAATTCTAAACTTTAGACTTTGAAATTCTTACCCAGATTTTCAAGAGGATGCCTTGTCTTTTCCCCTCTAAAATTTGAAGACCTTCACCCTGTTAGCCAGACACCCAGTAACTATTTTCCTTAGGTTATTTTCTTTGACACAAGGGCTCTCAAGGATTGTTTCTTTTTCCTCTATTACCATTCTCCCCCTCAATGTTTCTCTGAGAGCTGAATGAAGACTTATGTTCAGTGAAGAGGGGCAGAGGGAGTCTCATCTTTCTCTCTATATTTCAACTATAAGGATGGATTTGGGAGTCAATCTTTCTCTCATCATCCCCAGCCTACCTGACACGAAACTGTGGAGGGAACAGATTATTATCTCCCCTCCACCCTCACCATTAAATCTGGAAAATGGAGCGAGATGCTCAGTCAGATCCAACCAGCAAGCAACACTGTCACAGAGTAATTCTGTAGCTTGAAAAAAAAGACATTCATGAGAGGCTGAGAATAGCTGCTTTTATGGAAAACAAAATAGAATGGACTAAGGAGGGCAATGTGAAAGGGCTTCAAAGTACTCCATTATCAACCCCAGATGGGCAGCCATTAGCAAAAGGAGAGAGGTCTTCAGATTAAGGGTAAGAGTCTTTATTGTACTCTTAGACAACTACGTCTATGTAAGGTACCACAGTGGACACTGCAATCATGTAAGGTGCCTTTGCTATTATAGAAGTAATTACATCCTCATTGAGGGAACATGACAAGCCCATGTGAGACAACTGAAATTTATTACAAGACACTCTAAGCAAGTTCTAGGTTTCATGGTACATCTATAAGTCACTGGAGTTCTGAGGGGAGGTAGTCAGGGAAGGCAAGATTTGAGTCTAGTTCTCTCATTAGCATTCTTTCCCCCATACTACCTGACCTCACTGGCATATACTACCTAAAGTTACATCATATAGATATATTTCCTATCTCCTTACTAGACTATAAGCACTCTGAGGGGAGGGACTATGTCTTACAAGTTAACAAAGCAGTTTATATGCATGACTTATGTGTCTGTATATTTTCCCACAGTAAGCACACAGGATATTCAATGAATCTTTGATGATGGTGACATAAGTTCCTTGCGGATTGCTTTTATCTTGTCTTTGAGTCCCCACTACCTAAAACAGTACCTTCTGCATGGTAGTCATTCAATAAGTGCTTTTCAAATTTAAAAGCTGGTGATGATGATGATAAGACTAGAACTTTAGCCTCTCTTTTCCCTAAATATATGCACTTAAAGGTTTGACAGAGGCCCCTACCATCTCTCAGAGTCTGTGATTCTGTGTAATGAGGATGTAAATTAACCACTCAGACCTCAACCACAAACGAGTATATGAGATCAATGAGTCAATAATCAATTGATAAACATGTATCAAGGGTCTATTTTGTGTCAGGCACTGTGCTACGTGTTGGGGATGCAAAAGCCCTTAAGAGCTCATATTCTATATACAAGAGAAAATCCTTGAAGCATATACACCCAAGGATTCCCTCCACAAAACCTAGCACAGAACCTGTCATGCTTACCAAGCATTTGTCAATTGATTGAGAGAGCACAGGACATGGCAGAGGTAGAATCATTTTGCTGAGTTAGCCACTAAAGAGTCGGCCTAATTGGAGCCTAACCCAGATCCTTACTATTTGTGTTACTTGGGCCAATGCAGTTCTCCCTGGTCCTCAGTTTCCCCATCTGTTAAATGAAGGGGTTGCGCTAGAAGGCCTCTGAGGTTAATTCCAGCTCTATACCTATAATCCTACATGTCAACCTTGCCAGACCAAATTCATCATTGATTTCTATGTTACCTGAGGGATCAGGTGTTTAGCAATATGCAAATTCTAAAAGGAACACGGGCAGCATGGAACAAAGCAAAGGCCATTAGACTAGCAGTCAGAGCACCTGGACTTTTTGCTCAGTTATGCCACTGGCTCTTGCTTTGTGACTATTGGTCATTGCTGGATATTGAATTCTTCATCTGTCAAACAGGAATAATAACCCCTTTCCTGCTTACATCACAGGATTATGGTTTTGGCTAAATATAAAGAGATATTCAAATGTAACCAAATGAAACTCTTTGGGTGGCTTGTGAATCCCATAGAATCTCAAAGCTGGAAGGCACCTCAGAGACCATTCCAACCTATCCCTGAATGCTAATCCCCTCTCTAACATCCCTGATGAGCAGTCAGCCTGCCCTCACTGAAATCCTTCCATGATGGAGAAATCATAGCCTGATGAGGAATCTCATTCTACTTTTGGACAGTTCTCAACATGAAGTTTTTCCTCACACTGATCCAAAATCTGTTCGCCTATAACTTCTAATGGATGTTATGGCTCCTAGTTGTTCTCGCTAGAGCCAAGCAAAGAAGTGTAATTCCTTTTCTATGTGATAGCCCTTCAGATATTTCAGAACAACTATCATATTTCCTCTAAGTCTTCTTTCCTCAGAGCAACAAATCTGGTATTAACACGGCAGCTGCCTCCTAACCCAGTTTGTCTCTGTCAATGGATGCTATTGAGGTTTGAACAATAGGTGAGGAACATATCCAAGAAACATGGTCTCTGCCCCAAAGGAGTTGGCTTGAAATGTAATTGGGGATGTTTGACCTGCTCTTCAGGTGAAAGTCAGAGCCGCCTCATCTCATAGGAGTTTCATCAGCAACCTCTGTGGAACAGATCCATTTCATCTATAAGTCGTTTGATAAGAGGAGGTCACTGAAAATGAGGTCCCTGAGTTCAAGTCAGTCTATGGGGAGCCCGGCCAGGCTCCGCTGTGTTGTATCCTCCAGAGGAAAGGGGCTGTGTAAATTCACAGAAGTAATTGTACTATTATTATTGCTCCTTAGTTACCATGAGGTAGGTAAGTAGGTGTTGAAGGGCTACAAGTCACCCAGAGTTGTATTTGACTAACATATAGGAATTATATCTCCTCCTATATATATATACATATAGAGTAATTATATATCCATCAAGAAATGAAGAATTGGGGCAGCTAGATGGCACAGTGGATAGAGTGCCAGACTTGTAGTCAGAAAGACCTGAGTTCAAATCGGGCCTCAGACACTTATTACTGTGTGATCCCGGGGAAGTCATTTAACCCTGATTGCCTCCAAAAAAAAAAAAAAAAGAATCTTGGGATTGTAGAGTATGAGAGTTAGATGGGGATATTAGATACTAGTTAATAAAATCCCTCATTTTACAGATGGGAAAACTGAGGCCCAAGGAAGACAGGGAACATTTTCAAGATTATACAATTAGTTGGTGGAGGATAGAAAACTAGAACACAGAGAATGTAGTGCTAGGCTTAGAGTCAGGAAGACCTGAGTTCAAATTTGGCCTCTGACTTGTACTGGCTGTGTGATCCTGGGCAAGTCACTTGGACTCTCAGGCTCAGTTTTCTCATTTGTAAAATGGGGATAATGCTAACACCTCCTTCCCAGGGTTGCTATGAAGATAAAATGAGGTGTTTGTAAAGCACTTAGCACAGTCGCTGGCATATAGTAGGTACTTAATAAATGCTTTTTTTCCCCCTCCCTTACTCCTAATACAGTGTTTTCTACTACTCCACCCTGGAAGGACCCCATGGTATCTGAGATAGATTCCTGGAAGACAGCTAAATAATGAGTTAAATAGCTCAATCTAATCTTTGGTCATACTTTATGTTCAACTGAATTTATTGAATTAAATTGGATTGCTGTGGATATATAGGGCATATTTAATGGTATTTAATATTTTTCTAATTAGTTAAATATAGTTTTCAACATTCATTTTTATAAGATTTTGAGTTCCAAATCCCTTCCCTTCTCTCCTTCCCCTTCTCTAAGACAGCAAGCAATCTAATATAAGTTATACATGTACAACCATGTTAAACATTTCCATGTTGGTCATGTTGTGAAAGAAGAATCAAAATAAAAGAGAAAAAAGTAAAAATAGTATGTTTCAATCTGCATTTAGATTCCATAGTTCTTTCACTGGATATGGATAGTATTTTCCATTGTGAATCTTATGGAATGGTCTTCTATCATTGTATTGCTGAGAAGAGCTAAGTTTATCATATTTGATCATTGCACAATGTTGCTGTTACTGTGTATAATCTTCTCCTGGTTCTGCTCACTTTACTCAGCATTAGTTCGAAGTCTTTCCAGGCTTTTCTGAAATCTGTCTGCTCTTCGTTTCTCACAGTACAGTAGTATTTCTTTACATTAATATACTACAACTTGTTCAGCCATTCCCCAGTTGATGAGCATCCCCTCAATGCCACCACAAAAAAAGCTGCTATATAAAATTTTTTGTACACATGAGTCCTTTTCCCTTTTTTATGATCTTTTAGGGATATAGACCTAGATATTGCTGGATCAAAGGGTATGCACAGTTTTCTATCCCTTTGAGTGTAGTTCCAAATTGCTCTCCAGAATGGTTAGATCCAGAATTGGTCCCCAATTCCACCAACAGTGCATTAGTATTTTGATTTTCCCACATTTTCTCCAACATTTATCATTTTCCTTTCCTGTCATATTAGGTAATTTGATAGGAATGAGGTGATACCTCAGTGTTGTTTTAATTTGCATTTCTCCAATCAATGATGATTTAGAGGATGTTTTTATATGACTATAGAGAGCTTTAATTTCTTTATCTGAAAATTGCCTATTCACATCCTTTAACTATTTATCAATTGGGGAATGACTTGTATTTTTATAAATTTGACTCATTTCTCTATATATTTAGAAATGAGACCTTTATCAGAGACACTAGTTGTAAATATTTTCCCCCCAGTTTTCTGCTTCCCTTCTAATCTTGGTTGCATTGGCTTTGTTTATGGAAACCCTTTTTAATTTAACATAATGAAAATTATCCATTTTGCATTTCATAATGTTCTTCATCTCTTGTTTGGTCATAAATTCTTCCCTTCTCCATAGATCTAACAGGTAAACTATTCCTTGCTCTTCCAACTTGCTTATGGTATCACCTTTTGTGTATAAATCATGTACACATTTTGACCTTATCTTGCTATATTGAGTAAGATGTTCTATGTCTAAGTTTTGTAGTACTATTTTCCAGTTTTTCCAGTAGTTTTTGACAAATAGTAATTTCTTATCCCAGAAGCTGGAGTCTCTAGGTTTATCAAGCAGTAGATTACTAGTCATTTGCTATGTCTTGTGAACCCAGACTATTCCATTGATCCACCACTCTATTTCTTATTCTCTATTTCTTAACCAATAGCAAAAAGTTTTGATGATTGCTGCTTTATAATATAGTTTTAGATCTGGTATGGCTAGGCTACCTTCCTTTGTATTTATTTCATTGATTCCTTTGATATCCTTTTTTTTTTTTTGAGAGGGGAAGGCAGGGCAATTGGGGTTAAGTGACTTGCCCAAGATCACATGGCTAGAAAGTGTTAAGTGTCTGAGTCCAGATTTGAACTCAGGTCCTTCTGACTCCAGGGTCGGTGCTCTATTCACTGCATCAGCTAGCCACCCCAATTCCTTTGATATTCTTGACATTTTGTTCTTCTAGATGAATTTTGTTATTATTTTTTCTAGCTCTATAATTTTCAATTGGTATGGTGCTGAATAAGTAAATTAATTTAGGTAGAATTGTCATATTTTTTATATTGGCTTGGCCTACCCATGAGCAAATTATATGTTTCCAATTGTTTAGATCTGACTTTATTTGTGTGGAAAGTGTTTTGTAGTTATGTTCCTATAGTTCCTGGTTTTGTCTTGGCAGGTAGACTCCAAAATATTTTATATTCCCTACAGTAAAATAACTGGAATTATAGAGAAAAAAATGATTTTCTCTATCTCCTGCTTCTAGGATTTGTTGGTATTAATATAGAGAAAGGCTTTTGATTTATGTGAATTAATTTTTGTATCCTGCAACTTTACTAAAGTTGTTAATTATTTCAAGTAGTTTTTAATTGATTCTCTAGAATTCTCTAAGTATACCATCATATCATCTGCAAAGAGTGATAGTTTTGGTTTCTCATTGCCTATTCTAATTCCTTCAATTTCTTTTTCTTATCGCTCAAGTTAACGTATCTAGTACAATATTAAATAATAATGGTGATAATGGGCATCCTTGTTTCATCCGTGATCTTACTGTGAAAGCTTCTAGCTTATTCCCATTACATATAATGCTTGCTGATGGTTTTAAATAGATATTACTTATATATTTTAAGGAAAATTCCATTTATACCTGTGTTTTTTGGTGGTTTTAGTAGGATTGCATGCTGTATTTTGTCAAAAGGTTTTTGGCATCTATTGAGATAATCTCATGATTTCTGCTACTTTTGTTATTTATATGGTCAATTATGTTGATAGTTTTCCTAATATAGAACCAGTCCTGCTAAATCCCACATGGTCATAGTGTATTATCCTGGTGATAAACTGCTGCAATCTCTTTGCTAATATTTTATTTAAAATTTTTGCATCAATATTCATTAGGGAAATTGGTCTATAATTTTCTTTCTGTGTTTTGGCTCTTCCTGGTTTAGGTACCAATGCCATATTTGTATCATAAAAAGAATTTGGTAGGATTCCTTCTTTGCCTATTTTTCCAAATAGTTAATATAGTATTAGGATTAATTGTTCTTTAAATGTTTGATAGAATTCACTTGTAAATCCATCTGGTCCTGGAGATTTTTTTCTTAGGGAGTTTATTGATGGCTTATTCAATTTCTTTGTCTAAAATGGGCTTATTTGAGTATTTTATTTCTTCTGTTAATTTGGGCAATTTATATTTTTGTAAATATTCATCCATTTCACTTATATTGTCAGATTTTCAGATATATTACCATACATTAGATACATTAGCATATAGCTGTTAATTACTGCTAATTATTGCTTTAATTTTCTCTTTATTGGTGGTGAATTCCCTTTTCATTTTTGATACTGGTAATTTGGTTTTCTTCTTTCTTTTAAAAAAAACAGATTAACTAAAGGTTTATCTATTTCATTGTTGTTTTGTTCATCAAACCAGCTTATTTTTATTTATTAGTTCAATAAATAAATGAATTTTCTTACTTCAATTTTATTAATCTCTCCTTTGATTTTCAGAATTTTTAATTTGGCATTTAATTGAGAATTTTTAATTTGTTCTTTTTCAAGCTTTGATTTAGTTGCATGCTCAATTCATTGATCTATTGTTTCTCTATTTTATTCATGTAAGCATTTAAAGATATACAATTTCCCCTAAGAACTGCTTTGGCTGCATCCCATAAATTTTGGTATGTTGTCACTTTGTTGTCATTCTCTTTAATAAAATTATTGATTGTTTCTATGATTTGTTGATTAATCTGCTTATTCTTTAGGATTAGATTATTCAGATTTCAATGAATTTTTAGTCTACCTTTCCATGGACCTTTATTACACACAATTCTTATTGCATCATGATGCTTAATATTTCTGCCTTTCTGCATTTGATTGTGAGATTTTTATGTTCTGATATATGATCAATTTTTATGTAGGTGCCATGTGCCACTGAGGAAAAGGTATATTTCTTTATATCCCCATTCAACTTTATTCAGAGTTCTATCTTATCTAACTTTTGTAAAATTCTGTTCACCTCCTTAACTTCTTTCTTGTTTATTTTGTGGTCAGATTTATCTAGTTGGGGAGGTTGAGGTCCCTCACTAGTATAGTTTTGCTGTCCTGTTACTTAACTTCTCTAAGAATTGGCTGCTATACCACTTGGTGTATATATGTTTGGTGTTGATATTACTTCATTGCCTATGGTACCTTTTAACAAGATGTTGTTTCCTTCCTTTTTTAATTAGATCTATTTTTGCTTTTGCTTTGTCTGAGATCAGGATTACTACCTCTGCTTTTTTGTTTTTATTTCACCTAAAGCATAATACATTCTACTCTAGCCTTTTACTTTTACTCTATGTGTATCTCTCTGCTTCAAATGTATTTCTTTAAACAGTATACTGTAGGATTGTGGTTTTTAATCTACTCTGATATCCACTTCCATTTTATGGGAAAGTTCACCCTGTTAACATCCACAGTTATGATTACTAACTGTGTATTTTCTTCTATCCTATTTTTACTCCTCTTTATGCTTTTGTCTCTCCTTTTACCCTGTCTCTCCTCACCAGTGTTTTGCTTCTGACCACTGCCTCCCTCAATTTGCCCTCCATTCTTTCAGCCTTTTGTAGCAGCAAGCACCCCAGCATCCCCAGGGTGGCTGCCAGCACAGGTTCTTGGATCTGCTTTGATAAAGGAAAGCAACTCAAAATGGGTTAACAAGCTTATTTTAATCAGTCAAATATGTATCGTTCACCTAGTTCAGGGGAAAAAGGTCAACACCCCGAACTTCAGAGTATACAGACAGAATTATCAAGACAGAGAAACAAATCAAATAGACAGGTTTCCGAATTGTCCAACCATTACATCCATACCAAATAAAAATCTGGGTTTTATCAACAACATCTGGGTTTTTCAAAGCCGGGGGGCTCTCAACAATGGCTTCCCAGAGTCTCATCTGATCAAATCACAGAATACTTCTCAAAGTGAGCCCCAAAACAAAGCTACACATCAGGGCTTATATAGCCTTCTCCTGGCTCAGAGAATGTAACAACCTTATTGACTCACTGCTCAATCAAAAAGTATCTACTGAAAAACAAGCCTCCTACCCCAGGCTCCAGGTGCACTTTAGCCTAGGGGCAGGGAAGACCTTAAAAATTTACATTCCCATTACACCTTTCCTCCCCTTTCTTTCCCCTTTCCCCTCATATTTACCTATAGGGCAAGATAAATTTCTATACCCAACTGAGTGTGTATGATATTCCCTCTTTGAGCCAAATCTGATGAGAATAAGGTTCAAGCAATGCTCATCTCTTCCCTTCTTTCCCTCTACTATAATAGGTCTTTTGTGCCTCTTCATGTGATGTAATTTACCCTATTCTGCCTCCCCCTTTCCTTTTCTCCCAGTACAATCTTTTTTTTTAACCCCTTAATTTTTATATATATATATCATTACATCAAAGTAAACATGTACCCATATCCTCTGTCTATGTATAATCCTTCTATGTGCCCTCATAGAGATATAGTTCTCATGAATTATAGGTATCATCTTTCCCTATAGGGATGTATGCAATTTAGCCTTATTGAATAACATACTTGTTTGTTTTTTCCTATTTACCTTTTTATGCTTCTCTTGAGTCTTGTATTTGAAGAACAGATTTTCTGTTTTACTGTCATCTTTTCATCAGGAAGGTTTGAAAGTCTCCCATTTCATTCAATGTCCATGTTTTCCACTGAAAGATTATGCTCAATTTTTCTGGATAGTTGATTTGTTGGTTGTAATCCAAGCTCCTTCGTCTTCCTGAATATCATATTCCAAGCCTTCTGATACTTTAATGTAGAAGCTTCTAAGTCCTGTGTAATCCTGACTGTAGCTTCTTGATATTTAAATTGTTTCTTTCTGGATACTTACAGTATTTTCTCCTTGACCTGATAATTCTGGAATTTGGCCACAATATTTCTTGGAGTTTTCATTTTGGGATATCTTTTAGGAGGTGATTGGTGGATTCTCTTAATTATTATTTTACCCTCTGAGTCTAGGATATCAGGGCAATTTTCCTTGATAATTTCTTGAAAGTACCATCCAAGTTTTTTTTTTTTTGATCATGGCTTGCAGGCAGTCCACTAATTCTTAAATTATCTCTCCAGGATCCATTTTCTAGGTCAGTTGTTTTTCCAATGAGGTATTTTATATTTTCTTCTATTTTTTAATTCTTTTGATTTTGTTGGACTGATTCTTGATGTCTCATAGAGTTATTAGCTTCCATTTGTCCAATTTTAATTTTTAAGGAATTATTTTCTCAAGTTAGCTTTTGTATCTCCTTTTCCATTTGGCCAATTTAATTTTTTAAGGAGTTGTTTTCTTAAGTGGATTTTTTTCCTATTTGGCCAATTGTATCTTTCTGATTTAGCATTTTTAAAACTTTGAGTTCCAAATTCTCTCCCTTCCTTCCTTTTCACCTCATCGAGAAGACAAGCTCAATATAGAGCCAATTACATTTTTTAAGAAATTGTTTTCTTTAGTCAATTTTTGTCTTTCCTTTCCCAAAGTGTTGACTGTCTTGTATAACTTTCATTTCTTGTCCCAATCTTTCATCTACCTCTCATTTTATTTTTAAAATCTTTTTTGAGTTCTTCCAAGAAGGCTTTACATGTAGGCATTTTGACATAGTAGTTCTCTTCAGAGTTTGTGTTTTGAGCTTTCCTGTAACCATAGTAGCTGTCTATGGTCAGAGATCTTTTCCTTTTTTTACTCATTTTTGAGCCCATTTCATGACTTTTTTTTTGCCTTTTTGGAGGGCAATTGGGGTTAAGTGACTTGCCCAAGGTCACACAGCTAGTTTGTGTGTGTGTGTGTTAAGTGTCTGAGGCCAGATTTGAACTCAAGTATTCCTGACTCCAGGGCTGGTGCTCTATTCACTGCACCACCTAGCCACCCATCATGACTTTTAAAGTTGATCTCTGCTCCTGAGGCACAGGGGGCACTGTTCCAAACTTTTTATAGTAGTAATCGGGGTCCTGGTCACTGGTTTTCTGTTCCAGGGCCTCAGGTGCTGGTGACTTGCCCTCTATACTGGGGTGGCCCAGCCTAGTTGTGCCTGATGTGCCAGGAGTGGCAATTTGCCTTCTACACTGGAACTGAAGGCTTCACAGTTTGTCTGCTGGCCCCTAGCCTGCTGAGTCAGTACCAAGGTGCCTTGGTTGCTGATCTGTGCTATCACCAAGATCCTTCCTCTGTCTTGCATGGCTACCATCTGTGCTGAGCTATGCTCCCCTTTTACCCAAATGAGACAGACTTTTACTAAAGTCCTTCTAAATTATCTTAAGCTGGGAAGTTGTTTCACTTAGTCACTCCAGAATCCATTTAGGGGTTTGATTTAACATTGATCCTGAGGGAAACTGGGGAGAGCTCAGGTAACTTCCTGGCTTTTCCCCGCCATCTTGGCTCCACCCCCTATAGGGCATATTTCTAATGTTGTAAAGTAATGGCTGTATGTAGGATTCTATATCTAGAGCTCATAGACAACAGAATCCAACCTTTTCATTTTGTAGATGAGGAAAATGGGACCCAAAGAGGTTAAAGTGATTTGCCCAAGGTCATATGAGTAACAAGTACTAGAGGCAGGATTTGAACTCAAATCCTGTGGCTCCAGAGCTAGTTATCTTTCTACTGTATCATGCTAATGTGATGGTGTATAACTGATGCCTCATAGTAAGTTAAGAATTATCTCAATGAATTTAAATAATGCTCTAAGATTTACAAAGCATCTTATATCCATGATCTCATTTGTGCTTCAACACAATCATACAAGGCAGGTGCTTCTATCCCCATTTTACAGATGTGGAAATCCCTATGAGGTAGGTGTTACAGCTATTATTATCTCCATTTATAGATTAAGGAAACTGAGGTTGACAGAGATTAAGTAATTTTCTCAAGATGACAATTGCTTGCAAACCATTTTACATGTTATCTCATTTTATTCTCATAACAGCTCTGTGAGATAGGTGGTATGATTATCCCCATTTTTGAGAAGAGAAACTAAGGCCAAGAGAGGTTGTGTGACTTTCCCAGGGTCGTACTACTAATATATGTCTCAGGCAGGATTTGAATTTTGGTCTGACTCCAAATCCTCCAACACTTGATCTAAGTGACCATGGAAGATATGATGAAGTTTCTGAAACAGTCTCTGCCCCAAGTTCTTATAATACAGTTGGGGGTTGGGAACAGGGAGAAAACCATGGCCCATTATGACCACCGTGGTTCCCTCCACCCCCATCCTCTGTAAATTCTACTGTAATTCAAAGAGGGGAGATTTCAGGGTGAACTAGAGCAATCCAGAAAGATTTCATAGAGATGAGACTGGAGCTTAAGGGGTGGAAAGCATTTATATAGTTTAAAGGGCATTCTGTAAACTGACAATACCATGTTTCCCCGATAATAAGACACTGTCTTATTATTTTTTTTGGACAGAAAAACACCAGAGGGCTTATTTTCAGGGGAGGGCTTATTTTAATGAACATTGACAGCAATTTTAATAAACAGGTAAATGTGAACAAAAAAATGTACCTTTATTCAATAAACAAATCACTGGGGAAGAACAGGATGACACGCTCACTGCTGCAGCTCTGATTGGATGCAGCTCGGAGCGCGGCGTGCGTTTCACGGGGGGGGGGCGGTGAAATCTCGATAGGGCTTATTTTCGGGGAGGGCTTATTTTAGAGGAATCTTACACAGTAAGGGGAGGCTTATTTTCAGGAGAGGTCTTATTATCGGGGAAACACGGTAATAGTAGTATCTACATTATGGGGTTGTCTTGAGAATCAAATGAGATAACATATGTAAATTCCTTGCCCTGCATGAATACTACTATTATAGTACTGTTATTATTATTATTATTATTCTATTCAGAAAGACCAGCATGAATTGATGGCATTGAAAATGGTATATGCAAAAAACATGGGGATGGTATTGGCCAATGTTAGCAGAAAGTGTCTATTGAGACAAATGTAGGAAGAGTAATAATTACCTGCCTCACAGGTTTGTTGTGAAGAAAGTTCTTAGTAAATCTTTAAGCCCTCCCTAAATGTGATTAATAATAATAACTGGAAACAGGAGATACTGAAGATGGAGTGATTGCCTTGAAGGCTATTTCAGTCATCACTGTAGGTGGAGATGAAATCAATCTAATAATCTTTCTTTTGCATTCCACTGAGGGCAAAGACCACACCCAGGTGGGGAAGATTAAAAATGACTACTTTCCTCAAATTGCCGCTTTGTGACCCCAGGTAGGGATGCAGTGGATAGAGTGCCAAGCCTGAAGTCAGGAAGACTCATTTTCCTGAGTTCAAATCTGACTTCAGACACTTTCTATCTGTGTGACCCTGGGCAAGTCACTTAACCCTATTTACCTGTTCCCTTATCTATAAAATGAGCTGGAGGAGGAAATGACAAAATACTTCAGGATCTCTGCCAAGAAAATCTCAAATGATGTCCCAAAGAGTTGGACACCATTGAAAATGATTAAATGACAAAAGATTCCAGAAGGCAGAATCTCAGACTAGAGGTATATGATTCTGATCCAGGACAGGATAGCATTTCTGATATTCTTAAATTCTTTTAGAAGATGCAGCTTCTTATATGAACTCATCCCCAAACAAACCCGCCTTCACTTCTTCTTCTACCCTCAGCCTGGCCCATGCCTCCAGAGCAATGGGCCCCGGCCAGAATCAACAATAACTATCTTACCATCTTTCCTCCAGCCTCATCTCACAACCCAGTTGCTGAAGGCAGTTTGGGAGATAGCATCGCTACATCTAAAAAAGGGCACATTGGTTGGCAATGTTGAATAGGGCCCACCCACAAGTGATGACCCAGTTGATTTTTAAATTTCAAAACAGATGTTGCTCCTACCAAAATGAGATCCCAGGCTTGTTGTGGTGTGGGGTGGTAGTATGGAAAGTGAAGCTTAATGCTTTGGAACAGCTCGGAACACAGAAGCCCATCAGCACTTGTTTTCACACCCATACCAGCTCCTGTATTTCTTATGACTAATTCAGATTTATATCTAATCGCACTCCCACCTCGTGACCACTCTGTCCAGATGGAGGAGAATAAGGCTCCTTCCCCTGGGCCTCTCAAGCTTTGAGGCCAAACTGGTTTTTAAAACTTTAAATCAACCCCAGCAAGGCCTACTCTGCCTGTGCCAGCTACATCCAGGGATGTCAGAGACAGAGTAAATGCTATCATAGAAATGAATGAAGAGAAATGATGAATACCGTGCAAGGAATTCAATAGTCTACTGAGATGGATAGAGCACTAGTCTTGGAATCAGAAAGACCTGCTTTACATACTCACTTGCTGAATGACTGGGCAAATCACTTAATTTCCTCGTCTGTTAGGAAAAAAAAAAAAAACATCCCTAAATCTATGATCTTGTGATTTTCAGAAAACTTGACCAAAGTACAAAAATCCTACAATGGAACTGGAGCCAGATTTTTCTTTCTCTTTTTTTGGAGGGGCAATTGGAGTTAAGTGACTTGCCACACAGCTAGTTTGGTTTTAAGCGTCTGAGGTCGGATTTGAACTCAAGTCCTCCTGACTCCAGAGCCAGTGCTCTATTCATTGAGCCACCTAGCCACCCCAGGAACCAAATTTGAAAGTAGAAACCCTAGATTCAAATTCTATATCACCTACTTACTATCTGTGTGACTTTAGGTAAGTCATTCCCCCTCTTTAGGCCGCATCTGGTCACTCACCTGTAAAACAACTAGATTATTTCTAAAGCCCTTTCTAGCACCTGGACACCAAATAAGCAAGATGTGGATGGTCTATTTTTTATCCCTCTTTGCTTCTTCTGGTTCAAAGCATTCCTTATAATCTTTCAGTCCTAGATCAGTCTCTGCAATTAACACAAAAACAGGCAAACTCTGTAGTACAGGTCAGAGGAATCTCTTCATTCCAGTGGGTTATCACTACAACAACCCTACCCTGAAGACACAGCAAGTGCCAATAGTATATACTTGATTGGGCACATGTGGAATCATCCCATTGGCCCATTGTGTGGCTCTGGAGTTTACAGAAATGGGGGGGGGGGGGGCGGTCAGCAGAGCCAGCCATACATACAATCATTGTCTTAAATTACCTCTACCTAGAGTCTTCCTTTACTGTGGCCAGATAGTCCACTATAGGAGATGGAAATAAAAGAATCTGGAAAGGACAAAGATAAAAAACATAAATTCTGGTCACTCAGAGTCACTGAACAAGGTTGAGTGAAAGCCTCACCTAGCGCCATAACCAGAACAGGATAAGACATCTGGGGCTTTCCCCAGCATGCTGCCATGGTGTATGTGTGTGGAAGGAGGTGGTCAGCTTCTACTATGGAATGATCTGAAGACTGCTATCCTTGGAGTTCAAATCTCAAGGTCCTCCAACGTTCTGCTCCAAACACAATGTCATTCTTTTGCTCAGTCTCTAGGCCACTATGCCTAGGGTCCCATTTTCACAGCTATATATTTTTTATAGCCTGGCTGCTAAGCCCCTCCCCTGCCAGGTGTTTTTTGTCCCAAATGAAAAAATTCCCAGTTACAGCCCTACCCTCACCCCATGAGGGGAAATTTTACTAGTTAGTGTTAGACTAGGATAGAGCTAGGAGGAGGAAATCCTCCTAATGGCCTGCTTAATGAAGGAGGGAACTGTCAGCATTACATGTGAGTAAATGAGAAAGAAGAGAAAGGGATATTTTTCAGGGGTAAAGACAAGCCTATCTTTCAGTCACCTACCCATGGCTAAAATTAATATAGGAAGCAAAGTGGATGTCCCATGTATACCAAGGCATGGAGGTGCCCCACCTATAGGTAGTATGAAAGATAGCCTCAGGTCCATGGGGTATGAACACTTCACACCACAAGAACAAGGTCATGCCAGCCTGGGCAGGTCTCTGTTAGGCCTAGGGAGATTATATAGGTGAGAAAGGAAAAGGGGAAGAGAGAAAAGGAAGGAGGGAGAGAAGGAGGGAGGGAGAGGAGAGTCAGAGAGTGAGAGGGGAGAGAGAGAGAGATAGAGAGAGAGAGACAGAGAGAGAGAGAGAGAGAGACAGAGACAGAGACAGAGACAGAGAGAGAGAGGAGAAAGAATCAGAAAAGATTTAGTGGCCACAAGATTTCCTTTGTTTATAATAAGATATAGGACATATATGACGATGTGGGGGATGGGGGGGGGAACCTGGTCAGAAAGTAAATAGCATAAATCAACACTGGATGCTTTGGTAGCAATTGGAAGGTGTAACTCTTTTTTTCTCTCAGTTTCTTCCTTTTTAACTGACCAGGAATCAGGATGAAGCCAATTGAAAGGACCCCATCATTTCTAATTGAGATATCCTAAAAAGTTCTCAAGGAGAGGTCAGGGGAACTGGCATGTAGATATTAGACCTGGCTCTCTTTACCCATTACCCCTCTTCTTGCATGCCATAAAATATGTATGAGATTACAAACTCTTCTCTTCCTTCTTCCTTCTCCCAGAAGTCTCTAAAGCTGTGATCAAAAAGATGTCACCAAATTGGTGAACTCTGGGGTAGAGTCTCTTCTCTACTTCTGAAATCTAATGTCTCCATAGCAACAGCATCCAGGTGGGGAGCTCAGGAAGCCAGGGTTATAGTCAATTCCTTCCCCATCCTCTTTGAAAGGAGAGGTGATGGTGAAGAGTGCAGTTCACAAAATAAATATAATTATATTAGCCAGCAGAATAATGTTATTGTTTAGATGGATAACTCAGTGGTAGGAGATTATATTATCTGGCATCTAGTTTCCATGCACAGACCAATACATGCATGCTTTGGATGAAAAAGGAGGTGCACTGTATGGTAATACAAATTCAACACACCCAAATCAGGCATTATTGTCTTGCCTCTCAAAGGTTCACTTAGCCTTGGAGAGCCTCTTGTCAGCCAGGGACACTAACAAAAGATTCTAGCAGCCTTCTACCAAGGCCTTTGGCAGGTTGGGCACTGAGGGTGTCTCCAAGGATTGATACCATGAGAAAGCAGTTTCAGCTGAAGGTTCAACAGAGCATAGCTTACAAAGCCAGAGCAAACTCAGTTGCACGGGAATACAGCAAAGAATACTATTTTGAGAGGAAGAAAGCCGGTTTGTCTTCTCCCCAACACATACTTGTAGAACAATAGAATTGGAAGAGACCTTAGAGACCATTTAATCCAGTCCCCTTCTTTTACAGAGGAGGAAACTGAGACCCAGAGGAAGGAAGTAACTTTTTAAAGTGATCCAGCTAGTGAATAAAAAAGTTTGGACTCAAAGTCAGTTGTTTCAGTTCAAATCTTCATGATCCCATTTGGGGTTTTCTTGGCAAAGATGCTAGAGTAGTTTGCCACTACCTTCTCTAGCTTATGTTACAGATGAGGAATCTGATGCAAACAAGGTTAAGTGATTGCCCAGAGACACACAGCTCGTAAGTGTCTGAGGCTAGATTTGACCTCACATCTTCCTGACTCCAGTTTTAGCATTTTATCCACTTTGCTGCCTAACTACCTCTTCTTCCACTGAAAAATAGTCTTTTCTTTTTGAGAATTCATCTTGGAGGAGGGATCAGAAATGACAAGCATAAAATTATCAAAGAGAGGGCATTTCTACAAGTAGCTCATCCTCTGACACTGCCTCCCCTCTCCCCACTCCTTATTCCATCTCAAGATTGCACCTGCTGGTAGTCTCCCACCCTCTCCTAACCAAGCTGCCCATGTTCATGGAAACATGGTTACTAAAACCACATTCCCCCCACCCCTATCATTTGCCTTACCCATTATTCTACAAAACTATCTTTTGATATAAATACACCTAGAGTTTCATGCCAAAACACACTCAAATCTCTGTTCTCTTTTCATGGGATTTTGACATTAAATGGTATGTATATGCATACCTGGACTTGATCAATTCAATACAAAGAATATTTGAGATAATGAAAAAAATGCCTACTATGTACAAGGAACTAGGGGTGCAAATAGGAAACATGACACAGTCATTGTCTTCAAGGAACTTATAATCTAATAGGGGAATGTGACATGTACATATGGGGGAGGTGGAAAGGAAGGGAACAAGCAGTTATTAAGCACCTACTATGTGCCTATCACTATGCTAAGTGCTTTAGAATATCTTATTTGATCTCTATAACAACCTTGTGAGGTATGTAGTATTATTGTCCTAATTTTACAATTGAGGAAAGTGAGGCAGGCAGAGTTTAAGTAACTTACTCAGTGTCACACATTCTCTAAGGCCCGATTTGAATCCATTTCTTCCAGTTTCCTGGCCCAGCACTTTATTTTCTTCATGTACTATGACCAGTTGTCATAGTATAAGAGACAGGGCACTTTGGGAGTCATAAGACAGGAATTCAAATCCCAATTTTGATACTTACTTCCTGTGTGTTAGGAGAGTTATTTTGTCAGGTTCATGAAAGATTTCTATCTCAGGGATTGAATAAGTTTTTCTGATTATTTTTCTGGTCAACTAAGAGTTAATCCAATATCCCCTTTGTGTCAGACTTTGTCATGTAAATTTTCTAAATTGTCTGGTGACATTTTCTTGTCTTAGTCACAAAAGTCTAATGACTGATTTACACTTTCTTTGAAAACTGGGGACATACAGAATCTTGGTAGGGGAAGAGAGGAAAGAGGGAGAAAGGGAAACACTGGAGTGAATATCAGTTCTCATTATACAAGACTATGGATGGAAACAATGTAAGAAATGAGGCTAAAAGTCCATTAAGCCCAGTAAGGCCCTAAGAATGGTTTTTCCTAAGCAGTCCTTAAGATCAGCCTGTTTTCTTACAGTTTGTCTCTTTTTTTTCCTTTTTTTTTTTGCTTTTTGGAGGGGGGAATGAAGGGCAATTGATGTTAAGTGACTTGCCCAAGGTCACAGGGATAGTAAGTGTTAAGTGTCTGAGGTCATTTTGAACTCAGGTCCTCCTGACTCCAGGGTCAGTGCTCTATTCACTTTACCTACCACCTAGCCTCCCCATTGTCTCTTTTTTCTTACAAACGAAGGATAGAAATAATAAAACCTATCCTGATTGGTGATTCTGGTGAGTTCATAGGGTTTACATCTGGAAAACTGTCCCAAACACTTTCATTTTATCATTGGGAAAAACATCACTGAGAGAAGGAAAGGGATTATTCAAGATCACACAAGTAGTTAAGAGAAAGGCTACAATTTGAACTCAGTTCTTCTGATTGCAAATCCAGTATTCTTTCCATCACATCAACACAATGCCATCCAAATATGCCTGGCATTCTGTAGCGTAATGAATAGAGCAAGTTAGTTGTCCAGGTTTTCTGACCTCTGGGCATTTTCAACTAAACAGACAGGCAGAGGAAACACTATGTGGGCTTATGGATCAGTAAATGCCTTTTCTGCCTGCCTCTCTTTTTTCCCATTCTTGGTCATCCTAGAGATTGTATTGTTGCTTCCTCTTCAACAATCATGACAGAACCACATGGAGGCACACCTCTTTAGTGTTTGAGGTTGGGGAGAGGTTGGGAGCCTATGATAGCACAAGTGCCAAAAATGCCATCAATTTCTAGTAGCTCATGGGAAGTTGCCACTTCCAAGCCTCTACTCCCTGACACTTTGGGACAATGCCTTTTGCTGTTACCACTCATAAAAGTTGTCATTTGGTCACCAGTAATCTTGTACCCATTTGCAAAATTTGGCAGAGCCCCCTCTACTTTTGCCCCCAGAATATCAAAGGAACAGGGGTTGCCAAACTGGCACCCCATTACTAAAAGTTTGCCAAAGCTAGAACCAGGATACATGCAGGTGAAATCATCTCTTTCCTAGAATGTAACTTATTATTATTCCACAGCCAATCAAGCAAGTAAAATGTATTTATGAAGCACCTACTCTGTTCTGACCACTGAGGTCACAAACCAAATAGAAACAGTTCCTGCCCTGGAGAGTCTACAACCCAGTCAAGGATACAGTGTGTGTAGAGAGAAAAAAATAGGCAAAAGATCATTTGCAGGAAGGCTCTAGTAGATGGGGAAAAGAGACTATCAGGCAGGGCTTCATGGGGAAGATGAAGCTTGAAGGGTTTCAAAGGGATCCTGAGGTGGAGAAGAGAAGGGAGTGCACCCTACATGTGGCACATAGTGACCGAAAAGGCATATGAGAGATCTACATACATGGAATGTTGTGTATGGGGAACAGGAAAACAATGAGGAGTTTGGAATGCAATTGTACTATAAAGAAGTAGATGATTTCAAAAAGACATGGGAAGATTTGTCTGAACTGATACAGAATGAAGAAACTAGGACCAGAAGAATAATTTATACTATAAAATTTATATCACACATTGAATAGTTTTGAACATTTTTACCAAACTGATAGAGAATGAGACGAGCAGAACTAAGAGAATGTCAACAATAATGACATTATTTAAAAAACAGCAACTTTGAAAACTTGAAGGAGTCTGAGCAACGCAATGGACATCCATGATTCCTGAGAAATGCTGATGAAGCATGCTATCCACATCCCAACAGGGCAGCAATGGATTCAGGGTGTGGAATGAGACTTTTTTAAAAAAAACACAACCAATGATGGAATTGGTTTTGTTCAACTATGCATGTTTGCCACGAAAGAATTTCGGATACAGTAGCAGACCTGGAGTCAAGAAAACCTGAGTTAAAATACAGCCTCAGATACTTACTAGCTGTGTGATCTTGGGCAAAATACTTAACCTCTTTTTGCTTCAGTTTCCCTCAGTTATAGAGTGGGGATAATAATGGTACCTACTTCACAGAGTTGTGAGGATCAAATGAGATATTTGTAAAATAACCTGTGCCTAGTACAAAGTATGTGATTGGTAAATGTTTATTCCATTCCCACCCCTTTGATCTCTCTTCTTTTAAAATAGGGTAGGGATTAGAGGGAGAGAAAATAAGGTTACTGGATTTTTTTTTAACTCATTTAACTTTAAAAAAAGTTAGTTTGGTTGGACCAAAGACTGCAGGAAGAGGAACAATGTATAATAAGTTTGGAAAGGTAGGTTGGGGATAGGTTGTGAGTGATTTTAAATGCCGAATATGAGAATTAATACTTAATCCTAGAGGTAATAGGGAGCCATTGTAGTTTCTTTAGTAGGAAAATGTTATTCCAGGACCTGAACCTCTGGAAAATAACTTGGGCTATAGTGTGAAGGATAAATTAGTCCAGGCAAGATTAGTCCTAACAACAAACACCAAATAGCCTTGGAATATCTCCAAAGTCAGGGACAGGGACAACAACCAAGAAGAACAATGAATGTTGAAGAGTACTTAAGACAAATTTCTTGTTGATCACTTCCTTGGGCTTCCCAAGCAGAAGTACAATATGGGACTTGTACAGTGGTTAGCCTACCTCCAACTTCGGGGGACATGGACTAAGTGATTAGTCAGACCTCATATTAGGGGAATAATTTTTCCTCAAGAAATTGTCTCTGTGATAGACAAGAGAACGGGAGCTATCTTCTCTGGAAATCTTCATTAATTAGGGGTTCTAGTTAGTTGGGTTCCAGTTAATTGAGGTTTTACTATATAACACAGGCAGTCACATACTCATAGCATTCTGCTGAGCATAGAGTAAATTACCCGTGACAGTTGCCCTTTGGGAAATTTCAATTTTTAAATGTGCAACATCAAATTGGAGATGACTAAACTAACTATGATAAATTAATATAATTCAGTATTCAGAGAAGCATGGGGAGACTTACATGAACTGATGCAAAGTGAAGTAAACAGAAATCTATACAATAAATGCAAAAATGTAAATAGGAGGAACAATAAGGCGAATGTGAACATTGTGTTATTATAATGAGCAAGCCTGGCCTCAGAGAAAAGTTGAAAACAATGACCCTTTTTCTTTACAGAGATGAAGTGAAATATTACAGGTACTATGAGGTACAGTCAACACATTTGTTTATCCTTTCTACCTTGCCCCTTCCCTTCATCTCTCCCCCCAATTCATAGGATTCAGGGTGAGATGGAGGGTAAAACTGCTAGCTGAAACTCCCTTCCTCCTTTCCTTCTGTTATCTCCTCAGACTGGGATCCAAGATGAGCAGTCAGGAAGAGTATTATGATAGCTTACACCACTTGGAAGAGTTGGAAATTACCAATTACAATCCTTCCAGTGAAATGGAGGACAGCCCTCCCCCACCCAGGCCTTATCACTTGCCCTGCCACTGCAGCCTAAGGTATTCTAGGAATGTCAAATTAGCAGTTGAACTGTCTTACATGTATTGTCTCTTCCAATTAGAGTATGAGCTTCTTGAGAGCAAGGGCAATTTTGATTTTTCTGTTTTTCCTCCTGCGTCCTAAGTATACTTCTTGGCATGTGATAAACACTTAAGTGCTTCATTCAATCATTCACTCATTTTCATTTAAATTCTTTGGTACAGGAGAAGTCTTGCTGATTAAATAAAGAGAGGTAGGGAGAGATGAATGTGTTATACAAATGAAAAATAATTCTTGAAAAATTAATGGGCAAAAGGAATCCTTTGTACAAGGTTACTATACATTCAACACTGTCTTACCCCAACACTATATGTGTGTGTATGTGTGTATTTGTATGTGTATGTATATATAGTATAGATAGATAGATGATAGATAGATAGATAGATAGATAGATAGATAGATAGATAGATAGATAGATAGA
>NW_027186296.1:32026712-32028053 GCF_028583685.1 Petaurus breviceps papuanus | reverse complement strand
AGATAGATAGATAGATAGATAGATAGATAGATAGATAGATAGATAGACAGATAGATATCTCAGCCCTAATCTCTCTCCTGAGCTCATCGATTGCTTACCATACACCTCCAACTGGATGTCCAATCCATTACCAATCTTATAAATTCTCCTTCCACAATGTCACTTGCTTCTATCTCATTCACTGGGTCACTAACTCATTACCTTTTGCCTCAATCATTGAAACAGTTATTGAACTCCCAGCCTTCAGACTCTCTTTTCTCCAAACCATCCATACAACTGCCAAAATAATATTTCTAAAACATAATTCTGACCACACTGCTTTCCTCTTCAGTAAAATCCCCATGGCTCACTATTGTCTCTAGGATAAAACAGAAACTTTAAAGTATGGAATTTAAAGCCATTCACAAATTCACTTCAACACGAATTTCTAGGTTTACTTCATATGACTTCCTTCCTCACACTCTGAGTTCCAGTCCCTTGCTGGAGTCAATAAGTTTCAGTCCACTTGGAGGTGCTGAACTGGGCAATTCTTCCCCCACTTCCATACATATCTTTGCACAAACTTTCCTCTGTGCCTAGAGGGCACCTCCTTCTCACTTCTACTTAGGATCTCTGAATTTCAAGACTCAGCTCAGATACCATCTTTTGTCAGAAACTATTTTTTTAAAAGTTCTCCTATCATGCATAGCTACAGCAAGTATATACAGCAGTGGTGTGTATAGTGAGGATAGGACACTCCACTGTGAGACAGAAACTCCTGTATTTAAATTCTACCTCAGATACTTTATAGCTTTGTGATCCTGGGCAAAGCATGAAACACTCCACAGCTATAAAATGGGGATAATAATGCCTCCTACCTCATAGGGTGGTTATTAGAACTAAGCATAATAATGTATATAATATGCTTTATAAACCTTAAAGGAACATATGAATAATGAGCTGTTATTATGTATATAATAATATGATAGGTAAATATACACAAACATTTATATATTTGCATGTTATATACTCCCACCCACTAGAAAGTAACCTCCTTGAGGGCAGGGGGCTATCTTTCATTTTGTCTTTGTATCCTTTAGTGCTTAGCATAATGTCTGGAACATAGTAAGTGCTTAATAAATGCTTACTGAATGTTGACTGATAACAGTACCTTCTACATAATAAGCATTCCATGAATATTTTCTAGATTTCATTACATTAGACCAGGTGCTATTGGATAATTTAAATAATTTTCTAACTCTTCTTCTTCTTCTTCTTCTTCTTCTTCTTCTTCTTCTTCTTCTTCTTCTTCTTCTTCTTCTTCTTCTTCTTCTTCTTCTTCTTCTTCTTCTTCTTCTTCTT
>NW_027186296.1:31987971-32026702 GCF_028583685.1 Petaurus breviceps papuanus | reverse complement strand
TTCTTCTTCTTCTTCTTCTTCTTCTTCTTCTTCTTCTTCTTCTTCTTTTGCTATTATAAAACCTCATATATTTACCTGCAATTCCCAACAACTAAATACAAATCTGAATGGGAGGAAGATATTTAAATGAAGAGTTGAGTGTTTTTTTCAGAGGTAGGAAGATATGGCACAAGGCAGAAAATTAAGTCCTATTCTGTCTGGGATGAGTAAACTAGTAGTGGCAATGAACCAGAGAGAAGGCAGGCCAAGCCCTGAGGCTCAATGGAAAAAGAAAGTGGGATACAAGGAGGGGACCTGACCAGGATGCCAAAGTGTCTTCAGGGCTTTACCACTGAGAACTGATAGGAGACTCTGTGCAGCTAGCCACTTATCCTCAACAGATTCTTAACTAATTACTGTATCTATATTCTATCCAAGTGAGTGGCAAATGCAGACTATGGCCCATTACACTGGGGGAATGGGGTACAGAGAAAAGACAAGCAGAATCTCTGATGCCCCTCAATCTCAACAGATTTTGTACCTCAAAGGAACAGGTTAGTAGCTGTGTGATTTTCTGAGACTTAATTCTCAGATACAAGAGGGGAGTGATAAAAACACTGTTTCTTGAGAACTGTAGGATATTCATAAATACACACACATACCATGTCAAAAGCATGTATGGCATGCTACACCCAATTAAATTACATATCTTCCAAAATGTCCTTGTTCTGTAGGGCACCTTGGTCCATAGGGCACAAAAGCATTCTAGCATTGTTACAGGTACTATCAAAATACCACAACTTGTGAAGCTCCAAGGAAAACCCAGGGAGCTCTTCAGAAGATAAAGAACAACAGTAAAGGGACAAAAAGCCCTTTGCTAATACTAGGACCCTGATCTGTTAAAAGGAGATGGTTGAATGAAGAGGTGTTCCTCATGTTTTTAGGAGCCACCTTGCCTTTTTCTCCATCTTCTCACTCCCTCTATTAGACAGGTGTTCCACTCATCTCTATTGGCAAGCCATGGAAGGGCCACACTTGGACAGACTCCTCTCCAACAGGTAAACAATTGAATCAGCGTCAAGGTCACTATCACTGCTGGTGCTCTAGACCTGCTATCCAAATTTGTTGCCCAGGTTCTAGCCCATGTTGTCTAGACTTCTTTCCTGGGTTACTGATCCCGGCTGTTCAGTCTGGTCTCATTGGATCATGAACCTATTGCCTAATCTGAGCTGTGCACCTTCAAATCAAGCTGGAGCTTGTCTAGCTACTTCTGACCCACTGAACCTTTTCTTTAATATTCCTTACTGGGGAATACTTTACTCTAGTCTTCTTCCAATCACCACCTTAGTCCTGGCACCACTGGCTCCCATTGCCCAATCCCATTCCCAGCCCTTACTCTACTCCACTCCACTCTACTCTCATATATCCTCAAGCCTCAGTTCTTCACATTGCACTTAGAACTTCATGCTACCAGGGATGATAGACACATGCAAAGAAGACCGTGGGAAACACAGAAGAAGATGGGCCTGATGTGAAAGACAAAAGCATTGTTTTTAAAGATATTCTACCATGCCACCTAAGGACAAATTCAATGGCTTTGGAGCCCATTAGGGAAGTAAGCATCTGAGCTGTTCTGAAACTCCATTCTAGACCAAATAATAGGAAATAAACTTAAACTGAAGGGAGAAGACTTATGTTATAAAAGAAGATATAAAGAAGAATTTTCTTCTATGGGATTCATTCATTTTTGATGCAGTGGTACATGGAAATAGGGGAGGGAATTGTCTGAGCTAAAAAATAATATTTCTGAGTGAGACTATAGATTTAGGGCTGGAAGATTCCTTTGAGGTCATCATCCTTCAGTTTTACAGTTATAGAAACTGAGGCCCAGAGAAACTAAGTGACTTGCCCGAAGTCACACAGGTAGTAAGTGGCAGAGGTAGGATTTGAATCCTGGTCCTCTGATTCCAAACACAGCACACTTTCCATTATCAAGCTGCATCCCAACAATTTGTTTCCATGGTACCTTTGTTCCACCTAAATATTTTCATGTCTACCTATGTGATCCAGCTCTAGAAATTCAATGTCCCATAACATTTATATTTCCTTGATTGAAGGTATCATGAAATTTTTGTATTATATCCATGAGAATCTAGCAATGCCTACAACAGAGTAGATGATTTAGAAATACTTGTTGATTGTTTTATCTTCTCCATAATATTACCAACCAACATATATAGAGTAAGGGAAGGCCATAAGCATTTATATTACACCTACTATGTGCCAGGTACTGTGTTAAGCACTTTTACAAATATTCTCTCATTTGATCCTTACAATAACCCTGTAAGGTAGGTGCTATTGTTATCCTTATTTTGTGATTGGGCAAACTGAGGCAGACAGAGGTTGAGTGACTTACCCAGGGTCACACAGCTAGTCAGTGTCTAGGGTCATATTTGAACATAGGTCTTTCTGATTCCAGGCCCAGCACTCTATCCACTGCCACACATATAACACCAAGAGAAACATGTCCTTAGGGGGTAACAGATTTGGAATTCAACATTTGAAATCCATCATTGGCCACTGAGTACAATTTGCATTTCTCAAGGAAGGTGGAATAGTCAAAGTAAGAAGGAAACTTGGGGGAATCTGGTTTCTATTCCTAGTTCTCCTACTATGTGACCTTGGAGAATCTATGATCCTCAGTTTCAGTACCTTTAAAAGACAAAAATTAACCCTACCCCTCTTCATTTAAATAGAGTTGTGAAGGGGCAGCTAGATGGTGCAGTGAATAGAGTACTGGCCCTGGAGTCAGGAGGACCTGAGTTCAAATCTGGTCTCAGACACTTGACACACTTACTAGCTGTGTGACCTTGGGCAAGTCACTTAACCCTAATTGTCCTCCCCTCTCCCCTCAAAAAAGCCAAAAAAATAGAGTTGTAAAATAGACCAATGGGATTATAAAAGAATGTTTCTTTTCCCAAGTCATAATCCAACTATTCTTTTCTTCCTGGAAAAGAAAATATTAAGAAAGCATTTTTTTTTTGCCACTGCATAGCATCTTTGCATTGACCCAATTTGTGCTGTGGTTTTCAGGAGTCAGAAAATTGCTTTGACAATCACACAACCACAACCAATTAAAACTACACCTCCCACTTAATAATAACTTCAAAGGCCAAGGAACAGCTGAATGAAATGAGGCGCCATCATTTCTGCGTCTGTCCAGAGGTCTGCCTGCAACAATCTACGCTTAATTTAATTGTTTCAAGCTCTAATAATAAAGAACTGGCATGGGGTCTTGTATTTTTTCAGTGCACCCATATGTTTGGAGTAAGTAGTATTGGAAGAATGAAGCAGAACTAGGCAAATACCTATGTAGGAATTAAAGGACCTGTCTTACCAGTCCTGGGATCATGAACTATCAAACCGTTCCCACTTCAACAAAAAAAAAAAAAACCCTACTATCAATAATCTTTTGAATGAATGAAATCCATGACTGAGGCTTTCTATACTGATTCTTTGAAGGCAGAACTTGCCTTGATGACCTTTAGGATGAGTAAAATTTCACTTCTGGCCCTAGAATTATTTTTATATATATTTAATTGCTATTTTATCTGAATGTGAGACATTTCCTACCCATTCCCTCCAGATTAAACCCTCCTGTGAAACTAAGAAAAACAGCCAAGCAAAAAGTGCAATATAGGGTCTGTTTCCAATAAGACATGCACTAGACAGTACTAGCTGTTCCCCACTTCTTTGCCAAGAGGGAGGGGACATATTTCCTTTCCTTTTATCTGGGATATTCACTGATTATAAAGAGTTCAATTTTTATTTAGTCATATTTTCATTTATGCATTTATTTTGTTTTCTTGGTTTTGCTTAGTTTGATCAGATTATTTTTGTTTATAGAAAACTTCTCACATTTTTCTGAATTCTTCATATTTGTCATTTCTTACTTTAAGGTGATACTTGTTACTATATGTATCCTATGATTTCTTTGGCCATTCCCCATTTGATGTCTACCAACATGATTTCCAGTTCTTTGCTTCCAGAGAGTGTGGCTATGAATGTTTTGATATATATTGGACCTCTGGTTCTGTCTTCCTCTTCCTTGAAATAGGTAACCAGTAATGAGATTGATGGCCCAAAGTATTATAATTTATTCACCTTCTTTTGTATTTCCAAATTGAAACCCAGAATGATTGGACCATTTCACAGCTTCCTCAAAGGTGTCTGGGTATGCCTGACTTCCCACACAACTTGAACATTGAGTATTTTATCATCTTTGACAATTTGTATGATGTCAGGTGAAACCCTAGAGTTGTTTTAATTTGTATTTCTCTTATCAATGACTTGGAACATGTTTTCATGTTTGCATTTGTGTTTGCAATTCCTCTTTGGAAAACTATTCATAGCATTTGACCATTTGCCTACTGAACAATGACTCTCACTGTTATATATTTGTGTCAATTCTCTATATATTCTGTACACCAGACTTTGGCAAATGATGTTTGGTAAATGATTGCCCCCTTCTTCCCTTTTCTCTTCTAGTTCTCTTTTATTTAATTTTATTTATATGAATTTGTAAAAATCTTAATCAAAATTGTCTACTTGACCCTAAAATTTTTGCTGACTTCATCATGAACAAAAAAGAAAATCTATAACTGGTCAGATCTTCTTCAGGTTTCAACTATATATATATATACATATATATATATATATATATATATATATATATAATAGTACTCGGTTCTGGGTCCATAAAGATAATGAAAATTCAATGGCTCATAGAGTTCATCATAAAGTATGGGAGATATGACAAACAGATGCACACACAATAACTATAAGCCAAATAGAATGAGTCAGAGCATGTAATTTCATTTCCCAAGGTGGGGCAAAGGAGGAGAGGTTTAGTCAAAGAAATCCTTTTGGGAAAGGTAGCTAGCTAATTGTTGTTATTTGTTGTTCAGTCATTTTCAGTTGTGTCCAATTCTTCATGACCCCATTTGGGGTTTTCTTAGTCAAGTTACTAGAGTGGTTTGCCATATCCTTCTCCAGCTCATTTGACATATGGGGAAACTGAGGCAAACAAGCTGAAGTGACTTGCCCAGGGTCACACAGCTAGTAAGTGCCTCAGGTCAGATTTGAACTTAGATCATCCTGATTCCTAGCCTGGCACTGTACACTGTATAATAACAATAATAATATTACTATCTCAGTTTGTTGAGCATTATATAGATTTTAAACTGTTACATTAAAAAAATAACACAGACCAAGACCTGTGTTCAAATCTTGATTCTATTGCTTACTACCTGTATAGCCTTGAGCAATTTTACTTAGCCTCTCTTGGCCTCAGTTGCTTTACCTGTAAAATAAAGGAGCTTAACTAGATGACCTTTAAGATCACTTGCAACTTTAAACCAATAATCCTATGATCTCCTCACTATGACTCTATGATGTAAGATGAGCAGGTCTCATCTCCTTCTGACGGGTGAAGAAACTGAGGCTTAAGTGATTTGTCAAAGATGGTGATGATAATAAGTAGTTACATAACATTTTAAGGTCTGTAAATATTTTATCCTATAAGTCAGTGACAAAGCTGACATTAGGACCTAGCTACTCTGTCTAGAGCTAGGACAAAACAGTAAGGCTTTAAAAACATACCTCCCATGTATGTGATACTACTTACTAGTCATTGAAAATTTTGAGCCTTCACTATGATACATGCAAGTTATTACCAAATGATGGCACTATATGTTATGGGTCAAGAACTATATGTGTTTGTTATTGTTTCTTGGAGTCTCATAATTCATTTGATTCCTCTTGCCCAGTTCTAGTTTTCAAGAAGTTATCTTCTTCCTTAAGATTTTGGGACATCTTTTTTCCAATTGGTCAACTTTCTTTTCATAATTTTCTTGGATTGCTTTTGGGTTTTTTCCCTAATTTTTCCTCAATCTCTCTTATTTGATTTTTGAATTCCTCTTTAAGCTCTTGCAAGTACTCTTTTTGGGCTTGAAAAAAATTCCTATTAAATGCTGTCCCTCATTTTAACCCTCTTGTGTGCTGTTCTCAAGGCCACTTCCTCTACCTTGCCTTCTTCTCTTGACTCACACAATGTGCAGTACTCTTTCTATTGTACCACCCTGAGTTTGGCTGTATTTGATGGCAAAACCCCAAAGGACACAAGTGAGGACACAGGCATCAAGATAGGAGAAAAGGAAGGTGATCCTTCCTTGATCTTCACATTCCCCCTGCCTCCAACCTGTACCCCATAAGCATGCTCATCCAGAGCAGGGGTTAAACAGTGCTATAAATATGGTGCTCTGACCCTGCCCAGAAGTGTCCTCTGTAGTCCTGTTCCATTATTCAGTGACTAAAACTTTGGCCTTATAACTAATATGGTCCAGTTTATGGGCAGAAACTGAAACTCTCAATGAAAGCCTTACTGGCACTTTACTGGCAAAAGTTATTGTATTTGTGCTGGTAGCAAAGAATCTCATAAGAGAACAAACCTTCTCCCACTTTCCCCCTCCTCCGCCCACATCTCTTACATCTGCCTTCTCTATTCACACATCACTTTAGTTCAGGCTCTTGTCACCCTTTGCCTGGTTTAAGGAAGCAGCCTCCTTATTGGTCTCCAGTCTCTCCCCTTCCCAACCCATCCTCCAGTCAAATTTTCAAACTTATCTTGATCTCATCAATGTGGATATTCTTTCCAATGATAATTCAGATTGTAGCTCATCCATGTATTTCAGCCAATTGGCCCCATTTTCTGTTCCTACTATATCCCATCCCATCTTCCACCTCAATTCTTTTGCATAGGCTGTTCCCCATACCAAGAATGTTCTTTCTCTTCACCTCTATCTCTTAGAAACTCTGGTTCTCTTCAAGGTTCAGCTTAAGTACCACCAAACCCCATAAAGCTCATTTAGATCTTTCCAGTTGTTATAACCTACCCTCCATCACCACCATAAAAATCATTTTGTATCGACTTTCTTGTATATATTTTATCTTTATTAATCTATGTACTTGCTATCCCCACCCAAAGCCCAGTAGAATATAAGTTCTTTGAAGACAAAGGCTCTCTTTTTCCCCCCTTTTGTATCCCTAGTAGAGAACTTCTCATGTATTGGGCATTTGATAAAAGCTTATTGAAATGAATTTAATTGAAAAAGATCATTCAAGGTACTCCATTAATTGGCTCTCCATTACCTATCCACACTCTTCTTTTACTTCCCAGCATGCACCAACCAGGTACATCCCTACCTCTGAATCTCCAATTATGCTGTTCCTCCCCTCCAACCTAGAGCAAGAACCCTGTTCCCTCTTGCCCTATCCAAATTGTAGCCTACCTTTGAAACTTAGTCCAAGTCCATGAAGACCTTCCTTGCCCACACCAGTGCTCATTCTCTTCTGACTAATACAGTTCTTATAGCCTCTAAAATATAACCTAACATTTCACTGTGTGTTCATACTTCACCACCGAACCAAAGCTGGGAACGGGACACCATTGGCTGGCTACATAGTACCACGTCTTCCACTTCCAAAGACCTATGATTTCATTAGTGTGGGTAATGCCCTTGTCAATGTACAATACACCTTTCTAAACACTACCTAATTAGATGGTTTCATTAGTTGCTGGGGACAAAAAAAAAACCCATTACTTGTGGGTCAGCCTTCTGGTAATGAGTTTAATTTCTCTAGGCCCCAGTTTTCTCATCTATAAAATAAAGAGGTTTCACTAGATGACCTCTAAGACCCCTTCTAGCTCTCCTATAGTCCTAAATTAGCCAGTCTGATACTTGGACAAGATATATACAATCTGTAATTATTAGACCCCTACTCAGAGTCTTTCTGGGTGGTGGGAGGAGGGAAGGCATGAGGAGGGAAGGGGGGAGGATGGGGTGTCCACTGTATACCCAGAAATGACAGTGATATAAAAACAAGAGCTATCAATAAAACTTTTAAAAAACACCCCCCAACTTTTTAGCTTGGTAGGACCCCCCCACCCTAAAACATATACTCTATTTACATAGTTCTTAAGAATCAGAGTCACTCTCATGAGGCAGTAGAGTAGGACTCAAGTATGCATGATTCTATACTATCAGCATATTATTTCCAAATTTTTTCATGTGGTACTCAACAAATACATCAAATGCCTACTATGTGTGAAGCATTTCTAGGTGCTAGGGATGCAAAAATAGCTATGACATAGAATACTCTCAAAAATATTGCACTTTAATGTTTTTATCTTCCTGACTAGACTATGAGCTGCTTAAAGATAGGGACTATGTTTTATGATTTTTCACACATTCCACTGTGCCTAGCACAGTGCTGGGGACATAAGAGTGCATTGAACTTACCATTCCTTCATACATCCATTCATTTGTATTAAAACCCTATGTGATTTGAAACAGAAAAGAGGCAAGCAAAGAAATCCATGGCTTTCCCTCCAATTCTTGCTGGTTCTTCAGACAGCCTGTATACCAACCACAGTTTAAATGCGTTGGAAAATTATGTCAAGAGGAAAGAGTTTAATTCTAGCACCCTTTAGGGAAACCTTCCTTTAGGAATAAAATGCACTGCTCCTGCTTGGAAATCATTCTCTGTCTCTGGACTCATGAGTCACTCTGTTTATCTTGCAGGTTACTCCAGCTGTTTAAAAAAATAATAATAATAGGAAAAAAAAAACAACCAGCTGGGTTTTTCCCTCAATTAGCATACCAATAACAGAATCTTTTTGTGTGTCTGCTAGCAGGTTAACATAGACGCCAGCCACATGTAGGGTGCTGATGGATCTGTAATTCATACCCAGCTGTAAATCCGGCAAAAAGTTCAAATACTTAATAGCCAAGATAGGGTGGAACTAGGTTTCTCATCTGGATTTAATAATGGTAGTGTTGTTAAGGGCCTCAGGCAATGGTGAAACTGGTTTCAGTACTCATGTCAGATTTTGCCCCGAGGATTTCAGTCAATCCTTCATACCAGCTCTGAGTCAGTAACCCTTCCCTTTAAATTGCTTCAGACTGTGCACTAGGGTGCCACAGCATATGGGCACATGCAGATTTTTTTTCCTCTGTGCTTCATCCCCTCTTTGCTAGCCCTCCCTTTATCCATCCAACTCCACACATCACTGTTATTTCCAGCTCACTGGTCCTGGCTGTTTTAAAGGATTGAGAGTGGCATCTGTATCATCTCTTCTCCAGTCTCACTGGGCCATTGGCCAAGTAGCCCAGTCAACCCTCCCTTCCTAGAATCTAAAGACCCCCTCTGCCCTATACACAAACCTTTCTCACAGTCCATATGTGGGAACTGAGATCTGCCATGGGAACTGTAATGCTGGAGTGTATATCCTCCAGGGGTAATTGGCAATTAACTCCCACTCAAAATCAACTCCCCCCACCCTATCACACCAACCTTGATTATTCATGTCAGGGAGTTTTTAGTCTTCCTTATCTCACAGATTTTGCCTGCTTGCTGCACAGAAAGGGCTGCTACTATGCCTGGGAGAGAGATCAGGCCCTGGGGGCAGCAGATGTAGAAAGCACGGTTCTTTCTCCCCTAGGAATGACATAAACCAGACACTGGTACCTCTTTACATGAGATTTGGTTTTTCTTGAAAAAGATCATAAGTCTTCAGCATCACAGGATTTAGGGAAATAAGGGGCCTCAGATATCATCTAGTCCAACTGGCTCCTTTTACAGATGAGGAAACTGAGTTCCAGAGAAGTGATATCACTTGTCCAACGCCACACAAGCAGGAAGTGAATCGAGAGCTTGGATTTGAACCCAGACTCCAGATTCTAGAGCCTTTCCTCTTTCTGCTACACTATATTGATGTGAAATGTCAAACCCCAAGAGTCCAACCCTGGTTATATTTGTCCTTTGCATATGGGCTTTATTCTCCATTTGCCCTGCCTCCTCTCCATCCTCCACCTCTAGAAAAACAAATTTGCTCTCATTTCCCACATTCATTTAAAAAAAAAACAGATGTGGTCTTTCCGTCTCTAGGGAAGGAGACACACAGGGAGCTAAACAGCTGATTTTCCATGCCTACACAAACCCAACCACCTTCTAGGATCTGAGGAAGGTAAATAAACCAGGCATTGAGTCCCGAGATTAGAACTCTCAAGAGGAGGTCTCAGCTTTGGAATAAGAAAAGCTTATTCGGTGCTTTGAGGTTTACAAAGCACTTTAACATATATTATCTCACTTGACTCTGGCAACAAGACTGAGAGGCAGATAATGATCAGGATTCCTGTCCCCATTTTACAGACAAATTTATAATTGTCCTACTTGGCATGGACATAGGATCTTTCTTCCAAATAGGAACTTCCAGTGACATTGTCCTTTTTACACAGTCATGCAAAATCATGAAGTCTTGCCCACTCTAAGGAAGGTGAAGTCTCCCATGACTCCTACTTTAAAGATAAAGAAACTGAGGCCTGTGGTTGCTTAGTCATTTCAGCTGTGCCTGACTCTTAATGACCCCACTGGGAGTTTTCCTGGCAAAGACACTGGGATGTTTTGCCATTTGCTTCTACAGCTCATTTTACAGATGAGGACACTGAAGCAAACAGGGTGAAGTGACTTGCTTAGGGTCACACAGGTTAATAAGTCTGGGAGGCCAGATTTGAAGTCAAGAAGATGAGTCTTCCTGACTCTAGGTCCTGGCGCTCTATCCAATGCATCACCTAGTAACCAGCAAATGGAGGAGGTCTACCTACCCTGAAAAAGAATGATTTGGTTAAAAGAGTGCTGGGCTTTGGAGTTGAATGGCAGAATTTTAAATCCCACCTTGGACACTTAGGATTCTAGGTATAGGACTGGAAGAAATATATATATATTTTAATTTTAGGTTTATTTTTAGTTTACAACATTTATTTCCACAAGATTTTGAGTTACAAATTTTCTTCCTGTCTTTCCCCTACCCCACTGCAAAACATCAATCCCAATGAGTACCACCTCCCCCAATCTGCTCTCTCCTATATCCTCCCCCATTCCTCCTCCAACTTTCCAGTAGGGCAAGATGGATCTCCATACCCCAGTGCCTGTATATCTTATTTTCCAGTGCATGTAAAAATAATAATAATAATATGGAAGAAATCTTAATGCTCATAATCCTACCCCTCATTTTTAAATTATCACCACCATCATCATCACCATCATCAATAATAACAGCATCAGTATGTATTTATTAATTTTTAAGGCTTACAAAACATATTACAAATATTATCTCATTTTGTCCTCACAACCCTGAGAGATAGGTGCCATTATTATCCTCATTTTATATATCTGGAAACTGAGTCACAGAGAAATTAAGTGACTTGTCCAGGGTCACACTACATGCTAGGGAGTTTCTGAGACTGGATTTGAAACTCACTTTTCCTGACTTTAAATCCAACACTCTATCTACTGTGCCACCTAGCTGCAGAGGCAGGCTCAGTGAGATTAAGGGACATATTCAATTGGTGCCAAGCCTGGAGTCAGGAAGACCTGAGTTCAAATGTCATCTCTGCACTTCCTAGCTCTGTGACCCTAAGCAAGTTGCTTAGCTGCTGCCTGACTCAGTTTACTCAACTATGAAATGGGGATAATAATAGCACCTACCTCCCAGGGGTGTTATTGAGATGGCCCACTGAAGTACAATACCTAAAGAGTTATATAAATGCTAGTTAGTGCTATTATTATTAGCTATATAAATGCTAGCTATAATTATTATTCACAGTCATACAACTAGTCGATGTAGTGCAAAGAAAAGGGCCCTAGATTTCTACTCAAAGAATATGAGTTCCAGTTCTGACTTTGATGCTCATTATCCTCAGGTCTTTGGGCAAATTACTTGACCTTTCTAGCAAGCGTCAGTTTCCTCATCTGCAAAAAGAGGGAGCTATATGAGATGATCTCTGGGGGCCCTTGTGGCTATCATCCTAAATGCTAGAATCGGGACAGGAGCCCAAGTATCTCCAAACCCCAACGTCCTGGTACTCTTTCAATTATGCTTCCAAGGCCTCATTTTCCCCATCTGTAAAGTCAGATACACAGAAATAATCTAACTTAAAGTAGGCATGATCTACTAGACAACTTTGCAAAGGACAAAGTCCCTAAAACCTCCTAGAACTATTTGTGAGAAAGGTGTTATGTCTGTGCCAAGTAGGACAGCTATGAATGCTAAGTGTTCTCATTTCACAGTTACCCTCCAGCAAGGGTGGTAATAAATGCCAGCTTTATTAGGAACCAACTGGTTACTCTTAAGCCCTCTTCTCCTCCTCTCATCTCCCCTCCCTCCCACCCCCCAGTCTCCAAGCCCTCAATGTCTCCTTCATGTCTCTGAATTTGCCTATAAAGTCACTCTGGAGTCTCTACTGTTTTTTTTTTAATTTTATAACTCACATTAATTCCTTTCCAACTTTGAGATTCAGTGATTTCTTCCTCCTCCATCACATTCCCCCATGATGCTTTTCATATTTAAAAATATATTTCATATTCAAAAATCACTTTTAAAACCTGGCTCCTAAAAAAAACACCAAATAAAGAAAACAAACAAACAAACAAAAAACAAAACCTGGCTCCTCTGTCTACTTTCCTAGGACAGAAAAATAGGAGTTTGAATCTAGCCTCAGGTGCTAAGTGACCCTGGGCAAGTCACCTAACTGCTAACTGTCTCAGTTTCCTCAATTATTAAAAATGGTCATGATAAAAACACCTACCTTCCAAGTGTTATTATGAAGACCAAATGAGATCATGTATAAAGAGCTTAGCATACAGGGCCTGGCACACAGTAGTAGCTCAATAAATGTTTATTCCTTCTCCCATCCCCCTATGGATCTCTCTACAGGATCCTCATTGGCTTCTAGTACATAGGAGACACTTAGTATTTGGGTAATAACAGAGTGGTCCACTCAAAAGCTCAGCACCTTTAATATTTAGCCTCTATTGTGCTTTTCTCAACCTATGTGCCAATTCAATTCAGCTTTTGCTGCTGGTTTACTTGTTTATTTCTTCTAGTTTTTAATGTTTTGGATCTTTAAACATCTTTTTCTTCTCTTTTCTAGTTCCCTCCTCCCACAAAAGTATAAATGTAGCATCCCAAATTTGCTTTGTGTTTTAAAGACTGTCCAGAATCCAAATGCTTCCTTCAGGGCAAGGACCGTGCCTTGTTCATCTTGGTACACCTCACAATAACTTGATAAATGAATGAACCAATGAATGAATGTCAATACTAAAGGGACAAACAAGAACTAGGCTTGAGTGACTAGAGAAAGAAAAGAAATAGTAGAAGGACAGTTAGAAATGCCACCAAGAGGGTTAGGGGAGCCGGGAGAACAGGTACTTCTGCCTGAAATTTTGCAGAGTGCCTGTTGAAAAAAATATTTATAGCAGCTCTTTGTGTAGTAGCACAGAATTAAAAATTGAGGGGATTCCCATCATTTGGGGAATGACTGAACAAGTTGTGGTATATGATTGTAATAGAATATTATTGTGCTATAAGAAATGATGAGCAGGACGCTCTCAGAAAAACCTGGGCAGAACTATATGAACGGATAACAAAGTGCAGGGAGCAGAACCAGGAGATTATTGTACACAATAACAGCAATATTATCAGGATGATCAACTATGAAAGACTTAGTTACTCTGATCAATACAAGTATCCAACCAAAACAGTTCCAAAGGACTCATGATGAAAAATGCTATCCACTGAGGTGGAGGTGGAGAAACAGAGAAGGGGAGAGAAATGGAGAGGAGAGGAAGAGAGAGAGAGAGAGAGAGAATTAATGAACTCTGAGTACAAATTAAAGTATACTTTTTTCACTTTTAAAAAATGCTTGTTGATTGACTGACTGATTGGGCTTGAATAACCACTGCTTTTCCCCTTCCCTAGCAAACCTTAAAGTTATCAGGTCTGACCTGCTGGCTTACAAATGAGAACTGGAGACCTTTAAACTTGAATAACATTTAAGTTTCCCGTCTCCTCCCACCCCTGCACCAGATCGGGGAGTAAAAACAGCTAATTTTAAAATGGCTGCTCTTATGATAGACGAGATTAATAGCTCTTGAAGAGCCGCCAGTGTGCCAACTGCTCCTGCAGCCATGATGAAAGCTAATAATGTAGAAAATCCTGCCAATTCCTTTAATTCATGAATATTTAAGCCTGTGAAAAATCTGTCAGATTATATCATTTTTCTGGTGATTTTCTGCCTAAGTACATTCATGGCGGCCTGCCAGTTGCTCAAGAAACTTCAGCGGGAGCAAGATAATTTTTTGTTATTATTATGTGCTGCTGTCCTCGCTTTGCTCAGCTAATCGGCAGGTTCAGGGACGGGGCGTCATGTTTACTGGAGACAGCTGAAGACAGCCATCCAGATTCCCTTCAGGATGCAGGGGAAAGCACAGATTGTCAGAGCCTAAAGGGACCTTGGAGATCAGCTAGCCCAGCCCACAGCCTTAACAGATAAAGAGACTGAGGTTCAGAGAGGGGTTAGGTGACTAGCCTGTCATCACTCAGCTAGTTGGTAGCAGAGAAAGGGCTAGATCATAAGATTATGGATTTAAAGCTAGAAGCAGCCTTAGAAGTCTAGTCTAACCCGTTTAACTTTTAAGATAAGGGACCAAGGTCCAAAGATGTCAAGGGCTTGGCCAAGGTATCACAAGTAGTAAATAGCAGAACCAGGATTTGAACCCAGGTCCTCTAACAGAAGTGTAAGTGCTCTAGTCACTCTACCTGGTTGCTGGAATCAAAAGACTTGACTTCATGAAGATCTAGCTCTATTTGCTATCCACAAGTCCTTGAGTAAGTCACAATTTCCCTGGGCCTCAGTTTCTTCATCTGTGAAAGGAAGGGATTGGGGGTGGTTGGCCTCCAAGGACCCCTTTAGCTCTAGGTCACAGATCTTGTGATTCTACTTGGTACCTATGTGATGCTGGAAAAGCAACTTAACCTTTCAGGGGGGCCTTAGCTCCTTCTTAGTAAAAGGGGAGGCTGGGCAGGGTGGTGGTCAGACTAGGTGGCACTGAATGTCTTTTCCAGCTCTAAATCTACAATTCTAGGATTCCAATTTCCTGCTTCCTTGGTCCAGTCCTAGTTTCTATTACAACCACACTGAAGCTGGGGCTTGTCCTCTAGGCCCAAAAGAGCCAGGGGAATGGCCCAACAACAAAATCCCATCCAGAACAAAACAGGTGACCTTTGGGAAGGAGCCTGGGCTAGTGGGAGTTCTGAGGTTACTTGGGAAGGGGAAGAAGGGAAGAAAGGAGAGAGACAGAACCAGAGATGATTATCACTTAGGAACTTGTTGGCTGGAGGAGGGATTCTGTTGCTTTTTATAGGAATACCAGTCCCCCACCCCCACCGACTTTGGTTCTGCTCCAGCTACTCTCCAAAGAAAGTAGGTTCGAGTCAGTTGGCAGGGTGGCCAATGGAACTCAGAGCCTCCTCTATTGCGGGCCCTGCTCCCCCATGGCCCAGATTCAACAGCTGCTCCAGCTCCTCACGTCCTCACCCCAGCTGTCCTGGTTGACTTCCCACACTCCTTAAGGAGACTAGGTCAACCCTGGCTGCTCTAAACCGCCCGCAGCCCAGGCTCCAAGATCAACAAGCCCTATTGTGGGCCTCCCATTTATGTTGCATAATTACAACAAATACGAATTGGTGGCCGCCAGGGCTAGTGAGGCAATTGTTTCGGGCCCTCCAAGGCGGTTGGCATTCACTAAGCCAGAGGACAGCCACTCTAGTCGGCTCTGACCGGCCTAGAGAACAAGAGATTTTTTTTTTTTCTGAAGTCATGAGTGGTTTGTTGGCACTGAATTAATGGCATGTAGTTCATCAGCTAGTTCCCTGATAGTGGGTTGTGTTTTACCACCAAGCCAACTGACTGACTCATGATTCAGTTACTAAATAAATAAAGAAAGAGAAACCAAGAGATCTGCTTAACAAAACATAGAAGGCTGGCTTGGGCATAGTCCTTCCTTCTCTGTGGCAAGTACACCAAGTTCCCTGAAGCTTACTGGGTGGTTTCTCTCTTACTTTTATTTTTTCCCTTTTAAAAAATGCCAACACTGAAGCCACACCTCCCTCCCAGTGTTCCCTTGTACCCTCTGGCAGTCAGGAGGGACTCAAGGATCAGCCTAAGAGCCTCTCTGCAAACTGGGCCTCTTTCCAAAGCACTCAATCTGTCCATCAATCAACAAGTTTTTATGGAGCATTTATGGTGAGCTTGTCTTTTGCTACTTAGGCATTAGGGAATATAGGAAAAGGAGAAGAGAGTTTATGATTTAACTGAGGCGACTCACATGAAACAATTAGAAAGCCAAGCCTTCCTTGTATATCCTCCAGTCCCCTGCCCAATAGCCAGAGTCATCCCCCCCATGAAGCAAACCTTAGCTTTAGTTTGTGTTGGGGGGTGGAAAAGTGAGGCCAGTTTTGCCATGGGGCTTCAGAGCAAGCCAAGGTGAAGAGGCTGATACCTCCAGCTGGGGCTAGAAATGATAAGGGAACTTGGATGTTAATCTAGTCCAATTCCTTCATTTTGCAAATGAGGAAACTGAGGCCTAAGGAGATGAAGTCACTTGTCCAGTGTCACACAGATAAGCAACAGTTAGGTCCTCTGAATCTTAAATCTTATATTCTTTCCACTGTATCACAAAAAATATGGCGGTATAGCACATGGCTTAGAACCTGAAGATCTGGGTTTAAGTAGATCATTTTCAGGCTTGGGGGAGCTTCTCAAAAATCGTGCTATCTTTGGCTCCTGACCCCACCCAGAATTTCCCCTGAGAACATCAGAATTTGGGTAGTGTTTAAGTATTTATGGAAAGACTAAAGCACCCCTGGCTCTCGTGCAAGCCACTCAGACCAACAAAATATTGAATATGGGTCTAGTTTCATTTAACATGACCAAAAAAATACAAAGATTCATACTTATGCGTATGTTTGAGTCAAGACAACTCTTCTTCCCTCCCTTCTTTCCTGGATTTCACCCAGGATTTGTAAGTGGATGTATGCCACTCCTTGAAGGAAGAACACAGGGTCAGTAAATAGACTCCTTCCAGTATATATGCCAGTATAGACAGATACACTTTTTGTACCACTGTCTGTCCCTTGTAGCCATCTTAGGCTCCTGTAGCACCCAGTTTGACCCCAGAACTCTCCTCTCCACCACTCTGTACAGGTGTTTCTCCCCAGGGCCATCTCTGGGGCCGAGTAGCTCCCTGGAGGGAACTCACACATGTGCAGGTTTCCTCTCCTCCTCCCACTCTTTCAACTCTGATTCTTCATCTGACTCTACTTTCTCTTTTTAAAGCCAAGTAAACAACAGCTGGTTAAAAAGGTGGTTCCTGAGAATGCAATTTGCATTTCTGAACCATGGGTTTAAACGTCAGGATGAAGTGAAGGAAAGGAGAGTTGGTAATTTAATTCAATGGCATTCATTAATAACAATAGCTCGGATTAATGTAGTGCTATTTAAAGTTTTTAAAGCACTCTGTAAATATTATTTTATCTTCACAACAACTCTGAGAGATAATAACAAGAAGAATAATCAGCATTTAAATAGGGCTGACTATGTTCCAGGCATTGTGCTAAGTGACTTACAATTCACATCTGATCCCCATAGTAACCCTGAGAGATGAGTGCTATTATTATTCCCATCTTACAGATAAGAAAATGAGGCAAATGTTTTGCACAGCTAATAAGTGTCTGAGATATGGATTTGAATTCAGGTCTCCTTGACTCTAGGATTAGCTCTCTGTCCAGGTTCCTAGGTGCCTACTAGATACACGAGGTACTAAGGATAGAGAGACAACGAAGTAAGTCATGCCTTCAAGTAATTTATATATTGGAAGGAAAAGACACGTAAACAGATAAGTAAGTGCAAAATAGAAATAAATGCAAAACACCCCAACCCTTGTTATTTGCCCCTGCCTTGACTTCCAATCCCTCAGTCTCCTCAGTTCTTTCTGAAGCTATCACCCATGCCCTAGCCCCACTCTCCTCCCTTCCCTACCTTGACTGTTAGGTGAACCAGTTCAACTCGACATTGTTTTTCTTTAGTCCCTTCCCCCTCTTTGTATTGCTCATCTTATCTCACCAAGCTCCAGGCTCAGATCACTCCCACCATCGACTGACTTCAATGCTATACACATGTTGAGTAAAGCAGGAGAAAATTCAGAAAACTGTACTGAATAAGTACAATACAAATGTGTCACATCATCTCAACTGGGCCCTCCCTGCAACAAGGATATCCTTTTATAGTTCCATAATTAACTCACTCTCCCACTCATCACAGAAACTCTACCAAACCTCTTTATCCCCTCCTTAGACTTTCCATGGCTCCCCCTCTCTCCTACCTTCTCAATTGAGAGCTTTACTGCAAAAATTTTACCAAAAACAGAAAACCGAGACTAATTCACTGAGAGCTCCCTCTTCTGACCTCCCCCTCATCTCACATCACCCAGATGCCTTCTACCACTATCTCCCCCTTTACCTCTGTCTTGAATAATGCAGTGGTTCTTCTTGCCAAGGCTAACCGCTCTGCATGTATGAATGATTTCATTCCATCCTATCTTCTTGAGCAGATTATTTCCTTCATCATCCCCACCCTCTTACTAATCTTCAATCTCCATCTTCTTGTCTATCTCCTTGTCTATGCTACCTACTGGCTGTCTCCCAGCTTACTGCCTACATACATACTCATGTCTCACCCATCCTCAAAAACAATTTTTTTAATCTATCTGTTCCCCACTAGCTATTGGACCGATATTCCTCTTGCCTTTCTTGACTACCCTCATTGAGAAGACCACCTACAACAGATACCTACATTTCCTTTTATGTCACTCTCTACAATCCAACTTCTCACCTGATCATTCAACTGAAATTACTTTCTCCAAAATTACTACCTCTTAATTGCCAAAACTTTTGTCTTTTTTTCTCAATCCTTGTCCTTCTTGACTTCTCTGCAGCCTCTGATGCCCTCTTCTCCTTGATACTCTCTTCTCTCTAGGTTTTCCCAAAGCTACTTTTTCCTGGTTCTTTTCTGCCTATTTGACCATTTCTTCTCAATCTCCTTTGCTGGACCAAGTCACATCTGCTAACCATGAGTTCCACAGGGCCCTCTTCTCTCCTCTCTCAGTACTATTTCACTGGTGATTTCATCAGCTCCCGTGTGTTTAATTATCATCTCTAAGCTGATGACTGTCAGATCTACTTATCGGACCTTTACCTCTCTGCTGACTTCCAATCTTGTATTTCCAACTTTCTAGTGGACATCTTGATCTGAATGTCTCATAAAAATCTTAAACTCTACGTTACCAAAACTAAATTTGTCATTTTTTCCACCCAACCCTCCCCTCCTTCCTCAATTCCCTAATATTTGAGGGTACCACCATCCTCCAAGTCAGTCCAACTTGTAGCCCAGGGGTCACATTCAACTACTAGTTCTCTCTTCCCTTCTATATCCACTATGTTGTCTAGGCCTGTAGATTTTGTATTTATAACATCTCTTGTAATACACTCTTCCCTCTTCTGACACAGACTTCTCTATTGTAAGCCCTCATTATCTCACTCCTAGCCTTTATTTGGACCCTCTGCCACAGATCTCTCCCCATTCCAATCCAACCTCCATTCAACTATCAAAATGATTTCCCTAAAGCACAGGTCTGACCATGTCAGCTCCCTATTTGATAAATTCCTCTGCTTAGCATCCAAAATCCTTCATAACTTGCCACACACACATCTATCTTTTCAGTCTTGTTACACCTTACTCCCTACAACATACTCTGGTATGGCCTCCTTTACAACCATTTTCAGTTATGGCCAACTCTTTATGACCCAATTTGAGGTTTTCTTGGCAGAGATACTACAGCGGTTTGCCATTTCCTTCCCCAGCCTCTTTGCTGTTCCTCAAATAAGACATTCCCTCTCTTGGCTCTAGGTATTTTCTCTGGATATACCCCATGCCCAAAATGTTTTCCCTTCTGGCTTCCTAGGCTTCCTTTAAGTTCCAGTTTAAAAATCCCATCTTCTATAGGAAGTCTTTCTCCGTCTCCTTTAATTCTGGTGCTTTTCTTTTGTTGATTATTCCCAAGTATGTCTGTACAGAACTGTTTGCATGTTGAATCTCCCATTAGACAGTGAGCTCTATGAGAGCAGAAATTGTATTTTGTCTTTTTTGTTTGTTTTTGGTATTTTGTTGTATGAGGCAGTTATGTGATGGCTAGAGCACTGGGCCTGGAGTCAGGAAGATGAGTTTAAATCTGACCTCAGACCCTTAGCTATGTGACCCCAGGCAAATCACTTAACTGCTTCCTTCCTCAGTTTCCTCAAGTGTAAAATGTGGATAATAATGTCACCTATCTTGAAGGATTGTTTTGAGGATCAAATAAGATACATGTCAAGCACTTAGCATAGTTCCCTGGCACATAGTAGGCTCTTAATAAATGCTTATTGTCTTACTATAACCACAACACATGGCACAATGTTTCATGCTTAATAAATGTTTGTTAACTGACATTTAAAATGAACACAAAGTAATTTAGAGGAGAAGCATTAACCATTGGAGAAATCAAGAAGTCTGCCTGTTTTAGGAGCTGTCACTTGGACTGAGACTTAAAAGCAGATAACAAGAGGTCAAAATTAGGAAGGAGAACATTCTAGGTATGAGGGGAAAATCTATCCCAAAGCACAGTGTAGGCTAATTTGGTTGGAATGGGTAGGTGGGGCGAAGTAATGTCAAATCAGTCTACACAAATAAGGGAGAGCTAGATTGTGAAGGGTTCAAAATGCTAAACTGAAAAGTTTTTGTTCTTTATCCTACATTCTATAGGGAACTGACAATGCTTCTTATGAGAGCAAATAATGTGATCTGAGCTATGTTTTAGGAATATCAATTTGGCAGTTGTGTGGAGGACAGATTGGAGAGAAGAGAAACCAGATGCAGGGAGTCCAACTAGGAGACAATTCCAGTGGTCAGCTGAGGGGTGATGAGGGTTTGAACTAAGTTGGGAAAGACCTATGAGCAGAAAAAGGGGAGATTTGAATCAACAATATTTGGCAACTAATTGGCTATGAGGAATAAAGCAAGGTGAAGAGCCAAAGATGAGTCCCTTGCCAAAATGCATTTGCTTAGACTACAGACCTAGAGTTTTGCAAATCTAGTCAAAAGGGATTTAACTGAAAAGGAAGGAGGATCATTGATAAAAATCTGGAAGGTACCTCAGATACCATCTAACCCAACCCTTTTTTTTTTCTTCTTTCCTTTCCTTTTTTTTCGACAGATAAGAAAATGGAGGTCTAAGGAAGTTACATGATTTGCCCAAAGTCATACAGGTAGAAAGTATCAGAGGCAATATTTGAACCCCCATCCTCTCCCTCAGAACCTTGCCTTTTCCAAGGTACCAAATTTCCTAAGTATATGTACCAAGTGAGATACCACCGAAACTAGTTAAAATGTAGGAAAACAATAGTAGAGATGCTAAAAAAAAATTACCAGGAAACAAAATTCAAGAAAATAGCAATAAAACACATACATTCAGATGTCTGTAATATAAATCCACTCAGTATGTGTAACATACTAGTTGAACTAGCTGCTTGATAGGTATCCCATGACTAGAATATGGCTCTGGAAGGGTAGACTCTTTTCAAATGAAATGGGGTAGCTAAAATGGGTGAAAGAGTAGTACTGTCTAGTTAGAATATAAACTAATGTAAGAAAATCCAGGAATCAGAGGGTTGAAACCTGATAAAAATGCATTTGGGTGAAGATCAACAGAGAGAAAATAGTAGCAATATTGTCTTTGGAGTATACTACAGAACACATGGACAGAAAGAAAAAATAGATGAGGAACTTGGGAAATAGATCATAAGCCTGTCACTGAGACATGATAGAATAGTGATTTTTTTTTTAGTCTTGATTTATTCATTGGTGCAAGAGACATCTGGTAAGGAAACACACCCCTCGCCACAAAAGCAGGTTATTACCTATTCTGCATTTTAGAAAGTTTCTTGAAGCACTGAGAAGTTAGGAGGCTTGCCAGATTCTACAAACAATGTGTCAAAAGAAAGTCTAGAACCCAAACCTTTCTGATTCCAAGGTCAGATCTGCAGATGCTATACTACATTGCCTCCCTACAGTAGTAGTGAGGGCTGCAATTATCCAGACATCTTTAGGAGCTTTCTCTTTGCAACAAACATAATAGCTAATGCACCAATATCTTGGTTTTGCAATAAGAGTTTTATTAAGATGAAAAAAGCTACCAGGGGAACCTTATTCCTACTAACAAGGGAAAAAAATTGTTGATGAAGTAGAAATGACAGGAACCTGGGGGATAAAGGGAGTAGCTGATGATTTCATCTTAGAATTTGTGATCAAGTAGGAGAGGGAAGCCTAACATAATTTGACATGCACCCTAGATTGTGGGAGAGCATCTTTCAAAGGGTTCAGAAAAAAATAGGATGCCATAGACTAAAATTCCATAGGGAAGATCAGCCCAGGAGGGATAAAAAGTTCTCAAGAATGAAATTCTGAAGACAAAAGAGAAATATTTTCACTAAGGAAGAGAAGAATTTTATTTTAAAAGACCCACACCCATATGCTGGGAATTCATTAACCAACTTGTTTTTTTAATACATGCAAATAAAGGAATATATATATATATGTATATGTGTGTGTGCATGTATATGTACACACACACAGGAGATGAAAAACAAAGCTACCAACAAAATCAGTGCAGCTAAAATAAGGACAAAGACTGCCAATTAGGAAGAAAATATTCACAATAAATATTTCAGATAAGAAAACTGATGAAGGCCTGAGATCCAAGATATGCATGGAATGCCTACAAATATATGTGAGCAAGAGTCATTCCCCAATTAGATGATTGATAGATATGAAGTTTTCAAAAGAAGAAATGTGAACTATCACCCACCATATGAAAGAATACTCCCAATGACTAATTAGAAAAATGCAAATTAAAGAATACCAAGGTTTCACTTTACACCCATCAGATGAACAAAAATGAAAACAGTTTTTTAAAAAACGATAAATATTGGTGGGGTTGTGGGAAGATAGACATATTAGTGTATTCTTCATGGGACTATGAGTTGATTCGATAAGATTTCCTTTGATGAATAGTCAGGGTTACCCAACTCCTCCATTCCGAAAAAGTTATTAATTTCATATTTTTTCACTCACCAATACCAGCACTAGTCACATGCCCCAGGGAAGTCAAAGAGATTAAAAAAAGAACGTCCCATGTTTAGTAAAATATTTATAGCTGTACTTTTCTGTAATGGCCAGTAAGTCAGAACAAGGTGGGTCCACTTTTAGTAGGATAGGGATAAACAAATTGAGCTACATGAATGTAATAGAATATTACTGTGCCATAAGCAATGGCATGATGCCTCTCTAGAATGACCTGTTCTTTATGAAGCTATGCTAGCTCTTTGCAATCATCACTTTCTTTTCTAGATGTTCATTAATCATCCCTTAATAGCAAATTGAAAGGATATCAAGAACAGAGATTATATTTGTTTTATCTGGTACCAGAAGGTAGATCTGGGAGGAACAGGTAGAAGCTGTAAGAGATAAAATTTTCCCTGATACAAGGAAAAACTTTTTTTTTTTAAAAATTAGAGCTATCCAAAAATGGAAAATGGGATTAGAGAGGTAGTAGTTTCCCTCTTACTATTAGTCTTTCGTCCATGTATGGATGACTGAACATTTATTAGGGTATATAGTAGAGGAGACTCATAGTCCAGGACCAATGGAACTAAATAACCTCTCAATTTCCTTTCAACCCTAAGATTCTGTGAATTCCCTCAGACTGATGATATTTGATGCAGTCATGGAAGGCTTCTTGGAAAGAATGAAATTTGATCTGGATCTTAAAGGATACCAAGGATTTGGATAGGCAGAGAGGAGAGCTACAGACATCCAGGTGGGTCTTGCCCAAATTTACTCAAACTATTTAAATACCTCCTAGTGCAATTACCAGTTTCTAGATGCCATAACCCCTCTACCACTGCCAAGACATCTACCAAGACTGGCGGGGTGGGGGATGAGAGAGAATTCAACCTATCTTGTGTGGGGCTTTGAAGAGTGGTGCTAGGAAACATGAGTTTTGAAGAGCTAAAAAACAATCACCAAGACTCTATAATGAGCTACATGCCAAGTTCTCTGAAGTCTAATAATAATAATTGACATTCATATATTGTTTTAAGGTTTGCAAAGCACTTTCTCATTAAACCTCACAACAACCCTTTGAGGCTGGTGTTATTAGCCTCATTTTATGAAATGGAGCAACTAAGGCTTAGTGAAGTTACCATACTTGCCCGGGGTCACACAGCTGTTAAGTGGCAGAGGCAGGGTTCAAACTCCAGCCCTCTCGACACCAACTCCAACACTCTACCCACTGCACAAAACTGCCTCTCACCTTCCTTGTCATCTTCAGTCCTTCAGCTACTTACAATGTCACTTCGAGTGAATAATTAGCAATTATGATTTAATTACTCCAGTGCTCCTCAACAGATTTTTCAGAATATTCACTGTCAACTTCAGAATCATCATTCTCTCATCACCACCCTAACACCTACCCCCCTCCTACCCCTCCTCTGTCTTCCCTCCCACCTTCTCTTTTCCATATCAATCTCAACTACTACCAATTTCAATTAAGATGGTCTCCCCATCCGGAGGTCAAGCCTTGATATATGTGGAGGCCAGCTCCAGAGCAGCTCACCCTGCTACAGCAATGTCGGAGCTGTTAACCTCTCCCAATGCCCACACTGTTCCTCTCCATCTCATTATTATCATGGTAAAATTATTTATAACAATGTGACTGGGTCGATGACAAGCCAAATTAATGGGCCGGCACGTACCAGCAGGGCCACCGACTCGCTCACCAAACACACATCATGAAAACTTATTGCTTGGAAAACATGGTGAATTCCACTAATTCATAAATATTTAACACCTCCTTCCCTCTTCCCCCTCCCCACACTGGCCCATTTCCTGATAGTTTTGTTAATAGCTTCCAGTAGGGAGGCACATTTTTCCTTTACCTCCTTTACTACCCCCTTCTTTCACTCATTCCCTCTTTCTGTCCCACTCAGCACATCCTCCCAGCTTCTTTCCAGCCCTCCTCTGATTCCTCCTCTCCCCTTTTGGCTGGGCACTCATCCAAGTGCTAAGCTGGGGGTTTCACTTCCCTTGTGATATCAATTGTTTTTATTTTATCTGGACTCTAGAAGCCAGTCATCTACCTCCTTGGAGTATTACCTCTCTCTGACCTGAGAAAGCAACACTCTAGAAGTCCTATGGCCAGCAGATAGGGTTACCCAACTGGCCCATCATTACTTGTGGAGGAAGAAGGAAAAAGATGACAGCAAAGAAGAAGAACAAGAAAATTTATGTAAAGAGACAAGAAGACCCTTCAGACAAGCACCTTGTCTATTGTTACCACTGCTCACACACTACCCCCCTTGATGGAGTGTTGGATAGGATACTGGGAAGAGATCAAAAAGAAATTGTCTCCAGTCTTTGGCAGAGACATGACCCTATCCTTGAATGTCCAGTTTTAATGAGGAAGATAAAGAAGTGAATATAGAAAAGACATTAGTAGAGACCATGGCACTGTCAAACTTCACCTAGGGGGAAATTATAGACTAATGTATTGTGTCACATCTGAGCTGGGAACAATAAGACAGAGACTATTCCAATGGTTTTTCTAGGGACATTCATACTCTGTTTTCTAAGTCTAGCTCACTCCAGCTCCATCTCCCATGGTTTGTCCCACTGTCTTGCCATTGCTCTTTTGTCCCCCTCTTTCCTTCATTTTGTTGCCATTACCTTTCTCCCTCCTTTCTTGGACTTCCTCTTACAGAGGAAGGAGTGTATGGTGCCCTGAGTAGTCTTAAGACTCATAAGTATGTGTCTGGTGAGGAAGGAGGTAGGCAATAGAATGGGGAGGGACTGGGAAAAACTAGATACTAAAGCCCCTCAAACTTTTCCATAAACACTGAGTCCTCTGGGTCTGCCTCACAGATGGATCACCTCCAGATCTGCCTGACAGTTTAAGCTGCTTTTTGTAAAAGACCCCTGGGGGTGGGTGGGTGGGTCTTAGACTGTAAAAGTCTGATAGCCACCACAAAGTCACAATTAAAAGAAGTGAAAGTCTATTCTACTAAGTGAAGTCTTGACTTCAGAGAAAAGGATCAGAGTGAGACTGCTCCCTCAAAAACAAAGATTTACCACTTGAGCCAGTCTCAGTGGAAGTGTGATCCTCCCACCTTCCCCACCCTCACTCAAGATGCTTGCCTTCTGCCTGGCCCAGTTTCATAGCTTCCCTTTCCCTCTAGGCCCAGACCAAATTGAGGGAGGGACTTGGGAAGACCCCACATAATGGGGAGAACTGTGGCTCCTTGTAAAGTTCATAATATACAAACCTCTACTGTTAAGAGTCCTGAATAGACCCTACAAGTTAATATTCTCCTAAATAAATGGTTTGTTGTTTCCATCTGATTTCTCTACTGATTTATTAGGTGCAACATGATAGCATGACATGATGATAGTATGACAGAGGCCAAAATTTATAATTGCCACTCCCTCCCTCCCCAAGCACTGGAAATTTCTAAACTTCCCCTACATACACATAGACATAGACATACACACACATGCATACACATACACCCACAAACACCTTATACTGTTCTAGCTCTTCTCAGGGTAGAGGTGACACAATTACAGCAAGAAGAGCCTCTGCCAGGTCAATGCCCCAAGTGGGCACATTTATAGGCCAGTTGCTACTGTTTTTCATAACTCAAGATACCACACCCTGCCATCCAAAAATGGAGAAGAGGTGAAGAGAGAGGACATAGGATGTGGGAAATTCTTAATCAAAGGGCAGATGAGCAGGCAGGGAGGGAGAGAAGTACACACACACACACACACACACACACACACACACAAACACATACACAATCTGCTTAGCTTTATATTCAGCAACATTGATTGATGGGATTACAAAAATTATCCACTCCACACCCAAATTCCAAACCATGGATAAAAAACTATGGCATGGGAGCAGCATCCAAAAGAACTGAGAATGTTTAACTAGGAGAAGAAAAGACGTATTAGGGGCTTAAGGGGGGTAGAGATACAGATAGCTGACTTCAAGTATTAAAAGGGTTGAAAAAGGATTAGATTTCATCTTTGTAGTTTCAGGGAATAGAACCAAGACCAGTGCATAGAAGTTAGGCAGACTGAAATTTCATCTTAATATAATGAACTGGCTGGCAGTCAGAGCTGTCCAGCAACAAGCTTTCATATGAGACACTGAGCTCCCCATCACTGAAAATATTTAAGCAGAGGCTAACCTGCCACTATCAGAGATGCTGTAGAAGGGCTTCCTACATGCAGGAGGAAGTTCAACTGGATGATCCCTAAGACCTTCTGGGTAGCTCAGTGACACAGTAGATAGAGTGCCAGGCCTGGAGTCAGAAAGACTCCTCTTCCTGAGCTCAAATCTGACCTCAAATACTTACTAGTTGTTTGACCCTGGGCAATTCACTTAACCCATAGTTCTTCATCTGTAAAATGAGCTGGAGAAGGAAACGGCAAACTACTCCAAGAAAACCCTGAAGGGGTCATGAAGCATAGGATACAAGTGAAAGGTCATTCAACAACAAGATCTTTTCTAGCTTAAACATTCTATGACTGTGGATTCGTGCAATAAATTGCTTTCCTCTTACATTGGAAATCCAGACAAATAAGGCTCCCTAGAAGTGTTCATTTCATAAGAATTTCTGGGGCCAAAGAAATATATGTAAAAGGTCCAAACAGTAGACATCTGACCCAAAATTTCAAATTAATACTTCCTTCTCATTGATCTGACCCTCACTGGGCCTGAGCACCTGCGTATAAAATTCTCCAGGGTGCTCCAGGGAATAATATGGCAAAAATGAAACTCCGTACCCCATTTATTTATCCATTCCTTCATTCATCCATTCATCATCTACTCCCATAGCTACTATCTAACTCAGACCCTCATCACCTTTTACCTGGACCATTTCAATAGCCTCCTTATTGGGCTGCCTAACTCTAGTCTCTTTCTTCTCCAAGACAGTCTCCATATAGTTACCAAATTTATAGCCCAGGTATGACATCACTTTCTTGCTCAAGGAACTATAGTAGTTCTTTATAACTTCTAGGATAAAATATAGAATACCCCCAAAACCTTGCTGCAGTTTTAAACTCTTGAGGCTTAAAACTGCACCAAGACTTTGGGGATACCCTGCATAAATTTCTTTAGGGTTTAAAGTCTTTCATGACATGGTTCAAACCTATTTTTTAAGATTGCTTTCACATGACTACCCTCAGTAAACTCTATGTTCTAGCCAAGCTGGTGTAATTGTTTGTTCTCAGTATGCACCATTTAATGGTGCCTTTGCATGGGTGGCCCTATGTACTTGGAATCCTTTCCTTATGTTGGCTTCTTGGAATTTCATAACTCCTTTTTAAGTCTAAGTATTCACTTTTCAACCCTTTGCAATCCTGCTTCTGATAATACTCAACTGAAATTGCTCTCTCCAAAGTTATCAGAGATCTCTAAGCTGCTAAATCCAATGGCCTTTTTTTCAGTCTTAATCCTTATTAACCTCTCTGAAACATTTGATACTGCTGGGTACCCTTTCCTCCTGGATACTCTCTCATGACTGTATTTTTCTGACACTTGGTTAATTGTCTATCTGCCTCACTGCTTTTCAGTCGCCTTTGTTGAAACATCATCAAGATCATGTCTCCTAACTGTGGATGTCCCCCTAAGACTTTATCCTGGGCTCTCTTCCCTCTATCTACTATGTTCTTTGGGGACTCCATTAGCTCCCAAGAACTTAGTCATATCTCAATGTAGATGAATCCCAGAACTATATATCCAGCCCTAGTCTCTCTTCTGAGCACCAGGCCCACATCAGCTCCCTGTTGGGTATTTCAAACTGGATGTCCCAGAGGTACTTTAAACTCAACATATCCAAAATGAAAACTCACTATTTTTCTCCTCAAACCCACTCCTCTTCCAAACCTCCCACTGCTGTCCAGAGTACCACTGCACTTCTAGTCACCCAGAATTACAAGCTGAAAATCATCCTCAACTCCTTTCTTGGTTAATTGTCTATCTGCCTCACTGCCTCACCACAGATCAACCATTTGCCAAATTTTGTCTTTTCTTCTTTTATAATATCCTTTAGATGCATCTCTTTCACTCCCATATCTGACCTTAGACAAGGCCCTCATCACCACTCACCTGGCCTATTACATTAGCCTCCCAATTAATCTCCCTTTCACACATCTCTCCCCTCTCCAATCCATTCTCCACACAGCCGCCAAAGTGATTCTGCTAAATCCTAAGTCTAACTGTAGCATTCCTCCACTCCATAAACCCCAGTGCTTTCCTATTGCTTTCAGGAACAAGGCAAAACTCCTCTTTTTGGTATTTAGAGTTTCTAACAATCTAGACCCAACCTACCTTCCCAGCCCCTTTATGCACCGTTACTCTTTATACACTCTGTGGGACAATCAAATGGGATTTTTAGAAGTCCTTATGATACAACATTACATTTCCTACCTCCCTTGTACTCCCAGTGAATTTGAAATGGATATTCCCCCATTAGGTATCCCCAGTGTCTGGAATGTATACCCTTTCTGTTTCCACCATCTAAAATTACTAGTTTCTGTCAAGATTCAGTATGAGCATCACCACGAAATTTTTCCTGATCCTCCCATTACTTTACATCTATTTTGTGTATTTAATACATCTATCTATGTATTGATTGATCTAGCTACCTATGAATGTATACATATTTGTGCACATGTGTGTATATGCATATATATGTGTATGCACACATGTGTTTTGTGTGTAAGTGCTAAAATGGATAGATGCTATCAAGTCAAAGTTCTATAGAAATTCAGGGAAAGAGGATATTGGTGCTGTGGTTGAGAATAATTACATGGAGGAGGTATGATTCAAGGCAAACACTGAAGGATGGGGAGGATTTGAAGAGACACCGGAAGAGGAAGGGCATTTAGGAAGGGAAACAAGCATTGAGCAAAGGCAGACTGTTCACAGAGTATTGGGGAGAGGGTAAAGAGACAGGTCTGGCTTAAACTGAAAGAGTGGGAGATAAGGCTGAATAAAGGCAGGACCAGATGAGAGATGGCTTGTACAATGGGAAGGAGAATGGCAGGATAATGACAGCTAGCACTCATATGGCACTTTAATTTGCAGAACACTTTCTATATAGGGAATTGGCCTTTTATCCATGCTCGGCATGTTCAGCTTGTGGTTAAGTAGGTGTAGAAGACTTTAGTCTTGATAGGTAGAGAATGTCCAGTGCCCTAGGCCTGGGTAAAAGCCCAGTTACGTATATTATCTCATTTTATTTTAACAACAACTATCTCTATTTTACTGATGAGGAAATAGGCTGAACAAAGGTAAGGTCACACCACTGAGGTAGGTTTTGAAAGAAGGTCATTTAGGCTCCAAATTCAGAATCACACCCACTATGTCACCTAGCAGCCACAGAGTAAATAAAGGCCTGACCTTGAGTCTGGAGCACCTGATACATATTGGATTATGATCACACAGTGATAGACAAGTCACTTGACCTCTCTTGCCAAGACAACTCTCCCAGACTAACGTCTAAGACTCTAGCTATTGATACCACATCGGTAGATGGAATTTCCATACCAGGATTTCCCCAGACTGATAAAATCACAGGTCTAGACTAAAAAAATAAAAAACAGCTTCATGCAGGACTAATGATTGGAGGGAAAAGGAATATAAACAGGGATTCCAATTAGAATTCTGCTGTAATTTTCTGTATATAAAGTAATGAAGTTCTATGTGAGGAATGAGGAATGGTAGGAGAAATCAAAATGGAGAGATTGAGGTGAATAGCATCCTGAAGCTAGAACCAACATAAAGCTCTCAGAGAAGGAGGAGTTGGCTGATACCGGCTATTACAATACAGGAGCCCAAGAGAAATGTCCCTTAATAACTTTCCTTCCCCGCCCCCCCCATTCTCTTTCCCTACTACTTTCTGGATAATGGACTCCAATCCATAAGACACCAGAATAGAAGCAACTAGTGATGGTGAGTGAGTGGGTGTGGCCATAAGGAAGTACCCTTAGTGGCTGGACTGGTTTTTTAGACTGTAGCCCACTTTCAAAGGCAGTCAGGTTTAAACCTTTACCATTCTTCCTACTTCAGTCACTACTTTCCAGCCTCCAAATCCCCACTGTCAGCTTGTTCTGCCAGCGACAGGCAAGGGGCCTGGCTGAGCAGAGATAGCACTAGTAGCTGTCCAACTTGTCACCCCACATTAGCTGCCCAGGGGCTTCCCATCATGTTCTATAACATCACCTTGCAGGGCAGGAATTTAACAAGGACCCTGAGCGCCATCTCTAAAATGAAGCTTCCTCTTACCCATCCCACCCTCAATTCTTCCCTAATTCTATTCACCTTCTCAGTATCTATCTAGTCTCTAAGCAGAAGTAGCAAGAATGTCCCCATGACTTTTTCCACATCTGTGTTACTTCCCAGGCAAACTCTGCCATCAGCCACCGTCTCAGGACTCAGACAAATTTGGTAGAATTTCTCCAGAGCTTGCCTTTGTTGAAGAAAGTAAATGACTTGATTAAAGTCAGAGAGCAAATTAGTTGTGTACTGGAGTAGAGAGGATAGGAGATTTGAATCAGAGGATATGGATTCAAATCCCAGGTCACCTATATATTAACTATGTGATTTTAAGAACTGTGTGATTAAGGTCTCTCATATATGAGAATATTGGACTGAAGATGTCTAAGAACTTCTCTAAGTCCTATGACCCTATCCTCATTATTATCATCAGTAAGGTAGCCAAAAAGTATTTATTTAATTTTGTAATTAATTAATATGTTTTTAGTTTTCAACATTCACTTCCACAAGATTTAGAGTTTTAAATTTATTCCCCCTGCCTCTCTTCCCCTTACCCCAAGATGGCATGCAATCTGATATAGGCACTACTTATACATTCATATTAAACATTTTCACATTAGTCATGAGGTAAAGAAGAATTAGAACTAATGGGAGGAACCATGAGAAAGAAAAAACAAAACAACAAAAGATAAGGAAAGCAAATAGTAAGCTTCCATCTGTGTTCAGATTCCCAAGTTATTTCTCTGGATGTGGATAGCATTTTACATGGTGAGTCTTTTGGAGCTGTCTTAGATCCTTCAGCAAGTATTTATAAGCACTGAATATATGTCAGGCTCTGTGCTAAGCACTGGGGATAAAAAGAAAGAAAAAAAGCATGATGTTCAAAGAGCTTACATTTTAATGGGGGAAATAACTTACAAATATCTATGTAATACAAGATATAAGCCCTCTGGATGGAAGGTAGTCCTAGAAGGAAGTAGGAATTGAGGTAAGCAGGACCAGTAAGTAGATTAGCCTGGCAGAAATGGAAGGCTCATGGAACAAATATTAATGATAAGGTTAAAATTGGATAGTGAAGGGCCAGGATGTCTAGGAAGATGACTCTGGGGTTATAGACCTGGATTACTGGGAGGATGGTGGCAATCTTCAAGAAAATTAGGGAAGGGGCGACTAGGTGGTACAGTGAATAGAGCACCAGCCCTGGAGTCAGGAGGACCTGAGTTCAAATCTGACCTCAGATACTTAATACAAATACTAGCTGTGTGACCTGGGCAAGTCACTTAACCCCAATTGCCCTCCAAAAAAGCAATAACAACAACAAAAGATAAAGAAAATTAGGGAAGTCTGAAAGAGGGGTGAGTTGAGGCTCCTCGGGGTAGAAAAGATAAGTTCAGTTTTGATCATAGTGAGTTAGATTTACCTCTGGGACATCACTAAAATTCCATATTGGTAGGGTTGTGAGGAAGTGGGCAGCCTTTCTGGTGGGACCGAAGGCTGCTACAAACATTTTTGAGAGCAATCTGGCAATATAAGACAAAAGTCACAAAACTCCTTTGAGCCAGCAATTCCACTTCCAGAATTCTATTTCCAAGAATGTTGGTAAAAGGGAGGGAAAAAAATGACTTATTGTATAAAACTATGCACATTGTTTTTTCTGTGAACAAAAAAAATATTCAGAAATATCTATCAAGCTACAGCTGCATAGCACAAAGATTACAGTAGTATTTTGTTCACATGGGTAAAGCAAACTATAATCCTCCATACCTGCACTCTTCCCAGAATTGTTGCCATCTACAGGTGAAGGCAGAACCAACTTCTCCCTATCTCCCAGGACTTGCACCATCCCCAGAGTTGGGAAATAACCCACAGTGCCCTTTAACAAAGAGATCAGAGATTATCAATCCTTATTCCTGAGGGCCTCACTGGGGCTAAGACCAGGCAAGCCAAGAAGATACACAATAGAGGAAGTGGAAGAAATCAAGCCAACTCATCATTCAGTTCTTCTCCCAGCCCCTTCCGCCATCACACCATATGTATCAACTGCTGTGTCAGTCTGCTTGATCCCTTCACTTGCTCTGTGGTGGGGTGGCAGTGGAATCCACACTCAAAGCTTCTTTATGTTCTCTTCCTCCCCCCACCTCCATCAACAGGGGAGAAGGCCCAGGGTCAAGGTCACAGGAGGCTTAACTCAGTACCTTCCCACTCACTCCAAGAAAGTAGCCTTGGCTGTATCTCTGCTGCCATGCCCTCCTCTCCAATCCCCTTTGGGAGGTTTGAGCCACCCTCCCCTTTCTCCTATGTAAAAATACAGTGATCTGGCCTCCACCCTGCCCCCTAACCAAACCCAGCACAGCCAGCAACCACATCTTGCGACATGACTCACTTCAGCTGCAGAATGACTGATGCAACCATGGCTAACGAGTCATTTCTGCTGACAAGAGAAGCCACAAGAAAGGGGGGTAAAGGGAAGGAGGAGAAGGGGGGAGGGGAAACTTCCACTAGCAAGAAGTAACCTGCTATAAGGTCCTTGCCTACCCAAGGAGAAGACTGGACCTTGGCATTGTTGGGGAAATGCGAACATGTTTCCTGCCATGTATAGATATTGGGCTTCATCTTTATTTTATTTCTTACCTATAGCTGTCCTTTCAGGGTCTAGGGAGCCTGTCCATTTTGGAGTGAGAAGAGGTGAGGAGGTATTTTGGTAAGGATGACTTGTGGATGACCATGGTCAGTTGTTTAACCAACTCAGGGCAACAGGGGGCATGTCTTTTGTCAAAGATCTCAAAGTCCCCAAAGATGCTCTCTCCCTTTCCCTTGAATTTTGTGGAGAGGGCTATCTTAGGTTCTAGAATGCTTACTGACCCTACTCAGTCAATCAATTAGAGAGCACATGAGAAGATTATAATTAGGAACTGGTTCACCCAATGTGCCAAGCCCTTGGGACTATATAAATCCTACAATTTGGCATCTGTAGACTCAACTGGTTCGCTAATATGACCAGGATGTTATTCTGTCTGCCATGTTACTACTCTGGGCAGGGCAGTGGAGCACTAGGGAACCTTCCCTGTTGGCCAGAGGCAAAGAGATGACAATGGCTTAGGATCCTGAGCTCTTTGCCTAATGTCCTCATATCATATCTAACCTGTTCTGATCCTATCCTGCCATTCTGCCTGAAGGATAATTTCCTCCAATTCTGGTTACCAAACACTAAAGTGGAGGGAGAGTTGGTGCCTGTTTTCTTGTTCACAGATGATTGTGCATTCAACGCACCCTCTGAGGCTAAGATACAACAAAGTATGGACTGATTCTCTGCTGCTTGTTGTAATTTCAGCCTAACAATTAACAGCAAAAAACTACAGGTTCTTTACCAGCCAGCACCATACCATCCATACATGGAAACCTTAGTTACAGCAAATGGAAAAATATTGAATGCTGTGGATAAGTTCACTTGCCTTGACAGTATACTTTCTAGGGAGGTACACATAGATGATGAGGTCAATGCACATACAGCCAGAGCTAGCTCAGTGTTTGGGAGGCTCCAAAGAAAAGTGTGAGAGAAAAGAGGTATTAGACTGCCTACCAAACTAAAGACCTACAAAACCATTGTGCTGACCTCATTGTTGTATGCCTGTGAAACTGGGACAGTCTACCAGCGCCATGCCAGGAACGTGAATCACTTCCATTTGAAATGTCTTAGGAAGATTCTGAAGATCACTGGGCAAAGTAAGGTATGGGGCACAGGTCCTTTGTCAAGCTAAACTGCTAAGCATTCAGATTCTACTATAGAGAGTGCAACTCTGATGGGCTGGCCACGTTGTTCAAATACCAAACATACATTTGTCTAATACGCTATTTTACAGAGAACTCACACAAGTTAAGCGCTCACACAGAAGTCAGGAGAAGTGATACAAGAACACACTCAAGGTCTCTCTGAAGAACTTTAGAATTGATTTCATGACATGAGAGACACTGACAAAGGACTGATCAGCATGGAGTGCCTGAATCAAAGAAGGCACTGCGCTCTATGAGCAAAGCAGAATTGCAGTAATTCAAAAGAAACATGAACTGTGCAAAGTTAGAGACATCTCTACTCCAAATGCTCATGTGGACTATTTGTGCCTGACCTGTGGTAGAGCCTTCTGAACTCCTATCGGTCTGATCAGCCACAGTTGGATACACCATGCCTTGACTCCAACATAGTGATGCCATTTGGGCCCTTTTTAAGAACGAAGGACAACAACCACCCAACAAACACTGGGGTGCAGGAAGGAGGGGAGTTGAAAGGAGGAGAATAAAGGGAAGGGAGATGAAAAATGTTAGGAATCATTTATAAACACTCTTATGTGATAGAAGTCTGCATATTTGGGTTCTAGTCAAGATTTTGCTACATGATTTTAGGTTAGTCTATTCATATCTCTGGATCTCAGTTTTCTCTTACTCTTGCAATCTCAGAATACTTATCTGGACCATTTCTTTAGCACTTAAAATTAAATGTCAATGTTGGAAGAGACTTGAGAGGTCATCTCGTTCAGATGCATCAAACCCTCAGCCAGGAGGACCACGTGCGGCCCACACCACTCCTGAGTGCAGCCTGAGCCAGATTAAAATGTAGTTACTATCTGATTTGAATATGTTGATGCATTAATTTTAAAAAGAAATATATGTGGGTGTGGTTTTCTAAGCTAATCTGTGTACCACAGGGATCCTTATGTGCTATTTGGTGGTCTCCATTTCTATTGGAGTTTGACCCCAGTGGTCTAGTTCAGCCTATAATCTTGTGCTGTTTTTTGGTTTCCTGAACTCAACATCCAATCATTCACCTCCATGCCTTTGCACAAATGGAAGATCGAATGTCAAATTCATGAAATGCTTGGAATTCACTCCTCCTTATGTTTAACTCTTAAAAATCCCTTTTATCGCTCAACTCCTATGGAAATAGGAATGCTAACTTCTATGGAAAATCTCCCCTGACTTTCATGGTTCTCTCTCCTTCCTCAGATTATTGGTATATAATGATAATAGCTAGCATTATTATAGCACATTAAGGTTTGCAAGGCATTTTACGAAATTATATAATTTTATCCTTACAACAACCTTGGGAGATACATTAAGTGCTATCATTATTCCCATTTTTACAGATGAAGAAACTGAGGCAGAGGTTGGTGACTTGCCTAAGATCACACAACCAGTTAACTATCTAAAGCTATATCTGAACTCCAGTCTTCCTGACGCCATGTCCAGCATTTGATTTCCTATGCCAACTAGCTATGTCAATCAGGTCCAAATTAGTGCCAATCGTGTCCACAATATTTGAATTCACACTGCATATTTCTTCAGGCTGAAATTAGTATCCATAATTTACATAATTATTACTTCTAATAGTGCAAATATATGACCACAGGGTTCATTATTTTCACTAATTGAGACCTAGCTGTGGTTGATGCTTACCTGTTCTACTCTGTGTGCCCTCCTCCCAAATACCCAGAATGTAAACTCCCCACAGGTAGGGTTTTTTGTTTGTTTGTTTCTCTTGTCATTGTGTCCCCAACCTTAACACAGTGCTTGGACTCCAGGGCAAGTGCCTACAAAGACACATTTATTGATGGATGAATTGATTAATTGGTGAGTCTATAAAACAGTGAATTCTGTGAAGGAATAAAATAGATAGTGGCTGGGAAAGTTCTCTGAAAAGCTTAAAGAATTATGGAAATAATAGTAATAATAAAAACAACAACCTACATTTCTATCTGTAAGGGATTATTCATTCTTTCCTGTCAGTAATGGCAATTCTGACAAACACGCCGTTAGCTCCAGGACATGGGGAGGGATCTCATAGCTTCTTCTGGGCAAGTTCTCTTAATGCTGAACCCCAGATCTCTGGCCATCTGTCTCTAGCTCACAGTCCTGAAACCTAAATTATCCTGATCACTATCCTGGTTCCCTGGGCTGTAGTCAGACACACAGATTAATAGATATCAAAGCCTGACCCCTGGTGGCTGCAATCTCAGACTGCATGGACCACTGAGAGGCCCAAGGAGGATGAGAAAGGGTGGAAGAGATTCCAAGAATGTGGTTAAGGGAGGAAGACAGGACCACATGGGGACTGGGGATATGCCTGCAGTTTATGGATTTATATCCTCATCGATCTGAAATAGAATTTAACCTTATGACATCACGTCTCAGCCCAGGGAAGGCAAGAAGAGGTGGTCAGTTGTGTGATACCACCTGCTCCAAAATATCTCCCCTCCAAAGGTAACCTGCCCTTCCCTATTCAGAGTCACTGAAGAGTTGTGTAACAAAAATAGAGCCATTGTCTCCAGAAGACCCTAGTTAAAATGTGCCTCATGGTGGGAAGAAGCCTTCTAGGTTTTTCCTGCCCTTAGCAAAAAAACATCAGCTATTTGAAAAGATGGGCCCAGAAGGAATAAAATGCAAATCAGAGAGATTGCATGGGGGCTGTTGGGGAGGAAGAAGAGAAAAACAATTACCATAAGCCCTAGATCAATGCAGGGGCTGGTGGAGTCTTGACAAAGTTACCAGGGCCAAGAATAATAATGTGACTCAGTGGAGTCACATTGGGCTTAGAATCAACAGTTGTTTTGTTGGTGTTTAGTTGTTTCAATCATGTCTGACTCTCTGTGACCACATCTTTTTCTTGGCAAAGGTACTGGAGTGCTTTGCCATTTCCTTCTCCAGCTCATTTTACAGATAAGGAAACTGTGACTTACCCAGGGTCACACAGCTAGTAAATGACAGAGGCCAGATTTGAACTAAGGTCTTCCTGACTCCAAGTCTGGTACTCTATCTACTCTGCCATATAGCTACCCTTGAATCCAAATCTGAACTTTGATCATTTCTATATGACTAAGGACAAGGGACTTCATATATCTGTACTTTAGTTTCCCATTTACCCAGGGCAAGGCTTTTCATATATCTGAACCTCAGTTTCTCCACCCACAAAATTGCAATGACTAGATTTCATTTTCCTTACAGGCTGACTGTAAAGAAAGTGTTCTATAAGTCTTAAAGCGCCCTGCAAATGTGAACAATTATTACTATGACCCACATTATATCTGCCTTGTACTGGAGTCCCCTTCCCCCAGAGTCGGCTCTCATCTATCATCGGTCCCTTCCTAAGTCTCTCTGGGCCTCGCTCTCCTCAGCTCCTACACAGCTTAGCACCAAGATGATGCCTCAACCTCTCCTTGTTCTGTCTCAGGCTCCCTCACACTCTGTCACCGCCTCCACCAGCCTCTCTGAGCCATGCTGCACATTATAAGTAGCATTTAGCACA
>NW_027186296.1:31929301-31987961 GCF_028583685.1 Petaurus breviceps papuanus | reverse complement strand
GGGGGTGTGTGAGATGGGAAGCAAAGTATTTATTACTCTTGACTGGCAGGGTAATTATCCCTGGGACTCTGCCTCGCTCCCAGATTGCCACATCTCCTGTCCAGGACAGGGTTTTCCCCTCCCAGTATCTCAAGCATTCTTCAGTGCCTCTGAATTGTCCCTGATTCCCCCTTCAAAATAGAACATGACAAAAATGTCAGTGGGAACTCCCCCAGCCTCCTAAGGTTTTGGAAGCAGGGAAGAGAAGGAGGAGACAAGAGTTATTTCCTGATGAGCAGGTCACCATGGGAGGAGAAGCTTTTTGTTGTTGATGTTGTTAAAGCTAACTGTCACCATCAGGCCTTGTGGTAGATTGGATGGGAGGGGAAACAGTGGCCCAGGTCTTCAGAGAAGACCTTTCATTTCTCCTACTCGAACTTTGAAGGATCCTGAATCCCTGATTTTGCCAGTGTGGGCAGCCCCTCCCCTGGTATAGATCACACTTCCCAGAGCTTCTGAGGGCGGCACCACATTTCAGCACTCCCTCCCCTATAATCCCTCCTCCACCTTGCTTCCTTTCCCCTTCTCTCTCTCTCTTTCTCTCTCTCTCTCTCTCTCTCTCTCTCTCTCTCTCTCTCTCTCTCTCTCTCCTCTCTCTCTCTCTCTCTCTCTCTCTCTCTCTCTCTCTCTCTCTCTCTCTCTCTCTCTCTCTCTCTCTGCTTTGTTCTCCCACCCACTCACCTTCTGATCCTTTGCAGGCCTTCCCATCTCCCTTGTACTTTGTTTCCCTCCTCCTCCCTCTGGTTGGGGAAACACTTCGAAGCAACAGAATATCTGCATTGTAAAGGACCTCAGAGCTCATCTAGGACAACCCACACCTGACCAAGTGTCTCTTCTATATTATACTCAACAAGAGGGTATCCAGACCCAATCTGAAGACCTCCAGGGACAGGGAGCCTATTACATCCCCATCAAAGCCCCTTCCACTTTGGAATATCTTTAATTTTTAGAAGGCTTTTCCCTTATCAGAGATTTCTAACTGGAAGAGATCTCACCCTATTGGACCCAACCCCATCCTCACGTTGCAGATGAGAAATTTGAAACTGAGAGAGATTAAATGACCCATCCAGGATCGTATAACTAGTAAATATCTGGAGCAAGATTTGAACTCAGGTCCTACAACTTTTAAGTCCAACACTCTGATGGGCTGCCTTGCTGCCTTACCTTCATCAGAAATCTATTTCTACACAAATTCTACCCAGGGCTAAGTCATTCAAAGTCACTTAAACTCTCTGGGGCCAAGTCAAACAGATTTTTTTTTTCATAGGAAAACCCTTTCCTAAGTCTTTTCCATACTAAACACCTCCAGCTCTTTTAAGGGAAATCATTTTGACTTCTCTTTCCTTTCCTTCTGCAAATACCTGGAGAGGGACCTTGAAAGAGGGAGATGAGGTGGAAAGAAGAGAACATTTCAAGAATAAGGGATAATATCAACCAGGATAAGAAGGGACAGTAGTCCAGTTTGACTGGAACTTAGAACATAAAAGGGCAAAGTCCTATGTGATAAGGTTGAACAGACAAGACAGACAGACAACCAGGGCAAGCGTTTAGTGACTATTTGCTATGGGCCATACACTATGCTAACCCCCTTGGATACATATACAACAAGCAAGATGGTCTATCCTCCAGGAGATTCCATTCTAATAAGAGAACACAGCATATATAGGAGTGGTAGAAATAAGGGAGAAGGAAGAGTACCCTAAAGGGGATAGTTTGGCTTACAGAAAGGAGGAGGGGGCTAGAAAAAGTCAAGGCCAGAGGTGACACATGTCCTTCCTCAAACTGTGGACCTGAGCAGAGAGTTATTAATGAGGAGAGAAGGACCCCAGGCCAAAGGTTTCCCAAGAAGGCAATCCAACAAGTGGGAAAAGAAGGTGGAGTAGAGGGATTATTGTTGTTTCTTGCTGTTTGTCCTTTGGTTTCCAGGGCCATGATATCAGGGAGGTGATACCATGACATGCAAGTGCATTGGATTTAAGTGAGGGAGGTCTGTGCAAAGTTACCAGCCTCACTCTCTTCTCTGGAATCATCTGGGTACAGTAGCAATAAATAGATCAGGATTACTGGAGATGGCCCCAATGTAATAGACCTTAACTTTTTTAAGCTAACATCTTTGACAGGTCTCAGTTTGACTGAGGCAACACCCAGAAGTGAGAGAGAAGACAAGTGAGCAGGAAGCAGATTGTGGAGAGCCTTGAATGCCAGGACTGTTAGTTTATACTTTATTTAGTAGGCAATGGGAAGCTGCCAATTTTTTTTTTAATAGGAAAGTTACATGATCATAACCACTAATTAGGAAGATTATTTTAATAGTGATGTGGAGGATGAATTGAGAAGAATTAAGACCGTAGGTAGAAAGATCAGTTAGAAGGTTATAACAATACCCTAGTCACAAAGAGATGAGGGAATGGAGGGGGGAGGAGAGGTTGGAAATAAACAAGAGCTATTGAAGGGACAAAAAAGGGCAGAACTTGGCAGCTGATTGGATGTGTGAGGTAAGGAAGAAGGATGACTCCAAGGTACGAAAATGGAAGACTGGGACAATAATGGCATTGCTAACAGAAATAGAGAAGTTGGGGTTTGGAACAAGTTTAGATTCCAGTTTTACCCTGAGTTTGAGGTGTCTATGGAACATGATTGCAGAAATATCCGGCAGTCAATGGGAAATAAGCTGTCTTCTTGGAGTATCTACCTGATATGGGACACTAATCAAACCTGATAGCCACTACACACTTCTAGAGAATTGTGAGGGGACAAATGGTACCGCCAGAAGCACCCTAGAAAACTAAAGGGCTTACAAGTAGGTAGCTATTTCTTCGGTAAGGGGTCTCCTCCCTGGTACATCGCTGAGTTCCAACAATACTTTGAGACCAGAATGACTGGCCCTTTGGGGAGATGGTACTGAAGTGGCTGTCTCAGAGGGCTGAATGTGATCGTGAAGTATGGAGATGTCTCTAAAAGAGAAGGTTTTTAAAGAAGGGCTAGGGAAGACAAAAGGAAGAAGAGAGAAGAAAATAGAGGAGGGAAGTAGCTGCTGAGTTAATAAATTCTCTCTATGCCATGCTGTCTCCTGCTGGTGTTTGCAGGCATTGAGACTTTATCCTTCCCTTTTGTCAATGCGGTATATGCAGGAACTGAGGATGGTAAAGGCAAGCATGAGACCAGGCTGGACTGTGGGTTTGGGAAATGATTTGGTTCATGCCATGACTGATGGAAGGATTTATATTTTAATATATTTTCCTATTTGCCTTACCTCTTGACCAAGAGTAGAGCACATCTAAACAACAACTGGTAAAAATGTTTGTCTAGAGACTTCTGAGTCTTTATATCTCATATGAGGAAACTAAGGCAAGTCAGTGTAAGTGATTTGTCATAGGGTTATAGATTCCAAGCTGAAAGAACATTAAATGGGGACAATGTCAACCTGCAGGAGAAGTCTCTAGTGAAGTGCTCCAGGGATTTGTCTTTAGTCTTGTTCTGTCCCACCTTATTATCATTATGTAGAGGACACAGAAAAGTGAGCAAAAGGCAAAAGCAAACCACACATATATCGTATTTATAGGCAGCACAAAGTTGGGTGGGATAAGTTTGAAAATTGGAGGGTGGAGTAAATCCAAAACTTAACAGGCCATTAAAATGGAGCAAATTCACTAAGATTTAATATAATGAGGATAAATACAAAGCCTCAGACTGGGGTTCAAAAAATTTGCTGCAGAAGATCAGTTGGAGGAACAGGTGGACCACAGTTCATGTGGAAAAGATTCAAGAGTTTTAATGTACTTTGAGCTCAATATGAGCGAACAATGGGGCATGTTAGTCAACAACAACAAAAACAAAGCCTGTTGTATAATGTTCAATTGCATTAACAGAAGTAGAGAAGGAAGGGATAGTTTTCTTTCCTTTTCAGATCATACCTTTAGTATTGCATTCAGTTCTAGATATCACCTTAGGAAAGGCATTGACAAACTGGACTCACCATATTGGTGCTGGACTTGGTGCACAAACCCAATTGGCTTTAGCTCACTGTAGCTCAGAACTCCCAAGTTCAAGCAATCTACCAGCTTCATCCTACCCCAGGAAAGGAACTACACAACCATGCCTGGCCATTCCAACAGACCGATAGATGTGTTGCTTTGTTTGATATGAGGGCCCTATTCATTCAAGCCTTACTTTTTCCAATGATTGAGCTTCCTACCATGCAATCCTATTTTAGAGAATAAGAAAACTTCCCTGAGGGGGTCAATTTTAATCAACAGACCCAAGAAGGTGTGGGGAGAGGAATGCATGATAGATCCTCTTGTAATTTATCTCAGTGTCAGAACTGAACACAAGCTCCTGATGAAGGCCTCCCTGGTGTCTTATCTAAGGCCCCTGCTGCCACCTGTTAGAAGACAGGAAAGCAATACATGTCTCTACTAACTCATGCTGGGAGACATTCTCAAAACAAGCAATGCTAAATGAAAACACAGACACATGCATACACACAAAGTCCACCTAGTCCAGACACTTAGCTGGAGCCCTAAGAGGAGAAACAAAAACATGCATGCAGCAAATGACTTCACAGAATCAGAGAATCACAAGTGCTGGACTGGAAAGAACCTTGGAGATCTTCTAGTCCAACCCTTTTTCCTTAGAAATGAAGAAATTTAAGTCCCAGAGAAGTGACATCACTTATCTAACCTAAAATAAAGAGAAGAGAGAGGACTTTATTGAAAGAACTAGAAAATATGATTGTGGATACAGGTATCTCTAAAGATTGTCACTAAAGGGGGAGATAATTGCTTCTGCTGCTGCTGCTGTTTGTCCTTTGTTCTTGAAGGGGACCATGACATCAGGAAGATGATACCAGGACATGCAAGTGAATTGGATTTAAATGAGGCAGGGCTGTGCAAAGTCGCCAGCCTCACTTTCTCCTCCAGAGCTATCTGGTCAGATATGGATCAGGACAACTGAAGATAACCCCAGATATAGTAAAATATTAGAGGACAAATAACCCAATTTTCAACAACAAAAAAAGAAGTCTCAAATGTATAGGCCTGTGAACTTGATTCTAATTCACCATGAAATTTAGAACATATAATGAAAGAGATGGTTAAAGAACATCTAAGGTGTTCAGTTCAGAATTTTTTAAAAATTAAAGTTGAATGGGAAAAAACAGGTCATGCTATACTTTTTTAATATGGTTACTAAAATGATAGATTAGGTAACATCATAGATATATAGTTTACCTAGATGTTAGGGAAGCATTTAATAAAGATTTCCACCCTATTCTTGTGTGCAAGGTAGAGAGATATTATAGTCAGGTGAATTCAGACCTAGCTGAGTGACCAGACCCAAAGAGCAGTTAATAGTCATTAGCGATTTGATGTCAACTTGGAAGAAAGTCTCTAGTGGAGTTTCTCAGTGGTCTGTGCTTCATTCTATACTGCTAATTAACAAAAAAAATTACTAGAATAAAAGCACAAATTTAAAGATGCCACAAATTTGGGAGGGGTAATTAATACATTGGATGACAGTCAAGATTCAAAAAGATCTTGATTGATTAAAACATTGGGTTGAGTCTAATAAAAATTTAAGAGGAATATGTATAAAAACTTTCGCTGTGGGGCCCAAATGTCTATCTCTCAAGCATAGGATGGGGAAACAGGTATGGCTAGATAGCAGTTCATCTGAAAAAATAAATTAGTTTTAATGCTCTCTATGGTCAACATGAATTGACAGTCAACCAAAAAATTCTAAATTATCTTGGACTATATTAATAAAGATTGTCTAGATTGAAGAAGGTGAACTCCCTGCTTATACTCTGCCCTGGTGATACCCAATCTGGAGTATTATGTTCTGTCCTGGGAATCACATTTTGAGGACTTTGATGAGCTGTTAGGAGAGTCTTCTAGAGGAGGGCAACTAGAATTATGAAGGGCCTCGATGTTATGTATACATAAGAAGATTGAAGAAACTAGTGATGTTGAGTCCAGAGAGGAGAAATTTGAAGGGAGGGACACAATAGTTGCCTTTGAGAAGTCCCATGAAAGAGGGCACAGGCTTGCTCCTCTTAGCCTCAGAGGGCAGAAATTGTAGCAGTGAATGGAAAGTGCAAAGAGGCAAAGTAAGACCTGACGTCAGGAACAACTTCTTAACAATTAAAGCTGTTCAAATGTACAATGATTGTCACTAACAGATAGTCAGGTCCTTGTGACCAAAGGTCTTCTAGGAAAGGCTAGAAGGGCATGTTTTAGATGAGATTTTTGTTTAGGTATAGCATATACTGGATGGTTTCTGATTCTATGGTTCTGTGACTAAAATCTAGGCCTCATAATTTTTCCTTTTCAGTGTATTTTCTTGCCCCAATACAGGATCAAGTCAAGCTGAGTCAACAAGTATAAGTATCTATGATGTGCTAAGCATTGTGCTAAGTCCTGCAAAGATAAATAAAAGCAAAAAAAAGAAAGACCTTTCCTGCCCTCAAGAAACTTCCATTCTAACTGGGGGAAATAATACATAAAAGGAAACTGAAAAGCAGGAGGAAAGAGTTCCCATGTGGGGGCATGATACTCATTCATAGAATTAGGATTGGAGGCCAGAGAGGGATGAAGAAATAGCTAGCTTGGGCATTTTCCTTAAAATGGATGTTCTGGGAAGAACAACTCAGAGGAAGGTGCCACAAGGGTATAATAAATTTCCAGCGTGAGAAGACTTGAGAAGGAAGTTCAGAGAGTCAAGAATGGATCCCAGAGAAGAATCAAGTAATTATTATATATCTCTTATATACCCATCATTGTACTACATTATGAGGGCCTGCGTGTATGTTTGCTCCTCTCCCTCTGTTCTTCTCTCCCCGTAGGAAGTAGAGCAATCAGTCATCAGCTGTCTAGTAGGATTTAAGAGAGGGTACATACAAGCAAAATGATGAGATGAGACAGCAAGGGAGGGGTATCATGGATAAGTCAAAGACTTGGAGACTGAAAGAAGACAGGACACATCACTCAGTCGCTAGAAGGCCTCAGTGTCAAAGACAGAAGGAGATCCAAAGCATGCAAGACAGCAATAGCAATGGCGGGAGCTGTCCTCGACGTCAGTCCTGATCTTTCCTATACGTTTACTTCAGGAGCAACAACCTAGCCACATTGGGAAGTCTTTGGAGTCTCTTGCCAATAACAGAACATCAGGTAGAAACATACCAACCATCAAGCACTTTAGTTCCACTAGATCCCCAGATGATGCCCCATGTCACAAGGAGGAAGAGCTAGGTCCTGGGTCCAAAAATTCCCAAGTCTTTGCCTAATGATCAACCCTACTAGGTAGCATCAGTCACATATCAACTGGAGACTGTGTTCTGTTTTCCTACATTCTTTTGCTTTCTTGTAGAAGATGGAACCATAAAGAATTAAAGAAAACAAACCATACCTTTCCTAGATCTCCTAGCTCCAGAGTAGCCTATGTTCTGTCTGGTCTATCTCTGTGAAAGAGGAGCTTCAAGCATGCATCAGAGTCTTAGATCATGGGACCATGTATTTAGAGCTAGAAGGGACCTTGGAGGTCCTCTACTCCAGCCCCAGTATTGTTCTTATTGCATCTTTGTCAAGAGTAAAGCACTAAACGGAGTTAAGCATATTTTGTCTGATCCTATAGGAAGGCAGTTGCACTATTCCAAAGTTATGTAAGTACTATTCAGAGAAATATAGCAAGTTTAGGGAAGAAATGGGGTTTGTCAGCTCAATGGGGATTTGGAGCTGTCAGTGATTGCGTAAACTTGCCTTAAAAGATTAAAGAAGCATAGATTTAGAGTTAGAATGAGTCTTAGAAGTTTTCAAACCCAACCTTCTTACTAGGGGGAAACTGAGGTACAGAAAGGTTAATCCCAGGATCAGATTATATCAGCATCAAATGACAGATCTAGAATTTGAACTCTGGTTCTCTGACTGTAAATCCAACTCTCTTTCCATTACACCATGCTTCCTTCTTTCACCACACTCCCCAAAGGATGAGTTGGTTCCATCACCCAGAAAGTGGCAGAGCTGAGAGATTGAAAGTCAACTGTTCATTTAGAACCATAGAGAGGTTGGGTGCCTCTCCAGTATTTCTGCTCAGTGGACTGAGGCACCATAGCCACCAGGTGGAGTTCAGGGTACCCAACTCCTGATCCTTCCTGTTGGATAGGATTAGGTTAGTATCTAGCAGTGCCATCTGGTGGTTAAAAGTTACAAACCTGTGTTCAATCTCCCATTCAGAGAACTTTGACCTTCTTTTCTGCTCTCAACCAACTTTTTTCAAGAAATGTGCCATTCAAGAGGGAGCCCTGAGTCCTGGCAAGTTCAGTTATTTCAAGCCAGAAATTTTTACCTTGGCCAGAGATTTAGGCCACACTTTTCCTATATTGAGAGATCTTTCCAGTTGGTCCTATCTGGCACCAAAGAGTAACTACAGTTTTTCTACACCATGGATAATAATGTAGCCCAGTGAACTACTTTGGACAGGCAGTATTAGGGACAAGACAACCCCCTGAACTTGTTAGAGAGAAGAGAACAGATTATCCCAAAGGATGATGGAGCACGGAACATGGAGCATGGATCTGGATCATTGTTCTTTTCTGAGATGAAGATGAAAGGGAACAGTAATTGTCCAACTCAAAAGAAATTATCCTAGTGGTGGCAGTTTCAGATAGTTAGGAGGAAGAGGATGCTGTGGATAGCCAGTTGGGGAATTTGGGTTTTGGGTTACCTTACATATCACGAATGCAAGCAGCTGCTGACTTCACCTGTGCATAGGGGTAGAGTAATCTCCACATCCCTGTGCATGTGCATAGATAGACAGATAAGTGGATAGATAGTGATAGAAATATAAATAAATGAGTAGATAAATGAATGAATAAATGTGCTTATATCTGGATAAGGAAATCACCTTTCCCCTTCCACCCACACCTGCATTCACGTACAGAGAAATGAAACCAGAATGACCCCTCAAGGGACTGTCTTGCCTAATTCCCTGAAGCCCAAAGTCAGTGGGCAGCCTTTGAAAGCTCATATAACAAGTTATCATCTCCCTTGCTTTTATTCTATTTTCCCCTCAGGGGAAGATATGGGGAGAGTGGGGGGAGGGTAGCCTTGCTCTCAATAGAAATGAGTCAGTTTCCAGAGAAGAAACCTCAGCCAGAGCCACATCTCAGAAGAGACCCAACATCATCACCACTCCCCACAAACCACTTCCTTCCAGATTCCTGGCAACGGCCATCGCTGGGTTGGAGCCAATCACATAGCCCGGGGGGGGGGGCTCTCCACGGCTCTATCAGGATTGAGCCCCAGATCCATTCTTTCCAGACCTGTGCCCCTAAAGCTGCTCTTTAGAGGAGTAAGCAGCTGCCCTCTCCTGGCTGCTATGAAATTCTGACCCATCCCATGGGATGACGGGTAGGGCCTAGGTCATCTCCACTCCCTGGATAGAAACCCCAAACAAGAAAGTCAAGTCTTGTCTATTCATGTCCTCTGTCAGTGTCTGTAAAAGCAATTGTCTGTAGGCTCTTTCTTGTCTGCCCACATCAGTGTTTCTGTCTTACATGGTGAACTCTAGGGCTTGGGTGGGGACTGGGTCTGTATTTCTATATAATACCCATTACCCCAAGCAAGTACCTACAGGTGATTAAGAAATGGTGGATGATGATGGTGGCACTGGTCATGATGATGATAAAGTTATTGGGGTGATGGCCTCCACCTAGCCAGATAATAATTACTCATACTTATGTAAAAGTTTGAGGCATACCAAGCACTATACCTTCATTATCTCCATTGAAACTCACAAGAAAGTTAGTACAAAAATTATTATCCTTATTTGAGAGGTAAGGAAACTGGTGCTCAGAGAGGTTAATTAACTTGCTGTTGGTCACACAGCTACCTAGTGTAAGTGCCAAGATTTCAGTCTAAGCCTTCATGCACCTGTTTTAAAGACTCTTTCCATTATATCATGCTGCTTCTGAAGAGGTACCTGTTTTGGGGCAGCTAGGTGGCACAGTAAATAGAGCACTAGACCTGGAATCAGGAGGACCTGAGTTCAAATCCAGCCTCAGAAACTTAACACTTACTAGTTGTGTGGTCTTGGGCAAGTCACTTAACCCCAAATGGCCTGCTGTCTTCTCAAAAAAGAACTAGAAAAAAAAAAGAGATGCCCTGAAAGGCCATATAACACAAAGAAGGGAGTAGATAAGCATTTATTAAGCACCTACTATATATTAGGCACTGTGTTAAGCTCTGTACAAATATTATTTCATTTGATCCTCCCAACAACCCTGGCAGTGAAGTGCTATTATTATCCTTATCTTATAGTTGAGAAAACTGAGGCAGATGGCAGTTAAGTGACTTGTCCAGGTCTACACAGCCAGTAAGTGTCAGAGGCTGGATTTGAATCCAGGAACTCTGGATCCAGAGCTGGCTCTCCTTCTACAATACCACATTGTGCCACAACCCCACTTCCTTTTACCAATGAGGAAACTGAGGCCCAAAGGTAGGTGTCTTATCTTACCCAAGGTCACACAGGGAGGTGACAGAGGTAGGGGTAAATGGCAAGAATTTGGTTCAGAAGCTTCATCCTCAATAGGCAGAGTAATAAAGTGTTAGACTCGGAGTAAGCAAAACATGGTCTTAAAACCATATCTTTGACACTACCTGCACGACTCTGGACACGTCACTTAACTTTTCTGTGCCATATGTAAAATGAAAAAAGAGAACTTATCTCATAGGGTTAGAGTCAAATGAGCTAATGCATAAAAAAATGCTTTGTAGACCTGAAAGTGCTATCTAAATGTAAGCGTTACTATTATTGATGCCATGCGGCCTCAATGGGATCTACTAAGACCCACAAAGCATCCTGAACTCAGCCTTTGCCTTCATCCAAGATGGAAACATCAAATACCTGACTTAGAATACTAAACACTCTATTACTCAGCTACACACAAAGGGAAAAACCAGTTCTCTCAGGGAGGTAAAGGTTGACCCTGAGGTCATGCAAGAAACTTGGAACTCAGGGCATCTCTGCCTTGCCTCCTTCCCCCTCCTCCCTCATTTCCCAAGGAGAAGGTGTGTTAGTCATTTTATGAAGGTTACAGTTTGATTCAAAGGAAGCAAACATAATGAGAGGCCCATAATCCTCTCACACCCAGAAAGCTGCTGAGAGAACACACCAGAAAAGATGATTTGGTTAATGACTCTGGAATTTGTGCCCTGTAGGAGAGAGAAGGAAGCTGCATTTGTCCTCTTTCCAGCCGAGCTAAAAGACTGAGTGATTCATTTCCCATCTCCCTCCCCCTAAAACATGATATAAACAAGAAAAGAACAGAGATTAGGTCTTTGTTTCCACGGACTAATGGTGAAGCAAAGAAAGTAGGACTAAAGTTTAAAATGCCAGAGTTAAAGGTTAGCAAATCAAGAATTAGCAGGAGATTAATTTCATTTTCTCTGGAGTTAGGAGGATCCTGTAATTCTAAAGATGAGATTAAAGCAAGATTCATTTCCCATTTCACTAGGCTGCTGTAAGCCCCAAGGGGATTCACAGGTTACCAGATATTTCAGACACAGCAATACCCATTACAATGACAACATAAGAGAACATTGAGGTCATTGAGGCCATTTTCTAGGATCACACCCTCTATACAATCAACTCAAGAGAAGAACCCTTCTGGCATTATGGAAGCAATGCTAATATGTTACAATTTATGCTGTAGCTACATTCCTGCAAAATTGTGTATAAATTAATTTTTCCTCCATTTAAATGACGTTGAAGTGATTGTCTACTTTTATAAAAATGGTGGTGAATATACTTGTGAAACAAAGACTCCTTTTCTCTTTTAAAATTAGTTTTATATTTCAATTAACAGCATTTATTTTCTCTCCCTCTCACCTCTTCTCCCACCCCCAAGGAAAAAAAAAGAAGAAAGAAACTAATATGTACCGTCAAGCAAAACAAATTCCCATGTTGGCCCAGGCCCCAAAATCTGTGTCTCCTTCTACAATTTGAGTCTATCACTTCTCTGTCAGGAGGTAGGTAGGATGCTTCATCTTTGGTCATCTGGAATCCTGGCTTAAAAGATTCCTTTCCTAAAGAGACAACTCCCTACCCCCCCCCACTTTCTTTTGTGAGCACGCTTCCACAGAGGTGTTTTTCTTAAAGTGGCTGGTGCCTATACATACGTGGGACTTTTCTGGGCTGTCCTCTGCCCCCAGAATCAGACAGCCCACATCAGAGCAGCCAATCCAGAGGCCTTGCCCACAAGGCTAGTTTTTATGTTCACCCCTCCCCTCCTAGCAGGCTACCACAAGGCCCCTGCCTAAGCTAAAATAAAGGCTGTAAGCAGAGAAAGTGGTCATTGGGTCAGAAACATAAACAGGTCTCTAGGCCACAACCTACCACCAAGAGGTAAGTGGCACTCACACACACACACACACACACACACACACACACACACACACTCCTCTCTTATTCTCCCAGGGCCTATTTTCTGCCACATGCCCTACAGGGAAAGCTCCTGGCAACAGTGAGATGAGCAAGTGAGGGCCTAGGGCTCAGCCAAACCTCTAATAACAGACTGCTCCAGCTGCTTCCTATTCTAACTGTTAGGAGACTGACCACAGAGATTTAGGCCTTTAAAAAAAAGGCTAGTTTTGCTTCCCAACTTGAGTCTCTCCAGACCACAGCATGGCGTGGGTGGGGAATGAGGAGGGTGTCTTCAATGCCCAGGCCTCCAGCCAGGAGCAGGGATTCACTGCTGGCCAGGATCTCAGCTGCTGAACCCAGGCAGCACCCGTCTGTCTACCCGATTCCTTTTCCCATAGTCTGGAAAGATTCTTGTCTCCTCCCCCAGATTCATGTTCCTCTCTCCCTACAGCCCCCCATATTTCAAATCAACATAAATTTCCTTAGTGCCTACTATTTGTAAGGAACTTCAGGATAGAATGGATACTCCATTTATTTGCATTGCTATATTATTCCTTTATAAATCAACTTTGAATCTTTGCCATAAGGCTGTGTGTGTGTGTGTGTGTGTGTGTGTGTGTGTGTGTGTGTGTGTGTTCCAAAAGAAAAAAAATATTCAGAAGACAGACTTGGAGCTTCCTAAAGATAAGGTATAGTCTTCTTTAAGGAATGTTCTCTCCTCAGACCAGGAATTGTTTTAGAGAAGCGATCTCTATCTTCTCTAAGACTAGAGACTCTCCAAAACAGTACTCTTCAATGCTATTTTTTTCTTCCTTCCTTCCTTATAGCTGTCCACACTCTCTTTGCAGTGAATGCTCAATGCATGGCATAGACTGCTTCAGTAGATCAACAAGTTCTTATTAAGCACCTATTTTGTGCCAGGGCCTGTGGCTACAAAGACAAAAATGCAAGCATCCCTGCCCTCTAGAAGTTCCCATTGAATTGGGGGAAAGACATGTAACATGACATATATAGAAAGATTAAACAAAGTAATTGTGAGGGGGAAGCACTCTAGCTGGGAGGATGAGGAAAGGCTTCATGTAAGAGTATATGAACTGAACTTGAAAGGAAAGTAGAGACCCTAAAAAGTGGGAATAAGGAGGAACTGCATTCAAAGCACTGAGATCCAAAGACACGAAGCCAGGAGGAGGAATGCTATGGATGAGAAACAGCTAGAAGGCCAGTTTGATTGGATCTTACCGTGCATGAAGAGGAATGGTGTTTGATAAGCTTTGAAAGGTAGTTTGGAGCCAGGTTGTGAAAGGTTTTACATGCAAGACAGAAGTCTTTATTCAGTCCTAAAAGTAATAGGGAACCACTGGAGTTTATTGACTCAGGCATCTTGTGTACAAACAGCAAAGGTAGATGTGGGGAAATTAGAAGTTAGGCACAAGTACTCTTCCTCTGGGATGAGGGGAGACTGTGGTTCGCTGAATCTGAAATCCTACAACATCTGAGGTTAAACCTAAGCTCATAGAGATGACATAGTGGGACCTGTGGCCTCTGAGTCATCCCTAATGGTCTTGTGGGCGCTACCACCTGCCTGCCATTTTCTTTGCCCAAAATGAGTCAGCAGACTGGCATCAGGATTGGCTAGACAAGCTATCCTATTAATGAGTATTACCTGGGGTGTGGCATGAAATGGTTGGAGCTACCACAAGACAGCAAAGATGGTACCATAACAGCCCAGATCCAGGAGAGGCCTGCCCAAGAGGGGGCCTTGGCAATGTGCTCCCCAGGGCTTGTGCTGGAAGTAATGCTCACATTTCTATAGTGTTTAATGTTTACAAGGTGTTTTCTTCATAGCAACTGTATTTATTAGCCTAATCTTATACATAAGGACATTCTAGACTCAGACCCAATCCAGTGCTCTCTCCACTTATCCAGAATACCTCTCCCTCACAGTACACCAACCTACACCTCTATGACATAAATGAGGCCAAAAACCACAGGTATGATTTCTATAGAACAACCAGAGACTAGGCAAGACATGTACACTGGCAAAGGGCCTTCCTCGGGACAGCCTCATACATAATTACAACAAGCAGCCACCCGTGCAGTGGCATGATTTGAAGAATGCTAAAAGTCTCAAGGATCAAAAATCTCCTTTCCTTTCTAGTGGCCAGATGACCTGAAGTTATCCCATTAGAGATTCGTTTGAGTTCTAAGACTTTTCTACCTTCAGTGGTCTTACTCATATAAAAATACCAATGCAAGGGGAGAGGGGGGGATGGAAGAGAGTGAAGGAAGGCATTGCTTAACCCCTTATCTGCTACGTCCCTGAGGGAATGTTTTCCAACCAGAAAAATCAGATATATAAGCAACTTACCCACCAAAGGAGTAAGCGGAAAGCTGGCACATTAGTTGGAGAAAATAAGAGAACATCAGGAGGGTTCCAATTATAAACTTTATCCACTTTATAATTTCTAATGGCCTGCCCAGAATACCCTTTTTATTCACCAATTTCCTGGGTTTAAAGAACAAAAGAGGAACAAAAGTGGCCCTAATGTCCTAGAACTAGGATCCTCAGGATTTTCTGAGCCTGAAGCCTACATTTAAATTGATTTCTCCTGGAAGCAAAACAGTAGGCCTGTGTTTACATACAACTACCAAAGATGAAGAAGCAGCTAGTGTCAACTGCAAGGGAGCACAATTAGCAAATTGCTAAAACAGGGCCTTGTTTATACTTCATTTCTGAAGAGTAATTTTTTTTTTATTTGGAGGGCAATTGGGGTTAAGTGACTTGCCCAGGGTCACACAGCTAGTTTTTGTGTTAAGTGTCTGAGGCCAGATTTGAACTCAGGGACTCCTGACTCCAGGGCTGGTGCTCTATTTACTGTGCCACCTAACTGTCCCTGAAGAGTAATTTTTTAACCAAAGACCTCAGGCCTTGGAATGAGGTAGGTCTGGGAGTGACACACTATACCAGGGGTGGGGAACCTGTGGTCTCAAGGCCACATGTGGCCTTGAGGCTGCAGGTTCCCCACCCCTGAACTATAACTAACTAAAATACAGTGGATGAACCTACTTTACCATTTACTACCTGGGTGATACCGGGAAAGTAGCAAGTTCTCTGGACTTCAGTTTCTTTATCTGTAAAATGAAGGGGTTGGAGCTGGTGACTTTTAAGGTCCCCTCCAACTCAAAATCTATGGTTCTGAATAGCTCCATGTTGGAAAATGGTACAATGCAAAATTCTAAAACACGGGGCGGGGGGGAATTAAAAATACTTCTTCATTTAACTCAGCAGTACTAATGTCACTTCAACAAGCTTCCTTTGAGTGTCAACTAAAGTCCCATGTTCTGCAAGTATCCCTTCCTGGTCCTCATTAATCTCAGTACCTTCCCTCTGAGGTCATCTCTAGTTTATACTGTGTATATCTTCTCTGAACATAGCTTTTCTCACGTTGTCTCTTTTCATAAGACTATGAGCCCCTTGAGAGTATGGACTGTTTTTTGTCTTTCTTTGTATCTCCAGCACTTGACTTAGTGTCTGTCACATATTACATGGTTAATATAAATGCTCATATATTGGTTGACAGATGCCTGGTTTTGGTCCCTGCTACACTTTACGATCTTTTTACATATTGCTACCCTCTGTGTACTCTCACCCTGAGCCACACAGGTTGACGTGTTCTCCTTTATAATGAATGTTCCATCTCCCCTTTCTTTGTCTTTGCACTGGCCATCCTCCATATCTGGAATGCTCTCCTCACCTCCACCTCTCTTGGCAACCCATGATGATGGCCTTTCTTCAACCCTCATCCTTCTTGACCTCTCTGCACACATTGACACTGTTGATCACCCTCTTCTCCTAGGATAATTTCTGTCCTCTCCAAATTTTCATGACACTGGTCTCTCTCAGTTCTCCTCTTGTCTGACTGTTCTTTCTCAGCTTCTTTGTTGGATCTTCATCTAGGTTGTGCCCACTAATCATGGGGGTCTCTCCTGGGCCCCCTTCTTTTCTTGTTCTTTACCATCTCACTTGATGATCTCATCAGTTCCCACATATTCAACCATCATCTCTATCCAGATGATTCCCATTTCTACATTATCTAGCTCCAACCTCTCTCCTCGGCTTATCTTCCATGATCGGAACTGCCTTTTGGACATCTCCAACTCTTTGTCTCAAACTTAACATGTTCAAAATAAAATTCATTATTTCAGCCTCCCCATTCCAAATTCTCTCCCCTCTTCCAAAATTCCCTATTATTGCTAAGGGTACTTCCATTCTCTCAGGCATTCAGGCTCACCACCTTGGTCTCATCCTGAATTACTGTCACTCATTACCCATATCCAATGTATTATCAAGTCTCTTCCTTTCTACTTTTACAGCATCTCTCTGCTCTCCACACATAAAACCACCAAACTGGTTTGTGCTCTCATTGCTTCATCCCTGGACCATTCAAATAGTGTTCTGGTTGGTCTCCTTGTCTCATGTCTCTTTCCACTCCTAACCACCTTCCGCTTGGTTCCCTAAGTGACTTTCCTAGAGTACAAGTTTGATCACACACACACGCGCACACACACACACACAAAACACACACACACAGCACACCACACCACACCACACTCAACAAACCCCAGGAGCTCCCAATGACTTCCAGAATCCAATATAAAATCCTCTGTTTGGCATTTAATGCCCTTCACAACCTACACCCTTCCTACCTTTCTGGTCTTTTACACTTTACTGCCCTCCAAGTATTCCACAATCTAACTAGATGGGCATTCTTGCTGCCCTCAGCTATGGTACTTCATCACCAAACTCCATGACTTTACACTGGCTGTCTGCCATGCCTGCAATGTCTTCTTTCCTTACCACCATCTCTTGGCTTTCTTAAAGATAACTCAAATCTCACCTTCTGCAGAAGACATTTCCCTCCCTTATACACACCTCTCCCCTCAACACACAGAGTGTCTTCTCCTCTGTGATTACCTTCCCTCTACTCTATATATACCTTGTATGTACAAAAATTCTTTTTTTGTTTTTGGTGGCAGGGGTATAGGCTTGTATGTTGCCTCCCTCATTAAAATCTAACCTCCTTGAAAACTGAGGATATATATTTGCCTTTCTTTGTATCTCCAGGGCTTAGCATAGTGGATGGCACATAGTAGGGACTTAAATGCTTGGTGACTGATCGACAGATTAAACACCACTGTCTATCAGGGATGGGGAATCTGTGACCTAGATGCCCCACGTGACCCTCTAGGCCCTCAATTGTAGCCCTTTGACTGAATCCAAACTTCACAGAACAAATCCCCTTAATAAAAGAATTTGTTCTATAAAATTGGGACTCAGTCAAAAGACCACACCCAAGGACCTAGAAGGCCACATGTGGCCTCAAGGCTTCAGGTTCCCCATCCCTGGTACATAAAGCCTTTTCTCCTCCCTGACTTCCAAACAACCTTGTATTCATTTTGCACATGAATTCCATATGAATTTATATATGTACATGTTGTCTTCTGCCCATCAAAATATAAATTCCTTGAGGACAAGATCAGTATTGCTCTTGCCTTTAGGATCCCCAGTGATTTAGCTCAGTGCCTGGCATACAGAAGGAACTTAATCAATGTTTAGTGATTCCCAGGCAAATCAATTTCTAATTATTAATTTTCTAATTTTTCCACTGGTTTGAGGTAATTGATGACATAACATTTAACATACAAAGTAGAAGAAATGAACACCATGGCATGCATTCTATTCATGTCATATCTTTTCTCCCTACCCGACTGTGAGCTCTTTCAGAATAATCATCGTGTCCAATCTAAGGAACGGAAAGCACAGAATATAATGTTCTAAAAAGGGCCCAGAACCCTAGTGCTTGCACTTGATTAAGTACCCACTGATACTGATGATTCGCACTCCAATACCTGCACAACAAATTCATTAAATATCTTGAAAGAGAAGGCAGCAAGGAAGCTAGTGCTCCATCATCTCCTAATCCCCGATCATTTCCAAGGATCCCACTGGCCCCATTAGCATCACCACCCTGCAAAACTTCCCCACAGCCATGAGTAAGCTTGGGAGTTATGGTGCATGTTTTAATGGCTGATTAGCACCATATTACTCATGACCACTGATTCAGAGTAACTAAGGCTACCAGCATGAAGAAACCTCAATTCAGCCATAAGGATGAGTGTCTCACACAGAAGCTGTTGTGGGTTTAGAGAAGGAAAGTAATTGCAGCTCATATCAACCAGCAGAGTTACAGCCTTCAAACATTTGGATGGAGGAGGTCAGCCTACTGATGGGTAATAGAAGTTTTGCTGTCAAAGAGCAAAGGGTAATTTACTCTCAAAGTTATGTCCCACCTTTAGCTCTGTAGGAAGGACCTTCAAAATGTAGGCCATCTGCCTCAGTGGTGGATAATATCATTTTAAAATTGCAAGTTTGATTGAAGTCTTTTTGTTTTTATATCACAATCTTTTCCAGATATATTCTCACCCACCCATTAAAAGAATAGTCCCTTTTTAACAAAACAGCTAAGCTAAATCCACCAACACATCAAGTAAAGTATGTTACATTTTGTGTCCCATAGTTCCCCACCTCTTAATCAAATGAAAGGAGGTATGTTCCTTTTTCTTCTCTTCTCTGGAGCCAAGATTGGTCACTATAGTGACCATCATCAAGCTTCCAGCTTCATCTCAGTGTTATTATTCACAATGGTGTTTATGGTTGGAACCCACTAACTTTCAACGGATACCTATCTCCCTTACAATCCAATCTCTTCCTGTTCTTTTTCATGAAGAAAATAGTTCTTGAAGTTCTCTCTTCTGTCCACTTGGAGAAAGCATAGCCAGGCAGCTCAGACGACCACAAAAAGGGCACTGCTGTTCACTTTTAAGAAATCAGCAGATTTTCTCTGGAGGGGTACCCTGGAAAACCTGAACCTATAAGGTAAGCTTTTCACAGAAGGGTTGCCTTCTTCTCCTGCCACGTGCCACTTTAGTCTCTAGGAAAGACCCATTCTAGTTCATATACATGACTTCCTTCTGTTCCCAGAAACCCTCCTGCAGAGCTAAGATCAGAGTTCACCTACAAACTGGGACTCATAGCCCACAGAAAATAACTAGCAATCCACTCCACAGATCTTTCCCACCATTTCAGATGAGTTCTTAAGAGTTACTGCTGAGGATTTAATTCAAATCAATTTACAACTCACTTTGGTGACTACAGATCAAAAATGGTTGTATTTTAAAACTTATCATTTTTCCTGCATCTTCAAGCTCGCCTGGAAAGGATGGTTAGTACTTTGATACTGTGATATTGACAAAGACATAGACTGCAGCCCCTCCATACCTTCTCCTCCTATATAATTCTTTTCCGATAAATCATCCTTTCTTTTCTCCAGATAAGTTTCATTTAACCCCCTACCTGATTGAGGGGCAAGGCTCTAATATCTATCCAAACAGTAATAAAAAATTCTAATTCTCTTTAATAATAAAGCCAATCATTCAGCAGTCTGTTCAATCTCAAAAGAAGCAACTAAGTGATGCTGTGGATAGAGCATTGGACCTAGAGTAAGAAAGACCTGAGTACAAATATGGCCTCCAAAGTTTATTATTGTGACCCTAGGCCAGTCACTTAACTTCTGCTTGCCTCAGTTTCCTAATCTACAAAATGAGCTGGAGAAGGAAATGGCAAACCACTCCCGAAAACCCCAAATGGGGTCACAAAGAGTCAGACACAATTGAAACGACTCAACAACAACAACAATAATTATGTGGCAGGCACTGTACTAAGAGCTTTATGTATATATATATATATGTATATATATATATATATATATATCTTATTTTGTCCTCACAATAACCATGGTAGGTAGCTTCTATTATTTTCTATATATTATCTATATTATCCCCATTTTTCAGTTGAGGAAACTGAGGCAAGCAGAATTTAAGTGACTGGCCCAGGGTCACATAACTCATAAGTGTCTGAGGCAGGAACTGAATTTATGAAGATGAATCTTCCTGACTCCAGACCTAGGTAGTCTGCTGGACTACCTAGCTGCCCTCACACATAGCAGACACTTAATGAACACTTGTATCTTTCCTTCCTCAAAGTTTGACCCTGAGACCCAACATCCGTCCTTGAGCCTCCAGATAAGTACAACAGAGCCTCCAAGTCCAAAGGGGTGGAAGTGGCAAAGGGTACCCCCCTGCTGCTTCCTGGTCTGTATATCTGTGTGAAGACTGAGTGGATCCCTTGGATCAAGTGTCAAGGCCCTGTTGAAGAGCAAGAAGGTAGATAAAAAGAAACCCATTGTTCCCACCAACACTTGGGAGGAATCTATCCAGAATGGTGACAGTAACATCCTGTCTGCAGGCAGGGGAGGGACTAGACGGCCTCTCCTGGGCTTTCTCAGTCCCTAGGATTGGGTGATTTTTCTTGATTAAAAGGCAGAGCTACACTCATGGCATGGCTTTGTCCTAGACGTGGACTTCTTCCATTTTGATATTGAACTGATGGCCTCAAGTTCTTTGCCTTAAGGACAATGAACCACTGCAGAGGCCTGCTATAGGAAGGTGGTGACTGAACTTACGGTGCCAGAAGGTGGCAGGAAGAAGACAAGGTATTGCCAGTTAGTAGCAGGTGATATGAAAAATGGCCTGAGTCATTCACCATCAGTAAGTAACCTGTCTCCTATAGAAAAACAAACAAACAAAAAACCCAGAAGCAAACTAACTATCTTCCCCCAGTAAGGGAACTATTACCTAATAATAGCTCATATTTTTTAGGAAGCTTTAAGGTTTGCAAAGTCTGTCACATATAGGAATCTCCTTTGAGCCTCAGAACAATCCTATAAGGTAGGTGCTATGACTGCCCCATTTTACAGATGAGGAGACTGAGGCTCAGAGCACTTAAGGGACCTGCCCAGAGATTATTCAGCTGGTATGCATCTGAGGTTGATCATTTGACTTCAAGACAAGTTTTCCTTACTCCAAATTCAGCACATTCTCCACTATATCACACCATGTCTCATAAATAAAATGTGGTGCATTCGTGTAATGGAAACACCACACAGCAATTAAAGCAGACAAGTATGAGGAGTGGAAGGAAAATCTAGAAAGATGATTTTGAAATATTGCAAATCCAAATAGAACCAGACATTCAATAAATACAACCATATAAGAGGAAAACTGAATGAGAAGGAATGAACAAACAAGGAATACTGATAGCAATTTCAGAGGGTGAAAAGCTATGATATTTTATGTGTTGGAATTAATTCATTTAAATGTAAATAGTTCCAAAGCAAATTTAATTAGTTGTGCTGATGTTTGATAATAAATTTGTTATTTGTATAATATTGTAATTTTTATAATAAATCAATAATACCATGTCTCACAGCCAGGATCACCAACCTCCTTCCATTTGACCAAAGCAGCATGGGCAGAATTGAGGCTGGTTGCTCTGTGCTCCTTACAATTTCAGTGCTCAGCCTCTCTCTCATACAGTGCCCTTGGGACAAAAGGGAGAAGGTATCCTTAGCTCCCCTGTTATAAAATAAAATGTCTTTGGGTCAGCAAGTAGGAGGGAAGAGAGAAAAAGAGAAGGCCTACATAATGTGATTTCCCCCAGGCCCTAGACCTCCCAGGGATGACCCTATCTGATGATCACAAGGTTGCCTGTTCTATCAAACCATGTTCCCTAAATTTACAGATTCAATAAACTCAGGTTAACACAGGCCAATGAGTCCTAACAGCTGCACATAGAGTTCACAGGCAGCAGCCTCACTGAGAAAACACATACAGAGCAAAGGGCAAAGCAATTTATTCAAGAGGCCACTAGGATATCCCAGGGAGCATTTTTAACCATTTTGCAAACTTGGTGCTACCAAGAGCTCAAAGTACTTCTAAAACATTGGTGTGTCCTCTTTTAAGAAAATCTAGTGTTGAGGTAACTAGGTGGTGCAGTGAATGGAGCACACGCCCTGGAGTCAGGAGGACCTGAGTTCAAATCCGGCCTCAGATGCTTGACATACCTACTAGCCGTGTGACCTTGGGCAAGTCACTTAACCCCAACTGCCCTTCCTCCCCCTCCAGAAATCAAAGGAAGGAAAGAAGGAAAGAAAGAAAAAAAGAAAGAAAGAAAGAAAGAAAGAAAGAAAGAAAGAAAGAAAGAAAAAAAGAAAGAAGGAAAGAGAAAATTTAGTGTGCAAAAGCTTGAATCTAAGATTCCAGTGACCCCTTAGAAGGGATCTACAGATAGGAAATTGAAGCAAGTGATTTATCCAAGGCCATAGGTCATAAGGCATGGGGAACAAGTATTTATTAAATATCTTCTTTCTCTATTCCAGGCACTGTGCTAAGCCCTTCACAAATTTTATCGCTTACTCTGAGAGATGGGTACTATCATTATTCCATTTTACGGATGAGGAATCTGAGGCAGGCAGAGGTAAAGAGACATTCCAGGGTCATAGCTAATAAGTGTCGGAAGCTAGATTTGAACTCGGATCTTCCTGACCCTGGCATTCTATCTACTGCACCACAAAGCTAAGTTTTGAAACCATATCCCCTCATCCCAAATCCAGTGCTCTTAGCAAGTTAATAAGAAGGTAGGAAAAATACTGGCCTACTCCTCAGAGGAGAGGTCAATGAAATAATACATTCTAAGTGCTTGGAAATCTTTTGCTGAGCAAAGACTCTTGTTATAATCCTTATTTAGGTTATGTGGGAGTTTACAGCTTCCCATTCATAGATTAGATTTCTTCAGTGTTAGACCTTAATATCAGCCCCTTTAAACTTTTCATAGTCTTATAATATTATACAATAAGCATTCTTTTACTGAAGGCCTCTGAGGTTTAGCCCTCACCTCAGGCTGGGAGGCAAGCAGCTGTCTTCAAGACCGATTTCCAGATCTGAAATGCCCCCAACAGGCCTGTTAGGCAAACAGTTCACAGATCTGAAGCCCCCTCCTTAGTGCCACTGTGAAGTGGAAAAACAGACTTGGGCCCAGCATTTTGTGGGAGCCTCCACTTGGCTTCAAGGAGGGCATCTGAGGGAGGCGACTTCTGCAGCTGGTGCTGATGAAAACCCTGGGTTCAAGAACATACAATCAGCTGGCCAATAAGCCCTTCCCCTAGCCCACCTAACACTGGCCAGCACTTTTCTATTTCCACAAGTATCCTCAGGCTGCTCTTTTATGATTCCTTTTCCTTTTGAAGATTGTGCTTGATGGTCATATTAACCTAATTTGATCTGCTTTATAATGTTCCCGGTTAGGGAGAGTCAATACAGCAAGATTTGCCCCAGACCTATACCCTCTGAGAGTTGGTCCTGGACCTTACAAACCCTAGAGATGGGTCTGCCTCTTCCAAGCTTTCTGCATCATCTTAAACAACAGTAAAGAAGCTTAAATGAGTGTTAAGGATGTGCCTAAAACCTTACAAATGAAGGATGAAAGTTCCTCCATCAGTATGGTTTCATGAGAAACCAGGGCTTTGCAAGTCTCAGTCAAGAAATCAAGTTGGGCAAAGATGGTGGACTTGGAGTCAGGAAGCTCTGAATTCAGATACAGCCTCAGACACTTGCTAACTGTGTAACCCTCTGTGCAAATAATTTAACCTCTTTCTGCCTCAGTTTCCTCATTTGTAAAATGGAGATAATAATAGACCCTACCTCTCAGGGTTCTTTTGAGGGTAAAATAATATATTTGTAATAATATTGTAAAGTGCTTTGAAACCTCAAAGAGCTTTATAAATTCTAGCTATTATTATTAGTTATTAATGAAAATTAATGTAACATTAATAATAATATTGTCATAATAATAGCAATAATAATAGCTAACATTTATATATTACGTGCCAGGTGCTGTGCTAAATGCTTTACAATTATTATCTCATTTGATTATTATTATAGTTAGTTTATCTTTACCCTGAAGGGCTCACACTCTGCGTAATCCCAAGAGATCAGCCAGGTAAGGTGATGGAATGGAGACAAATGAAGTATCATTGTGTTAGTGACAAGCTCACTCTTAGTTGAGGGGATAAGGTGGAGGACGGACTATCCATCTTCACACTCTCCAAGTGATTGATCAAACACTCCTGTCTCTGAGGTTATTTAAGGGCCCCTATCTACTTTGTAGTCCACTGTTCTAGAGGTCCCTCCCCCCCAAATTCTCCAACTTAGAGACACTTTGGTAAATCTTCTGTAACACAGTATCTCAAAACTCCAACAGATTTCACAGCCAAGCTGTTTCAACTCTAGCAAAAATGCCTTGGTGGTCAACTGAAGAGATGAGAATTTCAAAGTTAGGGTCCAGAAAGGTGATTTTTGCAAAGGAAGGTCTGTCCTGTCATAGATAAAGAGGAGAAGACATCTCAGGCGTCACCTCCTTCTCAAGGTCTATCAGAATCCCCTCGGTTATTAATGTTCTTTCTCTGAATTTTAAGATTGCTTTATATTAAAAGGGTTTTGTAGAGAGGTCATATGCACGGACCAGGCAACTGGTCCTCTAACACTGCAAGGCCTCAAGGTCCTTTCTGGTCTCTTGATGTTCTCATTTAGAGATAACTCTGTGTGTGTGTGTGTGTGTGTGTGTGTGCGTGCACATGCGCACACATGCACATGCAAGCTTTGCATCTACCTACTAGAGTGGAAGCTTCTTGAGGGCAAGGACTATTTCCTCTAAGTCTATGTATCCCTAACTATCTAGAACAACACTTTGCACAGAGTAGGCACATGATAAATGTGAAAGCAGAAGGTAAACAGAAGGAGGAAGAAAAGGAAACAGATTCAGAACAAGCAGAATAAGGAGAAGAGAGAGGAAGAGAAAGAAGGCTAGTAAAAAAAGAAAAAGAAAAGAAGGAGGAACAAGGAAGAGAAGGTGAGGGGGGAAAAAAGAGACCTACAAAACCTTGCCTACTCTCTGGTAACCTTTTGATGGCCTTTATTGCAACAATTTGCCCATTTCGGTTCTGATTTCTTGCCCCAGCACAGCATTTGCTGAAATCTGCCTTGAATATTTGATATGAAGTCTCCCTAGGAGGATGGTGAGTGTTTTATGGGCATCGGGAGTAAAAAGCTCGTGCAAAGGAAGAGCTGGTAATGAGACCCCTTGAGTACCCTCTATATTTCACAAGCCCCTGCATTTGAAAATAAGCCAGAGCCCAGCCAGCAGCTCTCACTGGGGAAAGGAGAGCTTCCTCTCTCTTTCTGAGCCTCTTCCTGGCTCCACCACCCACTCTCGGTACTTGTTTATTCCAATTGAAGTTGACACCAAAAGTAGTCCAGACCAACCCCACATGCAGCTTAGGGATACCCTGATTTCCTTCTGGCATTGGACTAACAGCCATTCTTAATTCCTAATGGGCCAGGCTGGGATTTTCAGGTTGGGTTCAAACAACAGAGTAAGAAACGCAACCGAAACCTTTCCCTCCTACCATCCCTTCTTTTTCCCCTCCGCTTCCCAAGACAACCCTGTTATATTTTGACAGAAGGACTCCACATTACATTGCATACACTTTTAGGAAAATGTTAATTTTAATTAATAGCATTACTAAAAAAATAATAATGTTCCAGTTATGAAATTATTCATTTTTTGGAACATCCCCTCTGGGCTACTTCCCTCCTGCTTATGATACCTGGAGGTTGAATACCCTAACTTCAACATACCCTGATGGTACCACTCCTAAAATCATAGCTCATAAACCCCCATGAGTGCAGTTATGTTTAATAGTCAGGCAGAAGACACAAATTAACTCAAGGCAGAGGCATTTATTGAGATGGCATTCTAAGAACTGTAGCCACAAAATATCTTTATCATGAATCTGAGACCTACTCTCCCACAAACACACAGATTATTGATGGAAAGAATGGAGGTTCATATAGAATCTGCTCATAAAGAGGTCACATATGTGACCCAAGCAACTGACTTCTCCAACACTGCAAGACCTCCAGGTCCCTTCTAGTCTCTTGGTTTTCTCATGTTCCCCCTGAGCACAACATCTCCTTGGGGAAGGTCACTCAACTGAAGCCTGTAGGCTTATTTCTCTTTTAAATTCAACTTCCAACAGCTGGGGCTAACTCAGTTTTGAACTCACAGAGCCCATGTTCTTCAAAGCTGCCCCCAGCTTGACTGATTCCCTTGAGCAGGGGCTCTTAATCTTTTTTGAACCCTTTGGGCAATCTGGTGAAAGTCATGGATTTCTTTCACAAATCATGTGTTTAAATCAACAAAATTAAATATATAGGATTATAAAGGAAACCAATTCACAATGAAATATGTGTATACATACACAGAGAAAAAAAAAAAAAATATATATATATATATATATATATATATATATACAGAGAGAGAGAGAGAGATGCACACATACATGTTAATGGACTTTAAGTAAAGAGAGTGTTTCTCACTTTTTTAAAAAAGGACCATGGTGGGACACAATCCTTTTTCAGTCAATGACCAGCCACCTTCTAATTCCATCCAGCTTGACTCAAGAGTTTCGTATCTCATAAAGAGGTTAAGAAAAAAAAAAGTATAGATACTTCTTTGTACTTCCCTATGGACTTAAAATCTTATTGTCTGTCACCTCCCCATCTCTAATTCAGCAACTGGGCTGAGGAGAAATCAATTGTTCAGGGTTTTCCCAATCAATTCCCCTTCATTCCATATTAATTCATCAAATACATATTAAATATAAACTTATGTGAGAGCTACTAGAAGATCACTTCGTCAATAAATGAGTATTTTTTTTAAAGCAATTGGGGTTAAGTAGCTTGCTCAAGGTTACACAGCCAGGTGTTTCTGGGTGGGTACTAAGTGTCTGAGCCCAGATTCGATCCCCAGGTCATCCCAACACTGGAGCCGGTGCTCTTACTTTCTGTGCTACCTGGCTGCCCCTCAATGAGTATTTATTATGTGCCTACTGTATGCCAAGCACTATGTTAATCTCTAGGAGTACAAGCAGAAGAATAAATTCAAACCAGCTCAGAAAGCTGTTTGTTAAATTTTCAATAAGTATTTATACCTCAAAAGTTGGCATATGCTACTAATTGAGGCTTGATTTATTGTTTCCTTGATTATCTAGCCCTAAGAACATTTTAATAATGCAGATTAAACTTAAAAGTGTGCATGGATATATATATATATATTTTCCTTCAGAGCTGGTTTTAAACATTTACCAGCATACGTCTCAAAATACTCCCCCTTCTACCAGATGCACAAAAGTCTGTCTTTACTGAATATTTCTGCAAAGGCACCTGGATAAAAGACATGAAAGATCAGAGTAAGGAGAAAGACACCCTGAGACAGAGAGAAATAGTGACTTTAAAATGACAAGAAAGAAACTGAGAGGATATATATATATATATGTATTTTTTTTTAATGTCTATTGTGTATCAATGGTGCAAGATGCTAAAGAAGATACAGAAGAAACAAAAGACCAGGCCCCTTCCCTAAAGGAATTCCATGGTCTTGTAGGCTAACACATGGGAAACACAGAACAGTACAAAAAAGTGTCTAATCCAGTGCCAAATTACATGGGTCAGACTGTAAATGTTGGAGCAGGTCAAAGAGAGGGGAGACAAATGCAAAAATAAAGAGAGAAACAGGAGGGTTACCAAAGAAGAACATATGTTCATATGTGGGTGGGAAAGGAAAGGAAAGAAAAACATCCACTGGGGAGAAGAAAAGTGCCTCTTCAAGGCTCGTGTGTGATGCAATGGAAAACAAACTGAACTGAAAGTCAGGAGATGCGGGTTCTAGTATTGTCTCTGCTGCATGATCTTGACCAAATTATTTAATTTTCTGGGTCATAATGGGCAAAACAAAAGGGGGTGGTCTAAATGATCTGCACAGACCCTTCCAGCTCTGAGACTCTATGATTTTCAACTCTCGGTCAGGCAGGTCTCAGTAACTCATTTCCAGGTCTATTTTTCCCCCAAACCAAAACCATGATGAGTCCATGGGGACGCCTAGACCATCTGAATGAAATTTCCCTTGAAAGGAAGCTGGTGATGTCATCCTGTGCTTGGCCAGTGGAGGGTAGAGGCATGGCCACCCTTGTCTTTTAGACATTTCCCCTAAATTTCCCCAACCTAATTGTAGCTCACCCACATGTGTGTCCCCATGGGCCTTCAGCAAAGTGGTGAAGTCAGCAATGTGTGCCCTGCCATTGTCTTTAGGTCATCTAGGCCTTACTATCTATCTGCCCTTCTACTGTGCTCTGTAGATATTCCCTCCTGCTGATGCACCGTGAGGATGCTTGGGCCTCACCAGCCATTCTGATGATGGACACTTAGGATTTCTGGATCTTTCTATTCACCTTGCAACTGGACTATTTTATATTCATAAGATTACAAGTTTCTTGAGAACAGGAAACATTTCTTTTGTTTTCTCTTTGTATCCTCAAGGCTTAGCCCAGTGTTTTGTACTGTGTTACTGGATTAGACATTCTTTTGTACTACTCTTTTATTGTTTTCTATGTGTTTCCCATGTGTTAGTCTACAAGACCAGGAGCTGCTCCAGGGCAAGAGCTTGGTCTTCTGTTTCTTCTTCAACACCTTACACTATCAAGTATACAACAGACATCTGATATCTTCTCCCCCAGGTAAGTAAGCCCTTGAAAAATGCTTTTTCATTCATTCGTTCATTCATTCATTCATTCATTCCTCATCTTCTCTTTCCTCTTAGACACCTATCTGAGGCAGCTAGGTAGGACAGAGGATAGAGTACTAGATCCTGGGCCAGGAAGACTGGAGTTTAAATCTGACCTCAGATGCTTACTAGCTAAGTGACTCTGGGCAAGTCACCAAACTGATGCCTGCCTCAGTTTCCTTATCTGTAAAAATTAGAAGATTAATAGCACCTACCTCCCAAGTTTGTTATAAGGACAAAATGAAGTGGTACTCATAAAGTGCTAAAAATGCTATCTATTATTACTATATTCTGCCCACTTGCAAGGATAGACCTCCTCCAAAGTGGACCATATTTGCAAGTCCTCCTACCTATAATTTCAGAACTGGCCCTATAAAATTGTTCCTTGCCCTCAGAGTATTATTGCTCAGGAAAGCCTAGGTTCAAACCCTGCTTAAAACACTTACTAGCTGTGTGACCCTGGAGAAGTCACCTAACCTCTCTGGGCCTTAGTTTTCTCAACTACAAAATGAGGGAGTTGAACTTGGTGACCTCTAAGTCACTTCTAGATCTAAATCTACGATCCTATGCTATCTGAAAGTGATGTTTCCCCAGAGGGGGTTAATTGGGACAAAGAAACCAAGAAGCCTGTATCATTCAGAGGGGATCAACTATACCTTCTTGCCTACGAGAGGTTCAACATTTAGGGAGAGCACTGATGGGATTGAGGACTCCAGAACTGGGCCAGTCCCACCATTCCCCTATGTAATTGCCTTCTACAAGCCAGAGGTAAGTTGGACATTTAAATTGTTCCACCACTGATGTTCCAGAAATTCCTGGCACAAAACCACAAAATGGAAGCTGAAATGTTCTTTCAGAACCCACCTGCTTTATCATTCCTCCCTTCTTCTCCTTCCTCCCTCCACCCACCCCATAACAATCTGATTTTAAATACTGAAACAGTGACCTCTGCTGGGAGACTCTTATTTACAATTAGATTTGCAATAAGGCTCCTGAGCCCTGGGATTCTGTTGACTCTAGAGCTGCTAACCTTTGAAGAACTGACCAACTGAGCTTACAACACTAAGGCAGGGCTTCATTACCTTATTTATGTCATGGACCCCTTTGGTCTGGCGAAGCCTATGGACCCATTCTCAGAATGATGTTTTCAAATGCATAAAATAAAATACATAGGATAACAAAGAAAACCAATTATATTAAAATATAGTCATATATACATTTATATAATTTATACAGGTTCACAAGTTTATAAACATGTATGTATATGTATGTATTTATCTATCGATCTGTCTATAGATAGATGTATATAGATCTATATCTATATGTATAGATCTATATATCTTTATATAGATCAATAGAGAAATCAATAGAAAGATAGAGAGAGAGATAGACAGTCAACTTCACAGGTCCCCTGCAATAAAGAAAGGGGATGGGGAAGGCAAGTAAGAACACCTCTAACAACTGCTCTCCTTTCGAAGCTAAATTGCAAATTATACAAAATTTGTTCTGTTGAGCCCCTTTCCTACCATCTAGGGACTCCTCTCTCCTGCCTCCCAGATCCTCTAAGTCCATATGTTACTACCCAGTACTACAATCTCCTGAAATGACTATATAATTCATAACTGCACTTTTTTTTCCCATTCCTTACCTTTACAAAAACTCGTATTTTCTCAGTGGTAAAGCAAAAATAATGTGATTAATTCATACTAAAGTGTGATGGACTGATGGCCCCTTTTCCCTATGGGAGACTATTTGCATTTAAAGAGTTTACTGTAAGATGGAAGGGATCTCAGAGACATTTAGATCAATCCTGTTCTGTTATAGTTGGGGAAAAAAACTGAGCCCCAGAAATAAAATGATTTGCCTCAAGGTCACACAGGTACTAAACCATGAGAGTCAGAATTTAGCCCACTATTCTGCCTCCCACACTAGTATTCTAATCATAATACATATTACTTTGAGCTTAACCTGATGAATCTAAATTAACAGAATATCAGGTAGAGTGATGAAGGAAGCAAAGAATCTCAAGGAAAATGAGTCTTAATTAGAGGGAAGAAAACAGATGTTCCCCTCAGATCACACCACCACCACCTACTTTCTCAAGACCTACAGATTAGGATAGTTCTATGAGCATCCAAAGGAATAAGGGCTGAGATAAGAGCAGAAGCCTTGGATCATGGGGAACAGAAGTTGATGGGAAATGATCTTCCAATAAATGTATGAGGACTAACATGCAAATCCTTGACTACTATTTTAGAGTCTACTTTTCTAGATACTCTTTGTATTGCCCTCTGAAATTGTGGGAGTATCCTGTTATTTAGTCAATTCTTTTCTGTAAATGGCCTAATAAAACTTGGGGAGAATATAGTGCCTACTCCCTGCTCCCTTCCCCCTCCAAAACCATTTTGTATGTAGACATGAGTACATACAATCATTATAATCAATATAAAACATTATAAATTTAGAAGGGAACTCAGATCAGCAAGTCTTTCTTCCTCATTTTATAGATGAGGAAACTGAAACCCAAGGAGGGTAAATGACTTTCCAAGGATCACACAATTAGTAAATTTCCAAGTCAAGATTTTAACCCAGGTCTTCCTGACTACAAGTCCAATGCTCTATCTACTACACCATGCATATATCACCTCCTATATGTAGTCTCTCATAAGAGAATGGAAACTCCTTGAAAATGGAAACTATCTCTTGTGCTAGTTTTTGTATTGTGAGATCCTGGAACATGATTGGCGCTTAATAAATCTTGATTACTGATTGATCTAAAATGTGAATCAGGATTATTTCTCTTGGTAACAGTTGACTCAGAAATGTCACTTGGACAGAAATCCTTATCAACTCAATGAGAGGAGCATTTTCTGGGAGTTGGGTCCCATTCAGTTGTTTTCCGAGATAAGGTTGCCACTATTCTGCCATGGGGCCACTGCAATCTCCTACCCAAAGTTACAGAGAGGAAGAGTATGATTTTTAACTTTAACTAGAAACATTCATTTTAATCTTAAATAAAAAGCATATAAATTATTTGTAAGTTAGTTTGAGGTAAGTAATTACAGAATATCAGTGTTAGAAGAGAACTTATAGGTCATCAAGAATAAACTCTGACCCAATGGGAGAATTACTGTATACAATTCCTTAGAGGTGGTTATTTATTCTCTGAACCTTTCTAGCAACACATAGTTTGCTATCTCATAGGTAGTCCTCCATGCTGGGGTAACTCTGACTTCTAGAAAGGTCTTCTTTATTAAGTCAGACTCTTCTTTACTACCCATTGGTTCAGTGATTTTCAATGTATGCTCTGAGGTTTCCAGGGCAGAATTCCAGACCCTTTCAGAAGGTCCAGGAGGTGAAAATTATTTTCATAATTATACTGAGATATATTCATTTCTAATGTGGTAAATTGCAATAGATATAACCTCCATAAACAAGAGCTCTTTGGGGGGGGGTGGAGAAGGGAGGCTTCTTCAATAATTTTTAAGAGTGTAAAGGGATTCTCTGACCAAAAAGTTTGAGAACTGTTGTGCTAGTCTATGTTCAATCCCCTGGACCCTTGCAGAATAAGTCATCAATGAGTATTTATTAAATGCTTACTCTGTGCTAAATGTAGGGGATATAAGAAAGGGAAAAAACAGCACTTGCCCTCCAAGGACCTTAAATTCTAGTGGTGGAGACAACATGCAAAAATGTATGTAAATATAAGATATATAGTGAAAATGGAAGGTAGTCTTAGAGGGAAGGCATCAGTAGTGGGTAGAACCAGGAAAGGCTCTTTGGAGAAAGTGAGACTTTAAAGAAGCCAAGGAAGTCAGGATGGGGAGTAAAGAAGAAAGAACATTCTAGGGGATAGTCACCTGTGTAAAGTCATGGAGTTGAAAAATGAAGTTTCATGTCTGAAGAATTGCAAAGATGTCAGTATTATTGGATTGCAGAGTATACAGGAAGAATAAAGTATAAGAAGGATCAAAACATGGTGCGGCAGATTATGGAAGATTTTACAAGCCAACAGATAATTTTATACTTGATTTGGCAGATTATAGGGAACCACCAGAGTTTACTGACACGAACAGTCATGTACTTTATGAAAATCACTTTGATAGCTTAGTGGAGGATGATGAACTGTAATGAAGAGAAACTTAAGGCAGGGAGACCAATTAACAGAATACTCCAATAGTCCAGTCAAGAAGTGATAAGGATCTGCACCAGAGATGCAGTTGTGTCAGAGGAGAGATGGGAACATATGTAAGAGATGCTGAGATGGTAAAACCAGCAGGATTTGGCAACAGAATGGTTATGGGGTAGCAGTGGGGGAAATAGTAGGGACTCAAAGATGACACTGAGTTTTCATGCCTAGGGAACCAGGTGGGTGGTGGTGCCCTTGACAGAAATAAGGAAGTCTGGAAGAGAGAAGAATTTGGGGGGGGGGGAGACATAATGAGCTCTTTTATGGACATGTTGAGATTAAGATGTCTATAGGACTTTCAGTTCCAGATGTCTAGTAAACACTTGAAGATATAATAGTGGAGTTTAAGAGAGGAGTTAGGGATAAGACAGAGAGATCTGACAATAATCTGCATACTGATGATCGCTGAATGAATAGATGATAGATAGACCTGGGGAAGAAACTTAAAGGCCACTAAATCCAATCCCCTCATTTTCAAAATGAGGACTCTGAGTCACAGAGAGGTTTAGCAATCTGCCCAGGATTTCATAGCTCAGAAGTGTTTGAAGCCAGATGTGAACTCAAGTCTTCTGACTTCAAGTCCATTACTCTATCTACTATGTCATGTAGCCTCTTTTGCATGATAAACTCTTTTTTAAAAAATTTATTTATTTACTTTTAGTTTACAACATTCAGTTCCACAATCCCTTGAGTTTCAAATTCCCCCCTTACCCCTGCCATGGCAGTATGCAATCAAATATAGCATCTAAAAATACCTTCACATTACACATTAGTCAAGTTGTAAAGAAGGATTATAACCAATGGACTGAACAATGAGAAAGAAGAAACAAAACAAAACCAAAAAGAGAGAGAGCAAGTAGTTTGTTTCAATCTACATTCAGACTCTGTAGTTCTTTCTCTGGATGTGATATCCCTTTCCATCAGGAGTCTTTTGGAGTTGTCTTATAACCTTGCATTGCTGAGAGGAGCCCAGTCTATCAAAGTTAGTCATCATACAAATGATGTGTCTGTAACTGTGTACAAAGTTCTCCTGGTTCTTTTCTACTCACTCAGCATCAGTTTATATAAGTCTCTCCAGGTTATGATGAAGTCCATCTCCTCCTCATTTCTTATAGCACAATAGTATTCCATTATATTCATATATCACAACTTGTTTAATCATTCTGCAATTGATGGGCATCCCCTTGATTTCCAATTCTTTGCCACCACAAAAAGAGCTGCTATAAATATTTTTGCACATATGGGTCCTCCTCCTACTTGTATGATCTCTTTGGGATAGTCCTAGAAATGGTATTGCTGGATAAAAGGGCATGCCACTTTTATAGCCCTTTGGGCATAATTCTAGATTGCTTTCCAGAAGGGTTGGATCAGTTCACAACTCTACCAACAATGCATCAGTGTTAATGATAAGCTCTTTAAATATTTGAAGACAGCTCCTAAATTTTATCTTTTTCAAACTATATTTCCCAAGCTTCCTAGAACTTTATAAACTATCAGGAATAGAAAGTACATTGTTAAGAGTGCTAGAGCTGGAGTCAGGAAAACCTGCATTCAAATCCTGCCTTAGATATTTCCTAGATGTTTGACCCTTAGCAAATCATTTAGCAGCTGCCTACCTCAGTTTCCCCATCTATAATGTGGAGATAAAAATAGCACTGACCTCCCAAAGTTATTGTTAGGATGAAAAGAGATGATTTTGTAAAAAGCTTTAAAAAACTTAAGACACTATATAAACATCAGCTACGACTGGCATTCATAATATGCAATTGATATACTGAGTTTATAGTCAAATTCTTCGGGTATCATCATGCAGTCAGCTACAAATCTACCCAACTATTGTTTTATTCAAAATTTCTCCATCTTGTCCACAAATATATTGTTAGAGATTTTGTCAATTATCTTTCAAATTTTTTATTGATGCCTTTATTTCCAAATATAACTTCATTTCCTCCCCTACCCAGTGTAACACCCCTTGTAACAGAAAATGAAAAGAAATAGAAAAGGGAGAAAACAGTTCAACAACAGAAATTGCTACATCAACTTAGTCTGATAGTATAAACGATGTTCCACTTACATAGTCCATCACTTCTGCAAAGAAGAGAAAAAAGTACATTTTTTCTTCCCTTCTTCAGGGATAATGTTGTTCATTATAATTATGCATTGTTCACTTTGGGTTTTTGTTCTTTCCATTTACATTATTATAGTTGTTGTGTATATGGTTTTCATAGTTCTGCTTAATTCACCATGCATTAGTGCGTATGTCTTCTCATACTTTTCTGAATTCTTCAGATTTATTGTTTCCTTGTATCAGAGTAATGTTGCATTCATGCATCTCTATTTGTTATACATTTCCCATGAGATGGAAAGCAACCTTGTTTTCAGTTCTTTGTTATCACAAAAAAAGTACTGCTATGAATATGTATGTGGTTGTCAACTATCTTGCCAAAATCCAGATAAACTATGTTACGGAATTTCCTTCTCTATTAGTCTTATGTTTATAGCATTTTCCTCCTGTTTCAGGATAGCATTCCCCTCGAAAAAGGAAATGGGTTTCATTTGATTTAACACAGGAGTTCTTTTTTTGTGAACTTTAAAAAACATATTTATTTTGATAACTGTATTTCAACATAATGATTTTCTTGTCAATCCTATTCATTTTATCTTCTGCATTTAAAAACATAATGTTGAGAATGGGTCAATGGACTGCACCAGATCACCAAAGGGTGCCAAGACACATGACAAGATTAAGAAACCCCAATCTAATGTGTTGTTAGTGAAACCTTGCTCTCTCTCTTGTCAAGACTAACCTCTCCTCTCTTCAATATATTCTTCTAACAAGCAGATGACATAACCACCTTTCTGAGGTTCCTCTCTGATTACATCATTTTCCTATTCAAAAATCTTCTGTGGGTATGAATGTTATCCAGCATAAAATATAGATTACTTATGAGAGTATCCCAAACCAAAAACTATCTGGCTTCAGTTTGACCTTCCAGCCATACTCCTCTTCCCCAACTCTGTGTCCTAGACAAGCTAGGCTACTAGTCATTTTCAGATTATGTTCAAAGCAGCTCTTATATCAGATCTCATCAGAAGAAGGTAGGTGGTACAACAGACTGGACCTGAACTCTGGGAGACCTGAATGAAAATCCTGCCTGCGCCACTTATTAGCTGTATAACCCTAAGCAAATCATTTAATTTCTATTTGCCTCAGATCTCTTAACTGAAAAATGGGGGTTACAAATGATATATTTGTAAAGCACTTAACACAGTGCATGTCATATACATATACGTATAAATATCAACATACGTGTATATATATGTGTATACACATATTTATACATATAAGTGTGGGTATGTAGTTAGATAGGTAGACAGAAAAGTGGACAGACAGACATATGGACAGATAGATAGATAGATGATAGATAGATAGATAGATAGATGCTTATTCCCTTCTCCCTTTCCTCATCCTGTTCTCTCCTGCCTCTCTGCATTTGTACAAGATTTTCCCCTCCTCTGACTCCTTCCCTCTAGCCCTTGTTAAAGACTTGGAATGTATTTTCCTCAGGTCTTTAACTGTTGAGATCCTTAGATTCCTTTGGGACCCAGAAAAATTCCCCACTAAATAAAATCAATCCATTTTCCATCAGTGACCTCTCCAATATATTTTGCATGTTCTAATCTTTATTGTAGGTATTTATATACAGAACTTACAGGCAGCACCATGATGTGAATAGAGAGCTTCTCTCAAAGTCAGGAATAGTATCTCTGCCACATGCTGGCTGTGTTATTCTGGGCAAATCATTTAACTCAGGAGACAATAGGCATTGGTAGAAAGACCTATAATAATGAAATCATATATGATCCTATTTGTTTTTTGCTTGTTTTAAAAAGGACATATCTTATATGCCTACTAGACTGCAATTGGGTAGCTAAGTGATGTGGTGGATAGAGTACTAAGCCTGAAGTAAGGAAGACCTAAGTTCAAATTCAGCCTCAGACATCTTGGGCAAGTCACTTAACATCTGTCTCCCTCAATTTCCTGACCTACCTCCCAAGGATGTTGTGAGGATAAAATGAGATAATATTTATATAGCACTTTGCAAATCTTAAAGTATTATGTGAATGTTATCTTTAAAAATTAATAATAAAAATCTTACAATTGTTCCAAATATTTAAAACCTTCATTTTCAGAAATCTTTAGAATCAATCCCCCAATGCCCTAAAAATTGTGTTGACTCCCAAACTGACCTCTTTGGTGTTTATTGATCTAATTCATATGTTCTCTCTATCCTTGTATGCTTTAATTACATTTTTATTTCCCTATGAAGTACACCAATCAAGGAGTGTGATGTACAGTCCAAATGTAGTAGCTCCACTATTATTGGTGAAAATGATCTTGAGGGGGCGGAGCCAAGATGTTGGAGTAAAAGTACAAACTTGGCATTGGCTCCGGTTCCAACCACTTCCAATACCTGTAAAAAAATGACTCTAAACAAATTTTAAAGCTACAGAACCCACAAAGTAACAGAGAGAAACAAATCTCCCACTGAAGGCAGGTTGTCAGGCCAACAGGAAAGGTCTATCACAGCGCACTGGGAGCCAAGCACAGTCCCCTGTGAGCTGCGGTTCTGGCACCAGAGTGGCCCAGACCAGCCAGAGCAGACTTCACCAGAAGTGAATCACCAGCAGCTATGGAGGTTTCCCAACTCATAAATGCCAAAGATAAATAAAATAAAAGGTCACTGGGGAACTCTGGAACAGGGATCAGAAGAATGCGGTCTGGCCCCTGCACCCAGGGCAAGAGGTGGTGGAGGAGCAGCAGCTGTATCTGCTGCCCTGTAGCTGCTTCCAGAGCTCCTGGCCTGCAGATCACCATTCAGAGGGTAATCTCTCTTGCTTTGTCCTGCTTGGATCTAGATGGTGGTCTTGAGTGGTTGTCCTGTGGTGTGTGGCCAGTGTGCCAGAGCTTGTGGGGATGTAGAGAAGGCACCCTCCTAATAGCTCTGGCAGCTGCAAAAACCCCAGCAATTGGGGACAAAGTTCTCTCCATTCTGGAAGCAGAGTTCTACTGTGGCAAAGAGCTCAAAAGTCAAATAATTGGCAAGATGAGCAAGCAGAGGAAGTGCAATCAGACCATACAATCTTTTTGTGGGGGGACAAAAAGGATCAAAGCATGGAAGAGGAGGAAGACAACAAGGTCAGAACTCCAGCATCAAAAGCTTCCAAGAAAAATATGAATTGATTACAGACCATGGAAGAAGGATTTTGAAAATCAAGTAAGAGACATGAAGGAAAAATTGGGAAGAGAAATAAGAATGATGCAAGAAAATCATGAAAAGCAAGTCAACAGTCTGATAGAAGAGACCCAAAAAATAGTGAAGAAGATAACACCTTAAAAAGTAGACTAACTCACATGGCAAAAAAGGCTCAAAAAGCCAATGAGGAGAAGAATGCCTTAAAAAGCTAAATTTGTCAGATGGAAAAGGAATTTCAAAAACTCACTGAAGAGAATATTTTCTTCAAAATCATATTGGAGCAATTGGAAGCTAATGACTTTATGAGAAATCAAGACACTATAAAACAAATCCAAACAAATGAAAAAATAGAAGGCAATGTGAAATATCTCATTGGAAAAACCACTGACCTGGAAAATAGATCCAGGAGAGATAATTTAAAAATAATTGGACTACCTGAAAGCCATGATCAAAAAAAGAGCCTAGACACCATCTTTCAAGAAATTATCAAGCAAAATTGCCCTGACATTCTAGAACCAGCGGGCAAAATAGAAATTCAAAGAATTCACCAATTTCCTCTTGAAAAAGATCACAAGGGGCGACCAGGTAGCAGAGCGAGTAAGAGCACCGGCTCCAGTGTTGAGAAGACCTGGAGATCGAATCCCGGGCTCAGACACTTAGCACCCACCCAGAAACACCTGGCCATGTAACCTTGAGCAAGTTACTTAACCCCAATTGCTTAGGGGCATCCAGGTGGCTCAGCGAATAAGAGCACTGGCTCTAGTGTCAGGATGACCTGGATCAAATCTGGGCTCAGATACTCAGCACCACACCCAGAAATAACTGGCCGTGTAACCTTGAGCAAGTTACTTAACCCCAATTGCTAAAAAAAAAAAAAAAGATCACAAAAAGAAAACTCCTAGGAATAGTATAGCCAAATTCCAGAGTTTCCAGGTCAAGGAGAAAATACTGTAAGAAGTCAGGAAGAAACAATTTGAGTGTTGTGGAAACACAATCAGGATAACACAAGACCTAGCAGCTTCTACATTAAGCGATCAAAGGGCTTGGAATATGATATTCTGGAGGTCAAAGGAGCTAGGATTAAAACCAAGAATCACCTACCTAGCAAAACTGACTATAATGCTACTGGAGAAAATATGGTCATTCAATGAAATAGAGAATTTTTAGGCATCCTTAGTGAAAAAACCAAAGCTAAACAGAAAATTTGACTTTCAAATACAAGAAGCAAGAGAAGCATGAGAAGGTGAACAGGAAAAAGAAATCATATGGAACTCATTAAAGTTGAACTCTTCACATTCTTACATGGAAAAAAACGTTAATTGTAACTCATGAGACTTTTCTCAATGTGAGAATAGTTGAAGGGAATATATATGTATGTGTATAAGAGGGTGTATGTGTGTATAAATGTATATGTGAGTGTGTGCATGTGTGTACATGTATACAAAGACAGAGGGCACAGGATCAATTGAATATGAAGGGATGATATCTAAAAAATAAAATTAAGAGGTGAGAGTAGAATTTATTGGAAGAAGGAGAAAGGGGAGAAAGAGATAGGGGAGAAAGATTAGGGTAAATTGTCTTAAACAAAAGAGGCAAGAGAACACTGTTACAATGAAGGGGAAGAGCAGGAAGGCAAAAGGGGATGGGTCAACCTTACTCTCATTTCATTTGGCTTAAGGAAGGAATAACATACACATTCAATTAGATATCTTACCCTACAGGAAAGCAGGGAGGAAGGGGATAAGAGGAGGGATGATAGAAGGAAGGGCAAATTGGGGAGAGGATAGTTAGAAGCTAACACTTTTGAAAAGGGACAGGGTCAAAGCAAAAAAAAAAACAGGGGTGGCTAGGTGGCACAGTGAGTAGAGCACTGGCCCTGGAGTCAGGAGGACATGAGTTCGGATCCAGCTTTAGACACTTAACACAAAAACTAGCCGTGTGACCTTGGGCAAGTCGCTTAACTCCGATTGCCCTCCAAAAAGCAAAAACAAAACAAAATTTAAAAAAAGGTACAGGGTCAAAGTAGAAAATAGAATAAGTGGGGGCAAGATAGGATGGAGGGAAATATAGGTAGTCTTTCATAATATAACTGCTAAGGAAATGTTTTGTGTAACTATACATGTACAACCTATGTTAAATTGCTTGTCTTCCCAGTGGGGGTGAGTAAGGAGGGAAGAAGAGAAAGACTCTGGAACTCAAAGTTTCAAAACCAAATGTTAAAAAAAAAATTATTTGCATGCAACTGGTAAATAAGATATACAGGCCCTGCGGTATAGAAATTCATTTTGCAACTTTTGTCTGTATGAAAATAGTTGAAGGGAATAGAAATATATATATATATATATATATATGTCTATATATGAGGGTATATGGGCATATGAATACAATGTGAATGTGTGTATATATGTTCACAGGTATACATAGATAGAGGGCACAAGACCAATTTAACAGGAAGGGATGATACTTAAAAGGTGAAATTAAGAGGTGAGAGAGGAATATAATGAGAGGAGATGGGGAGAAACAGAATGGGGGTAAACTATCTCATAAAGAAGAAGCAAGGGAAAATGGTTACAATGGAGGGGAAGAATAGGAAGGCAAAAGGGAATGGGTCAACCTTATTCCCATTGAATTTGGCTTGGGGAGGGAATGAAATACACACTAGGTATCTCACCCTACAGGAGAGTAGGGGGGAAGGGGATGAGAGGGGGGATGATCTCCTTTAAATGTTCTTGGGATACCTACCTTAATTTTCCCCTCAAGATTTCTGTAATTTTGTTTTTCTATCCACCACTTCTTACTGTCTTATCAGATAGTACTATCTCATAACTTCTAGAACTCTTTTCCACAAGATTTTACAAACAAATTTATATTCTAAAATATTGTTACCTTCAGGCATCATATTCCTTCAGTAAGCAAAAAAATCAAGAATATGCTGACTGAGATGATTTCTAGGTTCCCCTGGACTCTTTATTGTAGTAAATTATTTGTATCAGTAAAATTTTATAAGAAATGATGGTAGTCTGTGTCAGTATCTGATATTGTATCAATTTCCCATTTTGGAGCATCAGAAGATTGTTTAAGCAGGATAGAGTGGCTTCAATTACATAGTCTTATTTCTCATTTTTCTTTTTCCTTCAAATTTGTCCTTACTTTGATCTTTACTCTAAGAAATTGAAGCACAATTAATTCACAGTTACTCCCATAATGGAAAACAGTAATTTCATATCAGTCTATAATAAAGTTTTGCTTTTTTAAATATTAGATGTTTACCATGTCCAGTATCTCTAGTACTATTGGCCTCCCTTGTTTCTTACTTTGAAATCTTGTTTTCCAACATATTTTCACTATTCTCCTTTATAGTTATTGTTGCATTAAAGCCACAGAACATTAAAAATACATGTTGATTTAGTTTGTACAGTATTATCAAGGTCTCTATAGAATTGTTCTCTCTTTTCATTCTCTGCAAAGGATGTTAAAGCAAGAGGCTACAATAATCTTCATGGAGCTATTTTTTACCAATGTTTATTATCATGAGCATTTTAATTTTATATGACTAAGAGCCCCATGAAATAATGTTTCTTGTAGCCTTCAGATACAGAATAAAACTATTTCTCCTGATTTCTTCATTTGCCTTCTCTAATGAGAACCTGTGAACTCTCCTTCCATTTAGCCGGCACTTCCTTATATCTTTTGGTTTTATTTATGGCAAGAGTGTAAATGGTTGCTACAACTCATTTGATATGTCCATTCATTGGCCACTAGACAAGAATCTCACATTTAGAATACCAAATGCTAATATATAAACTATCTAAAAAATGTGAGGTTTGGTACCCAACTCTGCTACTACCCCTGTAGAAGTAGAAGGTATTCTCCAGGAATTCTGTCTTCTAAATATGGGATAATTCTTGGTTTCAATTGGTCCTTAGAACTGATAGTGGATATTTTAGCCCATAGGATAATGGGTCCTGAGGTCACCCTGAGCAACTTCTAAAATCAACGCTACACAGTTAGCAGTGTATCAGTGTGGTTTGGATGTTGGGACTCCACTCATTCAACATTGGCTATAATCCAGACATGATATATGATTCTTATTAAAAAGCCCAAAATAATTTTCAACTTTGAGAATTACCAAGTTCTTACAAATAAGGAAAAATCAGTCTAATATCAGTAAACAAGTTAAGACTTCCTTCAAAATGCCTTTAACTGCTAGAACTTTTAAAGGTAAAAAGGCTTTTTATGAATTAGATACATTATTATATAATTTAGGCCTAGTAGGAATTTTATTTATTAATTTCCATTTTAACTTTTTTTTATAAATATCATATTTGAAAGTGCTAAACATATTCTACAAATGTTCTATAATTTAGATTTTTATGCAAACTGATCTCTTTACCCCACCAATGTTATCCAGGCAGGAGGTTGACAAAACCTTGAGGGAGGGTAGAAATTTCTAAGCCCAGGAGGCTAAGTGGTGCAGTGAATAGAGCACTGGCCCTGGAATCAGGAGGACCTGAGTTCAAATCTGGACTCAGACACTTGACACACTTACCAGCTGTGTGACTTTGGGCAAGTCACCCCCAATTGCCCTCCAAAAAGAAAAAAAAAAATCTCTAAGCCCAATAGTCAGTAGGTGTTTCATGTTACCATGACCTCCTAGGCAGAGAAATGATGTCATCTAATTTATATAGCAATTAAATCCACTTTCTTCTTAAGAAACCACATTGTGATTGGTCATCAAACTTACTGTTACATCAGGTAGAAGGGATGGGGAAAGAGAGGCAGATGGTTTAAAAAAAAAAACAACCCTTGGCCATGATTCTACATACTGAAGTCCAGTATCTCTTAGTGGATCTCGTTCCAATGAAGTATCAGATTCACAGCCCTCACATATAGCTCCCTGACCTGAACCAGTTTAAAATGTAGTTAGTGTTTAACAAAATAAATAAATAATATTATATAGTATAGATAATCTTGATCTTTGGTTTTCTAAGTCAATATGCCTGAAGAATCCATCTCTGTTGAGTTTGGCACCACTGACCTACATGTGTTTCATCAACATTCACAAAAATGTTTCATCAGCACCTGAAATGCAACATGTTCAAATTCAAAGCATCTATGATTCCCTATTTTTTTTTCTGTTGCTAACAAGGCAAGAACTTATTTATTCAAAACTGACCTGTCCATTACAAAGGAATGACATGCCTGACATGACCAAGCCATCTGGTCCATAGAGCATACTACTGAGAGCACAATTTTTCCTCCAACACTCAGGTAGAGGATTGGAGTTGGGGAACTGATTCTGAATACTGTAACAAAAGAGAAGGTCATTATGAATGACCTGACTAGACTAGAAAAAATGCTAAAGACAGAAGAAAGATGCACATAGCACTTCCTCTCCTTTCTGGGAGGCAGAGTCTGAGTCCAGTTGTGCCCTTTTTCTTTCACTCTGCTTCTGGGCCAGGACCAGCTTCTTTCAGTTTATCTTTTTTCCTATAGCCAGGTCAGAGGTCATATCACCCTTTTTCTCCTATAGTCCTATGCCAGAGGTGCTCTAATTCTATTCTCTTTCCTTCTTTCAGCCATGTGCTAAAAGAGCCCAAGAATTGCTGATAGGAAAAGAAATCCTTTCCCAGGTAATTAATGGAAGAAACAGAACTTTGCTCTTACCCCTGCCTTTAGGTTCTCTGCACATAATAGGCACTTAATCAATCAATCAAAGAGATCTTATTAAGTGCCTATTATTCAAGCACTATTCTAGATGCTGAGGAAACAAATACAAGTAATGAAACAATCTCTGCCCTCAAGGAGCTTATTTTTCTTATAGGGATGATGAGTATAGATATAAATGATATAGATATAGGTACAGACACATAGATATGAATACTGATATGGACATGGACACAGACATAGATACAGATATGGATGATATAAATATAGACAGACAAAAAAATGTGTTTTGGGGTGGCTAGGTGGTGCAGTGAACAGAGCACCAGCCCTGGAGTCAGGAGGACCTGGGTTTGGATCTGGCCTCAGACACTTAACACACACACACACAAAACTATCTGTGTGATCTTGGGCAAGTCACTTAACCCCAATTGCCCTCCAAAAAGAAAAAAAATTAAATATAGACATAAACGGATATAAATATGGATATAGACATGGATAGCTATGGATATCAATATGAGCATAAACATAGATAAATACAGATATTAATATTGACATAGATGTGGATGGAGATAGAAATGTGTACATACATGTATAAACAGAAGAAATAAAAAGAGAATAAATATAAGTATAGATATATACATGGTAGTTTGGGATAGAGAACACTGGAAATTGGGGGAATAGAAAAGGCTCCATGTAGAAAGTAGTGGTTGACCTGCCTCTTAAATGAAGAGAGGGATTCTATGAAGCAAAGGTGAAGAGAGAGAATATTCCAAGCATAGGTGATAACCTTCCATGATCTCCAAGTTGCCTACAAGATCTTGTGATCTATGCATCTAGACCGGCAATGGGTAGTATAGAATCCAATGCAGGGAGGAAGAAGTGGGATGTAAGGCAGAACCATAGCCCCAAAGGAACTAGGATATTGGACAGAGGACCAAGACAGGGAATCAAGCATAAAGAACAAGACAGGAATGCAGTTACTAAAACTTGGGTACAAGGCATAAACTTGGTGAGAAAAGAATAAGGCATGAAGACTGGTTACTTGAATAGAACGTTTTGCTGAGCTATTGAGCTAAGTTGCTCCCAGAACCAGATCTGGAGCTAAGCCTGTGCTTGGAAGTTAAGTAGGCGCAATTTTTGAGATTGAAGGAATTCAGGAGAAGAGAACCAGGCCAGTCATTGCTGGTTTTATGGTAGGGCCCATGAGTTCCCCTTTTTCTGAACCCAGTGATAAATTTCATTTCACTCTCTTCACACTGGATGCATCCACATATCACATGGTACCTTTGTTCTCTCAGACAAGTTCCCTTGACTTGAAGACAGACAAATCTCCTTTTTTAGGGCCTACCACAGTGACTACAATAGAAGTCACAATAGCCTTGTTCATGTGATCCGTAGAAATGGTAGCCAGCAGGTGAAGAGTAAGTTGGCTCTTTGCCTGGCCATCCAAGGGCAGACAGACAATGGAGAGGGAATACTTTCTGCATCATCTTGCAACCATAGGATATGGGAGGGTTAAATGGGATTTGGGGAATATTAAAGTTGTTATTGTCAGGATCACTTCTTTATAACCCTTCTGAAGACTAGAATTTGAATCCCAAAGTATGATTGTGATTGAAAAATTTTATCACTAGGTGGATTGTTGGGATTTTATGTACTTCCTAGTGTTTTAATTAGTAGCCTTGGCAGTGTACAACTGGCATTCCCTCTACACTCCCCAAATTTCATTAGAAGATAGTGAGGCTTTGTTTTGCTTTCTTTGGGGGTTCATTTATTACTTTATTGAACTGTCACATTTTGACAAAAAAAAAAGACCTACTAAATTTCCCATCTTAAATAAAACCTTCCCCTGATTTTGTTGGGATAGAATAATATAACATGAGCTTCAGAAGAACATTAGGTAATGTCATGAAAAGGCAATTGGTTATTTAAGGACCTTTGGGAATACATTGGAATGTACAAGAATTAAGATGGAGACAAGTAATATTATGCATACCTATGAAGAATATAGTATAGACTTAAAGGTTAAGACTGTCCTTTGAGCATTGTAAGATGGATTCCTTCAGGTCAGGCAATACCTTGTCAAAGAATACAGCTACTATCTCAAGTCACATCATGTCCCCAGGGATATGACTGGGAAAAAGTTAATGGATAATAGTCTTAAAACCCCATATCCCAGTCCCTAACTCCTTATATTCAAACAAATAGATTTAGACTCTCAAGCACATATGAAGAAATAGAGCCCAAGGTAGGTCTTGTGCATTGATTGTTGTGCCTTAGGCAGATATGCACCATATAAAAACGCACTCTAGATTTCTTCCCATTTCATCTTCCCATGATCAAGTACCATAAGTACTGAACTCAGAGGACCTGAGTTCAAGTCCTATCCCTAAAACATATTACCTGTGTGAACCTGGAAGAATAATTTAACCTCTTTAAGTTTGCTTCCTTCTTATAAGATGGGGATAATAATAAAACTTACTTCATTTCATTGCTATGATCAAATGAAATAAATGTATGGAAAACTGTATAAATGTCAGTTATTATCATTCGTGGTTCACTTGAAAACCATGCCAATAGTCACCAAGAGTCCTATTTCTCTGAAGCCAAGGCAATTTCCCTAACAAAAAAGGAGGTTATGAATGGCAGAGTAGTTAGTATGGTGTTTGTTTTTATCTTTGGCAGAGAATTTTTGTACTTCATGTTGAAAAAGAAAAGATGACATACACATAACAGAAGCCAGTCAATCAATCAGCAAGAATTCATCAAGTGCTTCCCATGTGCCAGGCACTGTACAAGGTGCTGAAGATAGAAAGACAAAAATGAATCAGTCATTGTCCTTAAGAAGCTTATTTTATGGGGAAGAAAACATGTACACATACACACATATACAAAATAAATACAAGTTAATTTCAAATCCATACTGGTAAATCCCAAGTCACATTGTAAAAGGCATACAAAGCTTCCTTGTATACACATGCACACATACATACATAAACACACAAACATATACATAGCTGCATGAGTATTCCTCAGACGAAAGATCTCTCAGAAGGCTAGCGCTGAGTCCCTACCTTAATCAGAAGAAAGTTAATGGATCATTCTCTTTCTGAGACCTTTTACTCACTCATATGTATTAGCATATATAAAATGAGAGAGAGACAGAGACAGAGAGAGACAGAGAGACAGAGAGAGAGAGGGGGGGAGAGAGAGAGAGAGAGAGAGAGGGAGGGAGGGAGGGAGGGAGGGAAGGAAGGAGGGAGGGAGAAAGGGAGAAAGAGACTGAGACTAATCAAGGGTGAGAACTCACTTTAATATCATTTGCTCCCTTGGTGCTCCTCTTGTTAACCCTCTTTCTTTCTAGATTAGACCCTGTTCTGTCTGCATCTTTGGTACCCAGCTGAAGCACAAAAATTCTAGACCCTGGTGAGTCTAGAAGACATCTTTCTAGCGAAATGTTTGCACTATCACCTCTTTTTTGAACAAATCAGAGAAGGCTTCCAGAATTACCTGAGATAGACTTTTGACAATTTTCCATTGGAACTAAAGCCGTCAGTTACTTCTCAAACCAGTCAGTAGTTTTACCTAATCTTTCTGTTCTTTCCTCTCCCTATCAGCAAGAACCAGTCATTCAGTCAACATGTATTTGCTTATCTAATAATAATAAACTGCTTCCTATGTGCCAGGCACTGTGCTAAGTGTTTTATAAGTATTATCTCGTTTAATATTCATTAGGACCCTAGGAGATAGGTTCTATTGTCCCCATTTTACCAATGAGGAATCTAAGGCAGAGGTGAAGTGACTTGTCCAGTATCACACAACTAGTGAATGTCTAAGGCAGGATTTGAACTCAGGTCTTCCTGACTCCAAGTCTAGTGCTCTATCTATTCCACCACCTAGCTGCTCAAGTAGCTAATACTTATAGCCTAATATCTACTGTGTACACATATAGCCCTACATTAGGTGTTCTAAGATATATAAAAAAGTATAATGTAGACTGTTTCCTTACAATCTAGGCCAAGAAACAATGCAGACATTTAAAACAACAACGAAAATTATTTAATAAGCTAGAACAGGCATGCCACATACAATAGGCATGTAGGTAGCCTGGAAAGAGTACTAGACCTGGAGTCAGAAAGACCTGCGTTCAAATTCTGCCTCAAAGATTTACTAGTGATGTGACCCTGAGCATGTCACTTAATTTCTGCCTCAGGTATTACCATCTATAAAATGGTGATAAGAATAGCATCTACCTCATAGTGTTGTTGTGAATATCAAATCAGATAATATTTTTAAAGCACTTTGCAAACCTTAAAATGACATATAAATACTAGCAATTAGTGTTATTATACCACAGGCTGTGACCAGTATTATTTCACAACAACGTTATTAATGCACTATCATTTAACCCCACTGTAATACTGTTTGGTCAATTACCTGAGACACAAATTAGAAGGTCAGCAAAAATTAGAGCTATTGTAATACATAAACAGTGATGTTTAGCTTCCCTGAGCATCAGTCTGATTACCCTTGTCAAATTGTTTGTTGAATAAACATTTTTTTTCCTCTAACTATGTTTGTGCCTAAATATCATTACCTGCTCCACTCTTTTACTAACATCATGTTTTCCTGGAACCATTGGATAAAGTTGGGCTGAACATGAATACATGTTGTGTCTAATGAGTGGTTAAGTGAACAATTAATATAGGAGTTCCTTGGAAACAAAAATCACCATGGTCTGAGTCCATCAGGAAATCTGTCACACAGCTAATGTGTCCAAGGTGTCCAAAGGAGAATTTCAACCCTGTTCTTCCCTACTACAGTTATAAAACCATGTCTACAATACCAAGCTGCCTCTTTGAAGTATTATTTTACTTTAAATTAATAATAGCCTTTTTTTTAAAAGCAAAGTAAGTTGGGACTGATTTGAATTATGAATTTAAATGGAAACTTCTGCTTTCTATCCAGAACAATTCTTTTAGACTTATTTCTAACCTCACCTTCTGTCCCTATATTCATAATGCTAAGATTGGTATTATCTATGAGCTACATTAACCTTCATTCCCTAAGTCTTTCCTTTTCTCTCAGCCCTTCCCTCCAGTACCCAGGCACCTGGAAGGCAAGAAAAAACTCAAGAGGCGAGAAAGAGTCTCTTCACAAAGGTTCTGTCCTTATGAAGGCGAATGTTGTTTACCCCCATTCATTCAGAGAAACTGGACTATTGTTGAGAGAGGTTCAGTGGGCAAGGAAATGAGGCATTGAATATTCATTGGACAACCAAGTACTTCAGTAAAATGTACATGGATAGCCAAGGAAGGATTCTGGGTAATCTCTAAATTTACATTTCAATTCCAAAATACAAATTAAACCCAAAGTTATCAAAGAAAAGATGAAGATGAAGATCAAAGTGATTCAACACTCCTGAAAAGGAAAAGATTAAAGAAAGTGAATCAAACACGATTTTAAAGAGATATTAAAAGGTGGTAATGCAGGCTAATGCAGCTAATGAAGGAAGGAAAGGAGCTGCTCAATTAGCATTTCCAGCAAGAAGGGGAGCTTTTTGCACCCTCCCCAACATATCAAGGCTTGAATTCTACCTCTTATTAAAAGAAAGCTTCGAATATTTTAAAAGGCAGAATAGATTAAAAATAGATTTATGATAATTACTTCTCTCCATCCATAATAGTAACAATTTATCTTTATGCTCTGAAAACCAAGTCTAATAATACAGGATCCACAAGGCAGCCCCAAGCATTCTTTGAAGTGTGGTAGAGATGTTTTTTTTTTTTAAGTTGGCAATTAAAATGAAGAGGAGATGGATGAGGTACTGATCAATAATGGGGAACCTTAGAATAGCCTAAGGAGTTTTCTACTTTATTTTCCTTTCCCCTTTTTGATTTACATTTCATTGCAATTATGATGAGAAATAAAATAAACGATTTTCCCCTTATACCAAGGTCATCATGGGAAAGAAGAGGAGTGTCAACCAGGGGAGATGGTGCCTATGACCAAGATATCTACAGCCTTATGTGGTAATCGGGACTGTGATATTAGCTAGCGCTGGGCTTGCAAAGTATTTTACATATGCTATTTCATTTGACTCTCATAAGAACCTTGTAAGATAGCTGCTATTATTATCCCCATTTTAAGTGTTTCTGGCATACATTTCTGTTAATCATTATAGGAATTGGTTGGGTGCAAATCCTATCCCACCTCCCCCTATGATAGTGAAGCTGCTTTGTTCTGACATCCTTGCCTGTCAATTTCTCTTAGAGGTAACATTTATCTTTGAAAATCCTGTGCTAATGTACATATGTATAGTGGTGGGAGTGAAGGAGGGGATGATTATGGTGACATCTCCCTAAATGAAAGATTTCCAGAGGGGGGGGGGATACAAGAAACCCCTTATTTCTTTTTTTCTTTTTTGTTGGAGTGGGGAAGGCAGGGCAATTGGGATTAAGTGACTTGCTCAACGTCACACAGCTAGTAAGTGTTAAGTGTCTGAGGCTGGATTTGAATTTCAGGTTTTCCTGACTCCAGGGTCCATGCTCTACTCACTGTGCCACCTAGCCACCCCTTTTTTTCTTTTTAAAAATATATTTATTTTTAGTTTTCAACATTCACTTTTATATGATTTTGAGTTCTGAATTTTCTCTCCCTCCTTTCCCTTGCCCCTCCCCAAGACTGTGCAATCTGATATAGGCCATACATGTGCAATCATATTGAACACATTTCCACATTAGTCATGTTGTAAAGAAGAATTAGAACCAAATGGAAATACCACAAGAAAGAAGAAACAAAAAAGAGAGAGAGAAAATAGTTCAGACTCTATAGTTCTTTCCCTGGATGTGAACAGCATTTTTCACCATGAGTCTTTTGGAATTGTTAGATCCTTGCATTGCTGAGAAGAGCTAAGTCTATCAAAGCTGGTCATCATATAATGTTACTCTTGCTGCGTACAACATTCTCCTGGTTCTGCTCACTTTACTCAGTATCAGTACATGCAAGTTTTCCCAGGTTTTTCTGCTCATCATTTCTCATGGAACAATAGTATTCCATTACATTCATATACTACAACTTGCTCAGCCATTCCCCAATTGATAGGTATCCCCTCAATTTCCAGCTCTCGGCCACTACAAAAAGTTGCTATAAATATTTTGGTACATGTGGGTCCTTTTGCCATTTTTATGATATCTTTAGGATACAGCCCTAGAAGTAGTATTGCTGGGTCACAAAGGGTATACACAGTTTTATAGTACTTTGGGCATAGTTCCAAATTGTTCTCCAGAATGGTTGGATCAATTCACAACTTCACCAACAATGCATTAGTGTTCCAGGTTTCTTCTCCAACATTTATCATTTTCCTGTTTTGTCATGTTATCCAATCTGATAGGTGTGAGGTGGTACCCGAGAGTTGTTTTAATTTGCATTTCTCTAATCAATAGTGATTTAGAGCATTTTTTCATGTGACTATAGATAGCTTTAAATTCTTTGTCTGAAAACTGCCTGTTCATATCCTTTGACCATTTATCAATTGGGGAATGACTTGTATTCTTATAAATTTGACTCAGTTCTCTATATATTTTAGAAATAAGGCCTTTATCAGAGACACTAACTATAAAAATTGCTTCCCATATTTCTGCTTCCCTTCTAATCTTGGTTGAATTGACCTTGTTTATGTAAAAACTTTTTAACTTAATGTAATCAAAATTATCCATTTTGCATTTTATGATGTTCTCTATATCTTGTTTTGTCACAAATTCTTCCCTTCTCTATAGATCTGACAGGTAAACTATTCCTTGTTCTCCTAATTTGTTTATAGTATCATCGTTTATGTCTAAATTGTGTACCCATTTTGACTCTATCTTGGTATACAGTGTAAGGTCTTGGTCTATGCCTAGTATCTACCATACTATTTTGCAGTTTTCCCAGCATCTTTTGGAGGGATAGTCTTGTTCTGAAATTAGAAGTGAACAGGATAGATTTGCATCTAATAAAACATAGCATAGTGGTTAGGAAGCTAAGTCTCAAAGCCAGTTAGACATGGTTTCAAATCTCCTCCCTCTCTCCCAAATACACTAACTATATGACCATGGGCAAGTCATTTAAGTTCTCATACTCTAGGCGGAGGTGCCATCTCCAGTCATCCTGATCTATCTCTTGTCACTAGACTCAGATGTCTCTGGAAGAGAAAGTAAGACTAGTGACTTTTCACAGCCCTTCCTCATTTAAATCCAATTCACTTGTCATGTCATGGCATCAGTTTCTTGATGTCATGGTCCTCTTTGAGAATGAAGGGCAAACAACTCTAAGCAATTCTCTAAAAACTAAAACTTGTAGAGAAGGTAACTGATACCTACATTGGTAGAGGAGTTTCCTTATCATGTTGTTCCCTACACCAATGAAATCACAAGTCCAATCCCTATCACTAAGACACTACACCATTCAGTGCATATGTATTAGGTATTGGTATTATTTCATTGTTAATAATGCACTTTAAGCACAATGTAATTTCCATGCTTATCTCTTTTAATCATGCCTATTTTTATTGCTGCCTTTTCTAAGACTATGATTACCATATCTAAATTTTTTTTTAATTCACCTGAGACATAATAAACTCTGCTCTCATTTTAACTTTGTGAATCTTTAGGTTTCAAGTATGCTTCTTTTAGACCAAATATTGTTGTTTTCTGCTTTCTTATCCATTATCCTCCATTTTATGGGTGAGCTCATCCCACTCATATTCACAATTATGATTGTGTTTTTCCTTCTATCTTAGCCTGATACTTCTTCCTCTTCCTGACCCTACCCCCACCATTTACAAAAAAGATGGTAAGAGGAAAGGAATATGAAGAATATTAGTAATCTATAATTGAAATGATTTAATCCCACTCCCCTGCCCCTCATCTCTTCTCTCAGGCCAGATCAGGTTCTTATACATCATTTTATGTCTTTTAATCCCCCCATTTATAGTCCTTCTCTCCCAAAGCTGCTTTGTTTTGCTACCACAACTCTACTATGCTATTTTCTTCTTAAATAACACCCCTTCTCTCTACACCAGTTTATCATCCTGTTAAATTTAGTGTATTTCTACACCAGACTTTTTGGATGCATGTGCATGACATTCTCCTTTTCCTAGTTCAGCTAAGAGTGAGGTTCATAATGTCTGCTGCTCCTCTCTCACCCCATCCTCTACATTTATATGCTTCTCTGGTAAATTATGAAAAAAAAAACACATTCCTTTCACTTCTTCCTTAGGTATTCTTTGGCATATCCCTTTTCCCCCCTCCTTTTTCTTTCTTCTCTTAAAACAAAATGGATTGAAATCATTTTCAGGTCTTACATTTGTCTTTTCTCCTCTACTATCCTTGAGCACAATGGAATACTGAAAGGGCACTTACCTTTTCTGCCCCTATTGGAATATACAAACAACATCATCATTTATGTATTTCCAATTGCTCAAATATATGTTCCTTCCTAGATTTCCCTTCTCTCCTATACTTATGTTTCAAAGGATCTATTGTGACATTAAAAAGGTTCAAGAGAAATAGTTTCTGGGTAACAATCATTTTATTAATAAAGTCAGCAGATTATTAGTAAAAGGATGGTCATTTGGCCATCTGTCCCACACCAAAGACAATTATGGCAGTGATGCTCACAGTTTATATATTTTTCAAAACAGTGGGTGCTCAATGGGACTGAGAAGGACATTTGCACAGAGAAATTACCTGTACTCAGACCACCCCCAGTTCTACCAGACCACTCCCAGTCTTGGCTATTTAGACAAAAGGATCTGTCCCCATCCAAGCTTGAGTAGAACATAGTGGGCTTCCCCACCCTACATTAAATTCATTGAAAGGTTGGGTGGGGTCTGACTAAGATCTAGGAGAATCAGTGCAATCTCATTATCAGAAGTGTCCTTCAAGAAAAGGAAACTTTAAAATAAGAAATTTAGAAAAAGGACAGAACCTCTGAATCTACCCAAGATATTGGTTATCAATAATCATTTTTCACACTACCAAGTTCTAATCTTTTTTGACAGGAATGCTTAAAAGTCTTCTTTTTTATTAAAGGTCCATCCCCCCACCCCACCCGTTCCCCCTACCTTCCATAGGACTATACTCAGTTTTATAGGTTTAGCTATTATTGTTAGCCTATCTCTTTTGCCTCTTGGAATATTCTATTCCAAGATTTTCTCTCTATGATAGTAGTTTTAGCATTGTCTTATATAATCCTGACTGTAGTTCCTTGATTTATGATTATGACATTCCTTAGGGTCTTCAAATTGTGGGTTCTTCCAGGAGTTAATTAGTGGATTCTTATTATTTTCATTTTGCCCTCTGGTTCTAATAGATCTGCATAATTTTCTTTTATGATTTCTTGAAATATGGTATCCTGGTTTAGTTTGGTCATGGTTTTCAGGGAGTCCAGTGATTCTTAATTTCTCCTCCACTTATTCTCTAGACTAGTTGTTTTTGATGGTAAATAACTTATATTTCCTTCTTTTTTCATATTTTAACTTTATTCCTATAGTTCTTATCATCTCAGTGAATCATTGACTTTCATTCAATTTCTCAGGGAGTCCACTACACAGATAATCTCTTCCAATTTCTATTCTAAGTTATTTATTTATTTATTTATTTTTTAATTTTTAAGCAATCGGGGTTAAGTAACTTGCTCAAGGTTACACAGCCAGGTGTTTCTGGGTGGGTGCTAAGTGTCTGAGCCCGGGATTCGATCTCCAGGTCTTCTCAACACTGGAGCCGGTGCTCTTACTTGCTGTGCTACCTGGCCGCCCCTAAGTTATTTATTTTGCTTCCATTTTTTAAAAATCAAGAGTTCTATTTTTTTTTAATTTCTTGCTTGATTTTTTCCAGACATTTTAAGAGTCCCTGTGGCCCAGCCAGTCTTTTTTCTTTTCTTTTCTTTTCTTTTCTTTTTTTTTTGCCTTTTGGAGGGCAATTTGGGTTAAGTAACTTAGCCAAGGTTATATGGCTAGTTTTTTTGTTTGGGTGTTAAGTGTCTGAGGCTGGAACCGAACTCGGGTCCTACTGACTCCGGGGCCAACGCTTTACTCACTGCACCACCTAGCCACCCCCAGCCAGTCTTTTTCTGACATCACAGTTACACTTGTTATAGATTTACTCTTTTCTTCTGATTGTACCCATTGTGTTTCTCTCAATCCATAATGAAGAAAAATTATTTAGGTTATGTTCATCTCTAGATTCAGATCCTAGATTGGGATTTGGGGGCAGGACCAGGATTCACTCCGTTCCACACATTTTTGGATGAGGTGAGTGAGCAGGCCCTATCTTGTCCTTTCCCTTCTGCAATCTTGATGTTAATGCTCCTTTGCTACCTGGTTGGATAACCTCTACCTTCTGCCACATACTCTGGTTTCTACCTCCTTTGTCCTGGTGGCCCAACAGAAGTACTAATCTTGGCCCTTGGATCTTGAATTGGTTCCATCCCATGCTATGTTCCTGATAGGTTCTAGTCAAATGGGAGAAATCTCACCAGTTTCAGGCTTCTAGGAAGGCCCCTCAGCTCTCAGGCCTCCTTGATGCTACACTGGTCCTATCTTCTACTGAGGTCTGTAAAGTGACAACTTCAAAGTTCTTGGGTCCCCAGTATGCTGACAAGCCAGGAGCTACACTGGTCCTGTCTTCTGTTGTGGTTTTGAGAGGGATGCTAGTTTCAAGTCTTTAAGAACTCTGGGCCCTGCCTCACTCTTCAGGAACCTATTGAGAGCTGGCTCTGTCCTCCAATGCTGCTCTAAACAGGCCAGATCTAAAATGCCACTGCTTTTAGACTCTGACGTCTATTAAATCCTGCCTCTAAGCACACACCAACTTCTAGACATCTTCTTGTACAGTCCTGCCTGTCTAGAGGAGGTTATTGCTGTTTCTCATTAGTCTTCTTGATCGTTGTTTCATCTCTTGCCCTTTTAGATCTTCTCAGAAGTATGTGTAGGAGAGATGGACCTTTCATATCACCATCTTAACCGGAAGTCCCTGTGGGGGCTCTCGTTAGCCTTGCTCCTCTTTCTCCAGGTTTATACTTCATGTCCTTTATACCATAATCTTACACAAATACCAGTGATATAACCAGAAGTTCTGGCTCACCAAGGAAAAAATATTTCTGAGGCCTCCTCCTTACCTATTTTTTAACTGAAAACAACTCTTCAGTTTCCCTACCATGCAGGGACAACTTAATTAGTATTTAGTTGATAGAGAGAGAAAAGGAGGAAAAGAGGATATGCTGGGCCCCCTCAATCTAATTCTAGCTTACTCTCTAATGCTTTTTGTTCTTCCTTAGCATGGACAAGAACCACCTAAGGAATTAACTCCTACCAAGCTAATCATTAGCAATAACAGTGACTCCTCCATGTTTGCGAGGTTTAGTTAAAGTGGGTGCTATGAGTAAATGCATTTTATGAAGATTTTAGTGTTCTCTGAGATCACTATATAAAGATATCTTTTTGAATTAGCAAAACTTTTTAGTAATTTGAAAGCTGCTGCCAAAACATGGATTGATCTCCTGAGGCCCTTTTAGCATCTGAGTTCCGAATGCTTTCAGGCACTGAATTTTCTCCCTAATATAAAATCATAGCAATAATCTTGATATACATGAGAAATGGTGGTATGATAGTTACATCTAGGGCAAGATTGCACAGAAATGTTTCCTTTGGGTCAATGCCATGGTCCATCCAAGCCCAATAATCTGTTGCTAACTTGGATCACTTGGGAATAGTTTGCAAGAAAGTGTGTTGTCTCTCCTTTTCACATAATTCTCAGAGGTTATGATGTGCAAGATCTCCTCTTGACTTTGGAAAATAACACTAGACTAGAAATAAGATGGCCTTGATTCAAATCCCAACTGTACCACTTACTACTTGTATAATCTTAGGTAAGTCACATTAGCCTAAGCCTCAGTTGCTTCAACTGCAAAATTAGGAAATAGTGTCAGATAGCCTCCTAGGTCCCTGTTAGCTCTACACTTGTATGATCTTATGATGTCTCTGAGAAGGAATGGGTTGACCTAAATGGTCCCTTCCTGTTCTAAATCTTTGATCCTAAGGAAATAGGTGGACCACTTCTTACAGCATGTATAAACATTTCCTGTCTTCATCCAGTCCCAATAACCTCATGGAAAAGTACTTGATTTGGCTGCATAAAGGAAAGAATTGATGACTCAGGAATTGCTGAGCCAAATGAGTATACATACAGAAGTACAAAGGTGGGTGGGCAGAGGGAGGGAGGAGGGGAGGAAGGGTAGCCAACTAGGTCTCTCCCCTGGTAAATGGTAACCTTAAGTACATGCTCTGCCCAGGCAAACCTGTGCCAGAAAAGGGATGTTTCCCTTTTCTCTTTGTTATTTCCTGCTCTCGGAATAAATGAGTATTCTAAGAAGGGAATTGCCCAGCAACTTGTGAGTCTGCAAAATCCAGAGGTCCCATAAGGTGTCTCATCAATCGTTGGGATTGAATGGTGGATAAGGAGTCCACCAAAGCAGCAATGACTGATTAGCAATGTTGGTGGCATTAGGGGCAGAGGTAGAGCAAGAATAAATGAATGAGGAGTGCTAGTCACCAGAGGGTAGGCTGAAGGGTATAGAATACCCAATGATCCCTTAAGAAGGGCCAGTTTTGGAATCAATAAGGGCATGGAGCTCAAACTGGGCTGGCGACCCAGCAGGAAGCAACACTCTAAGTAGATTTAGTGAGGATTCCGCAGAGGGATGAATTGACTTCTCTTGTCAGTTGGTTAGTACTCCTTGGTTACACATGTTCCCTGCATATACTTCATTGATTCTGCACTTGAAGGAGCCCACTTTCCCCATGGATGATTAGAGTATACTTTATGCTTTGGAGGAAAAAAATTTTCCCAACCATTCTTGACAGTCCTTCTCTGTAAATTCCTTTTCTAAATGCTAAGGGAGTGTAGTTGACTAAATGATGGGGAACACAACACAGGTGGAGGCTCCTGAGTAACAGTCCTGGAAAATCCAGAGCCTCAGAGTCAGCTATCCCTAAAACCATGAGAAAAAAGTAGACACATGCCCTACTAGGGAGCCCAAGCTGTGCATTGGGGAAGTAGTCCCAGAAGGATGATATTATACTGTCATCCTATAATCATATCCCTACAGACTCTATATCTTTCCCTAAATAACTTTTTCTGCTATAAAATATCTGGGTAGATCACAGAATGATGGATTTAGACCTAGGTTGTCTAGTCCACCTCCACCACCCCACAATGTTACAGATGAGGTTCACATAAGTTAAGCTACTTTACCATGGTCATTTAGTTAATAAATGGCAGAGAAAAGATAAGTTCTCTGAACCTAAAGCTAGCAATCCTGCCTACAGTAAGAGGGGAGGAGGAGGGAGGGAAGGGGGTAGGAGAGGGAGAGAGAGAGAGAGAGAGAGAGAGAGAGAGAGAGAGAGAGAGAGAG
>NW_027186296.1:31888960-31929291 GCF_028583685.1 Petaurus breviceps papuanus | reverse complement strand
GAGAGAGAGAGAGAGAGAGAGAGAGAGAGAGAGAGAGAGAGAGAGAGAGAGAGAGAGAGAGAGTCAGAGTACTTGAGCACAAATTCTCACTCTAGTCAGAAAAGCTAGCTGTGTGATAGTAAGTACTCACTTGATTTATTTGATCCTCAGTGTCTTCATTTGTGAAATAAGGAGGTTGAAGTAAACAATCTTAGATGTCCCTTCTACAGCCAACATTCTTAGACTTAATGACTTGCCTTCTGTGCTGAACTCAAATGCTAATTTTTCTACGTCCTTCCCTTACTGAATTCTATATAGCATCCAGAACAATCCTGAGCTACTCATAGTTACTTAATCAGGGCTCTCATCCATTCCAATGCTAAGAATGATTAAAATTGCATGGGAATAAACATTATTTTCTAGTGCATTGCTCTGGACTTTATAAATAACCAAATAATTCTTGTAGCCCTAATACCATGTGCTTTCTTGAGAAAGAGAAGCTCAAACTGGTAGTTTCCTCATATAAAAAGTCAGTAAAGAAAAAAAAAATCATGCAAAATTGTCGTGGAGACCCCTCCAGTGCCTTTATGAGTTTATAACCTTTACCATTATCCAATGACTAAAAACCAAAAGTGTTAACTTTCAGGCCTTTGAAACAAAAAACTCTTATTGGTTTCACTCCACCATTATGTGAACCTACCTCTCTGTCTTCTCAAGAATGCTCAACTTTGTGAATAGTACCCTCAATTTATACAAACTAATAGCACTTCTACTTCATACAAATACTAGCATTTGGAGACCTAAATGCACATTCTCATCTATACCCAAGTCCTTTGGTGCTCGATAATAATGAACAAGGCAAGTGTCCCAATTATTAAATTGCTACCTGATATTTCTCCCATATTTTATTAGACAAAAAGCAAACATTCATTTAACCCATGGGCAAAAATTAGGACCAGTATTTTATAATTATTGCTCAGACTTATTCCCTGAGTGCCGGCAATTCTTCCTTCATAATATTGTCCTCATATGCCTATTGCCATCATCCTTGTGAAAGCCTAGATTGCTGCAGACCTTGATAATTATCATAACCTTGTAACTGATTTTACTTCCTCCCATCTCCTTCTCTGATCTATGCTTCACATACTGACCTACAATCTTCCTACAACTCTAGTTAGATCATATCAGTCCTTCATATTAATTTCTAAGTTAATCATTCTTGTAACAATAAGGATCTATATTCTGTGCATATTTCTTATGGCTAACAAAAATCACCAGAGTTATCACATAGGATTGAAGAACAATTAGCAAATTTATTAATTAATCTTAGTTTTTATATTCTATTTTAAAAGTAAATTATTTGTAAGCTCAAGTAGACTTGGAACTAGTTGAGAAAAAAAGCCCCTGCATCTAAATTAAATTATATAAAATTATATTCACAACTTGTCAAATCCAAACGCAAAGTTCACTCATTAAAGGCCATTAATAATCCGTAATAAAAGACGAGTATCTTAAATTCCTTAAAGAGGGATGAACTTTTTTTTTCAAATGAGTATAAATGCACAGATAATTTTTCTGGTTATTCTTTGTTTCAAGTACTTTATCTTAAACTGATAAATTACTTTATTAAGAAATTTTTCTCTTTTCATTTGAACCAAAAGAGAAATGTAACCCTGGTTATATTAAGTACATCTTCTGTCGTGTTTTGGGATCACCCAGAGATGGGATAGTTGTTTAGAATAAATAGATTCATTCAACAAATCTTTATGAAAGGATAAATTTTTATAAGGCAGTATAGTACAATGGAAAGGAAAATAAATTCAGAGTCAGAGGATATCTTCCCTAACTCATTGAGGGAAAAAAAAGAATTGTTTCTTTAACCTGATTTTTCTCTGTCTAAATCTAGGAGGATCTTTCAACACCCCAGTTTCTAAAATGCACTTATAACTACTTCCAAATATTTTTCTAGCATTGATTAATGTGATAATCCTTAGCAGTATAGTGAAAAGAGCTATTGTCTTAGAGTCAGAAGCCCTGAATGTCATTTTTGCTTCTAACACTAGAGAGACACTCCTCTGGACAAGTGATTTAAACTCTGAAGCTCAGTTTCTTTATCTGGGAAAGGACATTTATAATGTTTGTGTTATCCACTTCAGAGAGTTGTTGTACTGAAACCACCTTAAAAGGGACAGAGTTTAACCTATTTCATTGGTATTGGGAACTCTCAGGGAGGAAACTCCCTCTACTAACATGTCAGCACTTCTCTACAATGTAGTCTTACAGAATTGTCTAGAACAGAGATGTCAAATACAGTGCAGCCCAAATGAAATTAAAATGTTATTGGGAAATATTTTTTAAAATAAATAAAAATAGCTATCAATGAACTTCCTAGGAAAAAGTCTCCAGGGCTAGATGGATTTACAAGCAAATTCTATCAAACATTTAAAGAACAATTAATTCCAATACTATATAGACTATTTGGGAAAACAGGCAAAGTAGGAGTCCTGCCAAATTCTTTTTATGATACAAATATGGTACTTTTACCTAAACCGGGAAGAGTAAAGACAAAGAAAGAAAATTATAGATGAATTTTCCTAATGAATATAGATGTAAAATTCTTAAATAAGATACTAGCAAAAAGATTACAACAAAAATAAATAAAAATGAAATAAAACATAGATAATAGTGCATTTTAAAACTAGGTTAGTATATGGTTCATGTGGATTCCCATTGGTGGTCCTTGTTTCTATTTGAATTTAGTAACACTGGCCTAGAACATTGAGAGGTTAAATCATTTGCCAAGGATCCCACAGACAGTAAGTGTCAGAGGGAGAACTCCAATCTAGGTTTTCCTGACTCCAAGGCCAATTCTCTTTGCACTGTGCCATGTTATCTCTCACCTTAAAACACTATATAAATGCATGTTTTGGTTTGTTTGTTTTTGGAGGAAATCAGAGTTAAGTGACTTGTCCAGGGTCACATAGGTAGTTAAGTGTCTGAAGCCAGACTTGAATTCAGGTCCTCTGGACTTCAGGGCCGGTGCTCTACTCATTGTGCCACCTAGCTGCCCCAATGTAGGTTATTATTAATAATTAATTTTGATTCAAATATTATGTACCTACTATGTATAAGGAATTTTGCTGGGTATTAGGGATACAGGAGTAAAAATGAGAGAGTCCCTGCCTAAATAGAACTTATATTCTACAGGGGAGGATAATGCATGTTCATAAGTAAATATACCAGGGAGGAAGAAAGGCAGCATGGTATAGTACAAATACTATACTACACTACTGTACAAATACATGCGATATTTTCAGAGGACCTGGGTTCAAATCCCAACCCTACCACTTACTACTTGTGTGACATTGGGCAATTCACTTAACCCATCTAGACCTCAGTTTCCTTGTTTGTAAAATAAAGGGGGTGAACTAGGTGTCCCCTAAGGTTTTTTTTGGGGGGGATTAATGGGGAGATGGGGTTTGGACAGACCTAAATCTACTACTATGATATGGGTGAAGGAAAAATACAAAGGGCACTGGTGTCAAAGGCAAATAGAAACTGGCCACTAAACTGTACAAAAGGATCTCTACCACAGCATACTGACTTAGAAAACCACAACTTTATCTACGTACTATTGTCTTTTTATTTATTTTGTTAATTAATTCCCAATGACATTTGCATCTGGTTCAGCAGAGCTAGATAGTGTTGGCAGCAGTGGGGCCCAGACAGCCTATCTGACACCTCTGCTCTAAGAAACGACAGGGAGGGCAGAAATTATTTCTCTTTTGTTTTTGCACACTGCCCCCCGCCCCAAACCAGGCACATGGTAGATACCTAATAAATACAATTTCAAATTAATTTTTAAAATAATTAAGTTGAGGTAGCAAGGTGGCACAGAGCACTGGCCCTGGAGACAAGAAGACCTGAGTTCAAATCCAGACTCAAGATATCTATTAATGGTGATCTTAAAAATTCATTCCCTGAGTTCAGAGCAATACTTGGTATTCCATTTGTCCCCAACCTCCAGGTGCTCTTGGCAACTCACACACCATGAGTGATCAGCCTATGGTCCTGGGGTGATGATCAATCAGGGTGATGCTTTATATGCATAAAAACAGCACAATACACACACACACACACACACACACACGCAGACCAAAAAAAAATAATTAAATCATTAAGTTAAACATTGCTTATGGTGATTGAGAAAGAAAACATTCAGCAGGTAGTCAAGGGCAAGGAAGATCATAAAGGAATGGTGGGAAAGGTAAAGAATGGGTTTAGCTTTGAGGAGCATTCCACATGTGGCAATGATAGGAAATCTCTCTTGCAACCAGAATGTAGGAGGAAGACATCAGTCATGAATTGGAACAGTAGGTCCTCGATATGAATCTGAAGATGGAGAATATTTGCAGGGAGGGACCTTCTAATGCAGGTTATAGACTGTCTAAAGACATCTAATAACAGTAAGGGTAGGTTTCCCATGAGCCAGGATTAGGGACTCATAAGGGAAAGAAGCAGGAGAAGTGACAGAGGGTAAAGCTTAGCCCAGGAGTTATTGTGCCAGTCAAGATGGCAGAGTGCTCAGTTTAGAGACTGGTTTTGAATAACATCTCTTCCACCTGTTCTTACTTGTGCAACCTGGGGCACATCACTTAACATCTCAGTTCACACATCTATAAAATGAAAGGATTGAACTCAATAACTGCTGAGGTCCATAGGAGTCTTAAATCTTATAATCCTGTGACTACAATGAGCCATGACTAGAAGAGGAGTGGTATGGAACCATGTGGGCACAATGAGCTGACATGTGTTGTATCTGATTTCTGAGTCTCACTTTGTTGATTCAAGCACCATCAACACTGCACCCATTAGCTGCTGAGCCTGGCTATGGATTAGCCAGCCGTTCAAGGCTCTCCACAATATGGTGCAATGTAACCCTTCTAGCTCTATCTTTATGCACTCCCTTCCAAGTGCATTATGCTTCCACAACATGGACTGCTCACCATCAACTACCCCACCACCCTCATGCATGCTCTATGTTTTTTGGGGGGTTTTGTTTTGTTTTGATTAAAGGGGCCATCCCTTGACTCACTTCTTAAAGAGGCCTATTCACTGAATAGTTCTCAAAGTGAGAACCTGAAAAGACCTTAGCCTAAAAGGGCCAGGGTATCCCACTGCATCCTGAGTCATCTCCAGTCATTCTGATCAATATCTGGACCCAGATGGCTCTGGAGGAGAAAGTGAGGCGGACCTTGCACAGCCCTCCCTCACTCAAATCAAAGTCAACTGCAAGTCATGCTATCATCTCCCTGATGGCATGGTCCTCTTTAAGAACAAAGGACACATACAACAACCACCTGTGAGTCTTAACCTAGAAAACTCTCAGTCATACCACACAAATTATGTTTGTGAAAAGAACCTCGAATTAGGAGGTGAGGTGGGGCACCCAAGTCCTGACACTGGTACTTATTACCAAAATGGCCTTAGGCCAGTTGATACCCTTTAAGATACAAGTCAATGCTCCTCCATGAAGCCCTTCTTGATCCCTCTAGTCAATAACAATCCTTCTACTCAGAACTGCTGACTCCCAGCTCAGGAGTCTTTTCACCATGCTATGCTGCCTCTCTGTTCTCTGAGTACCTCCCTTCAATTCCAAGATACCTAATTCCCCCACACACACATACTCACACCCCACTCCAAGAATAGTTATTCTACCTTTTCCCCATACTCCATAACCAACCATAAGCCAAATAAACTGTAGGATGGTTTGTCACAGTTGACATGGTACTATGCTGGGAATAGAGGTAGGAGTCGTTAAAAGCTTGCAAGCAACCTAATGAATTATATAATGGCTGCTTAATAATTCCCAGGGCTGAGACAAACTGCTAGAACACTGTTTCATTTGAAGTTGATTGAGTTAAAACCATGTGGCTCAGTGCCCTTGATAAGGCCTACGTGTCCTGCCTTTTCCCATTAGAACACTATCATAAAGCCTCCAGTCTAGTGCTTAAGCTGAGAATTTAGGAGACAATGGATGGGAAAAGTTTGGCTGGACCCTCCCTCCAAAGCAAAGTCAATCATTTTCTTTAATCTACCACTTGACTTAGATACTTTAAGATTCTTATCACAGGAGCCAACTATTTACATAAATTCAGATTATATAGTATAATCCCTCCCATTTTACAGAAAAGTAAAACTGAGGTCCAGGGAAGCAAAATGACTTAAATTCAGGTCATCTGACTCCAGATTCAATGTTGTCTCCATTGCGTTACTGATGTTGGCATCTCTCAGTTTGGATGTCCATGGAGTACATAGCTCTCTCCTAGACACTGAGGAGAGAGAAAGAAAAGAACAGGTATCTTTCTAACAATCCAAGGAGTTCCCAGAATGACAGAGAATACTCAGCCTCTACCTTCTGGGTGATCTGGGTGTGAGGAGACAGTAATAAAATATGAAAAGGATGTAAAATAACCAGTGAAAAGGCATACATGCACTGAACTTCCTTTGCCCTGGAATCATCAGCTTCTAAGGATGTCTATTAATATTGATTATCTTCTTAAAAATTCATACCCTGAGTTCAGAGCAATACTTGGCATTCCATTTGGCCCCAACCTCCAGGTGCGCTTGGCAACTCACACACTATGAGTGATCAGCCTATGGTCCTGGGGTGGATGATCACTCACGGCAATGCTTTATATGCATACAAATAGCACAATACACACACACACACACACACACATACACACACACAACACTTGATAAAGTGGCCACTGTGGCTGGAAAATATATCTGAGCAGATGGGCCATTAGCAGTTATCCAAAGGCAGCAATGAAAATGGTTGGATGGATGGACATTAATGGAGAGGCTGTTCTCAGTATAGGTGTCAATCAATGGGAGCAAAGAAAAAGTGGTAGGAATGCCAAAGCAGATCAAGAGAACAGGCTGAAGGAAGAGAAAGTTAAAATGAAAAGAAATTCTTCCTTACAAAGAAACCTAGAGGGATACATTAGATGTCTATGAAAGTCCCTTCCCACTCTGACTGTGGGGAAAAAAAATCTCTTAGTAAAACATCTAGAAGTCAAATAACATAATCCTCACTAATTCGGACTAGTTTAGGAAGAAAGATGAGACTGCCTTCATGAAAAATTTGAAGCACTTAATTTTTTTAAAGGAATGCAATGCACATATAGTAAAATTGCCTGCTAATGGCATATATTCAAGTAGTAGTGGTCTTGCTGGGTCTGCTTTAATGAAGAACAAAGAACTCTTAGTAATTAGCAGTATCAATGTGGATAAAATTTATTAAGATGTTTTTAATTGAAGTCTAGATTAGTAAGTTCTGTTAGGAAAAGATACTCAAATATTTATGCAGCTAGATTAAAGGTTATCATCTCAAAAATGGATCAGTTATGTCACAAGTGAGATTGAAAGAACTACTGGATTGTCCATGTGCTTCAGTACGGTGTTCTCATTGGCCAAGAGAAATCAAGAAAAGGCTCCAAGTACTTTAAGCAGGTCTCCCATAGCACACTTATAGGAGAGTGTGAATAAGAGCTAGGAGGGAACATTCACATGGAGGTCATACAAGTACCAGAGATAGGAATCAAACACAGATCTTCCCACTTCAAATCCAGTACTCTGCCTCAGGCTACCTTTTTGCCTTTTAGTCTAATCCTGACAAATCATGAATCTTGTCAACAAATAGTCATGCAGCCTATGCTTAAACACCTTCAATGACAGGGGAGTTACTGCTCATCCAAGTAATCATTTAAATTTTTGACAGCTTGAAATGTCAGGAAGTTTTTCTTTAGGCATTCCAATGGAAAATGTGAATTGCCCTTTGTCTGATTTATGCTTGCTCCAATGTTTGTGAATATTGTGTATGTACAAGAAGACATGGAAGGGAATGTGTAGAATTCATATGTAGTCTGCCTTTCAGACTCACACAGCCTTGTTGGGGAGACAATATATACACAAGAAGTTAACTAATCATACAAAACTACGGGCACTAAAGTATCAAATGAGTGGTACAAACAGGGCTGTGCGGGAGCCAGCTTGAACTGGCTTACAAAATTTGATGTTTAATTTTCAGTATGAGCACTCACACCTCAGAAGTTGGCAAATGCTACAAAGCAGGGCATAATTTAATTGTTTTGTTGCCTGTTTAGATTTAAGAAAGTAATGGAGAAACATTAATAATGTAGATTAAACTTAAAACTTGCATACTTTTTTTTTCAGAGAGAGCCAGTTATTAAACATTTACCAGCTCACTTCTGGGTGCAATTAAGAAGTAATAACATTAAGGAGTTCCAAGGAGACATCAGGATGGGCTGGAAATATTAGAGAAGATTACATGTAAGTGGTAAGCCTTATGCTGGGCTTGGAAGGATGGATTGGATTTGAATGGGTAGGGAGAAGAGGGAAGGCATCCTAGGTATGGGGAATAGCGTGAGTAAAGGCATCTGACCAAAGTTTGCATCTTTTTCTTGGGAGGGAGGAAGTAATCACCTCCCAGCTCAATGCTCCATCAAACCACCCCTGCTATTTTCATTTGACTTCATTTAATGGGATTGTGGTTACATCAGGGTGGCCTGGTAGCAATTAAGTTCTCATTTTAATAGCAAAAGGAGTTCCACCATTAGCAACATGCTCAACATGCCATTAGCTTCCCACATTACTGTCCCAGCCATTGTCTGCACATTCAAACAGTGTGGCTGGCATTCTGCCTCTCACAGAAAGACTAGCTGGAGGGGTATGGCTAATGGCCAAGCGAGGACTGCTGGCTACTGCTGGAAAGCTTGCCGACAACCTCTCCTGGTCAGGGGCAGGTTTGTCCAAAAAGTCCACAAAGTCCTCAAGGGAAGCTACAAGGACCCCTTTGTTTCAACTTCCTATGAATTTGTGGCAACAGAATTATTTTACCTTTCATATATTCATATACACTTGTATGCTTCCATGCAAATAAACATATAATGATAACATACTTTTTTACTCTCAGGATCCAGACTTCTGTTGATGTTGGTATGCTTTCCAACAACACGGATCACATCATTTTTGCTATTTAGTAGATAGTCTTCTTGAGTTGCTGTGGCAAAAAAAAAAGAAAGAAAATAAAAAGAAAAAAGCAAACAAACAAAAAAACAATTCATCACCAGGTGGCCAGCCTTCTGATGATGAATTTCTCCAAACATGGGCCATACTAGACCTCAGCTAATAGGCATACTCAAAATCTTTTCAGTTTGGTAGGAGCTGCCAAGCTCTATATACTGTTGGCACAACCTCCAAGGTCACCTCCATGAACATGAAGAAATGTTGGAATAGGACTTTAGTGGAGATAATGTATTATACAATATGAAATTCCATTGATCCTTATAATTAGCTATATCTTCAGGCAAGTTCTATTCATTTCATCATATGCCTTTCCCTCTGAAAGTTAAATTCCATATTTTTGCCTCGGGCTTGCACATGTTTCTATGAATGAGGACTGGGCAAGAGTCATCCTACACAGGAAGGAAGGTAGAAGTTTTGAGAAGGATTTGCTGAGCTCCCCCTCCTCCATAGCTCATTCTCTCAAAGGTTTTTCTTAGATAGCAAAAGTCTTCCACCAAGTTTTTTTTTTTTTCAATTCTGACCTTCAGCAGGTTAGTTAGGCATACAAAGGAAAGGTGAATGGGAGAAGAAAATGTCCACTGTTAATAGCAGCGTGACCTTGAGCAGGTAACCTAGCCTCTCCATGCCTTAGATCCCTTTTGTGTAAAAATAATAATCTGTTTACCTAAAGGCAGAGACCAAGGATCTCTTGAGTACCTTCTAGCTACAAGATATTTAACTCTATGATCCTGTAGTCGGAGACGCTATGGTCTCTATATGAGATCATATCATTTTGCATTCTCCATCAAGATCAACTAAGAGATTCCTGGAGATTATGATCAGACATCTTGACCTGGACAACTCACTGGCATTGTAGCTAGGGAATCTAAGTGCAACAAATGTCCTGGGGCAATATCCAATTGGAAAACATGAAGGAAGAGGATGAAGGGCACAAGTCAAATGACACCTTGTGCCCTCGGGCTGCAGAAGAATTTGAATGACTTGTCTCATGTCCACTATAGCTTCATTGGCCTGTATGTCTTCTCCTTTTCACCCTATGATCCCCCACGTTAAAATCCTTAAACATTAAACTGTGTGAGGACAAGGACTATGCCTGACTTGACTTATACCTGTAGTGTCTGCCTTATGTATACTAGATACTTAATAAATTTGTGTTGAATTAAATACCTACACAAGGTACTAGGATCTCTAAGCATTCAATAAATATCTGAAACAAATAACTACTAGGTGTCAAGCTTGGTTTTTTTGTTTGTTTGTTTTTTGGTGGTTTTTTTTGTTTTGTTTTGTTTTTGCTTTTTGAAGGGGGGGAGGGCAGGGCAATTGGGGTTAAGTGACTTGCTCAAGGTCATATGGCTAGTAAGTATTAAGTGTCTGAGTCTGGATTTGAACTCAGGCCCTCCTGACTCCAGGGTTGGCACTCTATTCACTGCGCCACCTAGTTTCCCCCATGCTTGTTTTTAAGGGAGAGAATACTTAAGTCTGGAAAGGCCCCAAAGTCTGAAGGCTTCTTCAGAAGGACAGATGGCAAGGCCCAGAATCTTCAGCAGGTCAGATGGTAGCACCCAGTGGTTTGGAAAGCATAAAAGCAAGGAAGATGGTAAGGAATGAAGGGCCTTAGGATTCAATGACAGGGGAAATGATAAGTAAATCCTGGTGGTCCTATGTCTCACCAGAAGGACATAATTGGTGACTTCTAGCTCATCTGATGACTACAAATTAGGGAATTGGGCATGAGATACTGAGTAGAGTGAGATTCTAGGGACCCTCTTTGAAGAATGGGGGAAGGTATTGATATGTATCCGGAATGGAGGAAGGGGAAATGGGTACTGGCAGGAAGGTTTGGGAAGAAAGCTACACACACACACACACTGGTGACACTTCTACTTGGATGCCTTGGTGAGGTCTGAAGACACTGAATTAGGGAAGAATAGAAAAAAAAGTGGGATTGTCCTTAACTTCCCAATTTACTAAAAGACTTAAGACCTTAACTTGGTCCTTTATGTTTGGGAAGGTGTACTAAATTAAGAGGCAATCAAAAGTAACTATAAATATTTCCATCCTATCTGTACTTTTTATAGGTAGACACCTACAAAACACTTCCAGAGGACAAGAAAGTCATTTTGCTGAATTTCTCTTCCACAGTGGAAGTGGGTTCACTAAAGAACATTAGCATGTTTAGTACTAGTACACCAAGAAGTAAAAGTATGAAATTAGAGGCTGCATGGCACAAAGGAAAGAATTTTGACTCTGAAGTCAGAGAACCTTCAGTCAAACCCTGCTTGTCACTCTTATCAAATGTGTAACTTTGAGAAGTCACCACCTTCATATGCTTCAGTTTCCTTAGCTACCAAAAAAAAAAAAAAAAACCACCAGCGTTTGGGACTAGAAGGCCTCAGAGATTCGTCTAGATCTCTATATCTCTACAGCTTTAGATCTATGATACTAAATCAACCAAGTTTGGTTTAAACCTTTCATTTTCCCTGTCTGTAGCCTTTTCTTCCAAATGTTCTTCTAACTCCTATCTTATATCCTGTTCTTGCTCTCTGCTGGCTATCAGTATCACAATATAAACTGATAATTAAATGCTAACCTATAGACCTTTAAGGATATAAAAATAAAAAGTGGGAAGTAAAAAAAAGCCTTCAAGATATAAAGGAGAAATGCCACAATAATAGAATCATAAATTATAGGCTTGACACCCTTCCCAGAGTCCCCCAAATGATATTATGTATGCAGCTATCTTAATGTACTTTACCTTATATGAGTCAGATGTACATAATTCACATTTGGTTGTCTTGAATTTTTGTAGGTAATATAAGAAAACTATTGTATGACTGTCATTCTGATTTGCTAAGTTTTGCTTTAAATTGTTCAGAAAGGTGGAGGGAGGGGAGTAAGTACCCTTTAGTGAACAAGGAATGAGCTAAAACTAAGATCATCAAAACTTAATAGAACCTTTGCCTAGAATAGCTAAAAGTTAATGTTAGGAAGTATTAATTCAGCTCTATGGTATAAACTTGTATAGATGGTAAACTTCAAATGAGGGGGGAGTGACATAGAGGCATAGTTTCCAGAGTACTCTTTAATTTATTGAGGAAGACTATTAATGAATTATATACTGTAGGCTTTAACATGTTACATATTTGTATTTCTAGACTTGACGACACTTGAAACACCATAAGATTTCCTTACCTTAAAGTAGAAAAATAAAATCCTCAAAAGGTTTATGTATTTGAGTAATGAGACTAATCAGTATTTGTCTTTATGTTTCTTTAAATCTTGCCCCAACTAGTATATTTTTTCTTATGCATATATACTGAGTAATTTAAAAATTATACTGCTAATATAATGCCTATGTTTTTATTTTTTTAATGTGACAGCTTATTTTCTCTTACTTTTCCTTTCTTTTTTTTTTTAGCAATCAGGGTTAAGTAACTTGCTCAAGGTTACATGGTCAGTTATTTCTGGGTGTGGTGCTAAGTATCGGAGCCCAGATTCGATCCCCAGGTTATCCCGACACTGGGACTGGTGCTCTTACTCGCTGTGCTACCTGGCCGCCCCTCTTACTTTTCTATCTTTAAGGAAAGTCTGACTGTTGTTCCTTCCCTACCAAATCCAAGGCACAATTTTTTTACCTAATGGTAGTATTGACAACATTCTCAAATAGTATGCATAATCATTAGAAACACATCAGCCTCCACTGGAATGACCTTCTAAAACCAAAGCTTAAAGTGACGGATGTCACAAAAGGTCACAGTCAATTTGGGTATCCTAGCCAGTTCATCCTTCAAAAGTCCAGCCAGTCAGCAGAGACCAAATAGTCCACTTTTCTCATTTTATAAATAAGGAAATTGAGACCCAGTAAAAAGTGACTTGTCCAAGATCACACAGGTCATAGGATCATAGATTTGGAGAGGGAAAAGATATTATAAGTCATCTAGCTCAACCTCTTTATTTTACAGACGAGAAAACTGAGGCACAGAGAGTGAGTGACTTGTCACAATGATTTGTCCCAAGTCACAACTATAGTAGTATCAGTATCAAAATTTTAACCCAGGTACTTTGAATCCACAGCCAGTGTTCTTTTCCCTAAACCACAGCTCCAATGACTCAGAAGATTCTTTGTCACCCTTCTCTGTCCCTCCAGAAAAAGGTGAGGAAAATAAGTCTTCCTCTGAGAAATATGCCCTCTGCTGAGTCTCTGCAAAGTCCTCTCAGCACAGGGGTGAGATCAACCTTGGATCTTCTTTGAAATTTTTAGAAACACTAAGGAAAGCAAAAGACGCTTAGGCTCAAGACTGATGATATGTTTAATAGTGAGCTCATTTTAAAAAAAAACCTCTTATGCATAAATCCTCTTCTTTGTCTTCTTCCTCACCTTCTAACCATACAATCCTTCATGTACCACAGAAATTTGCTGGTATAGCAAATTCCAAGGAACTGTCCAAAGTCTTTGTAACGGATACTTGCTCAGAAAATGTTACTTGTAAAAAGTAGATTGGCAATCACTTGGGGCTTAGAAATCTTTTTGTCATACATATTTAGGTGGCAATAGGACTCAACTTATAGAGTATCAATACACAAGAAGGGATTTGAGACTGTTCCCAACACAATCACCCAAGCCCAGGGAGAAGAGAACACTGTGAGTAGGGCTATTTTGGGGACTACCTAGAATAGATCGCCTCCTTACATGGTCAAGGATACCCAGTTTGATACTGGTAAGGATACTCATGTTGAGAATACCCAAGGAAGATCCTGAAGCCAGTTATCTTCCCCACTTCCTAAAATTCTCCCATTAGAATAATTCCTATGGGTTAATACATTAAAAGTTTCTAAAAACGTAAATAAGTAATACTTTAAGTTATGGTGATCCCTCAACATATTATCATGAATAAGTTTGTGAGACTGGCTTCTGTCATCCAGGAGAACCCTAAGGAAATGGGATGTAAAATATATATATTCTGATTATGAAGCTGAAATATTTGGAACGTAAAGGCTGAATTATGTGGGGGAGGGTGCAAAGACCAATTTCATCTGCTTTGCTGTTTGGCAGACATCTAGACTTGACCATGAACTGCCTCCTTCCCTCTGTAATCTAGGTTTTTGGCCAGGACCCACTATTGATCCTTTGAAGCTACAGCAAGCATCAGGGACCTTTGTTGCTAATACTTATTTCTGAGGCAGGCAGAATAGAGACGTCTATCCCTTGGACTACATATCCATTCCTCCACCACCTTCCTCTCTCTCCTTCCTAGGAGTCACCACAGACATTGACTTTGAAACTGCTAGATGGAAGAGAATAGATCTTAACTTTCCTTAGAGAGAGTCCTCTCTCTGCAGAGAAAAGGAATTGTCAGCTAATTAACCAATTAGATGACCCCCCCCCTTTCCCAGTGCATGCAGTAATTACTTCAAGGAAATGATTAAAGGGGATGTGGCTTCAGAGAGGAGAGATTTGGCAATCTGCCCCTAGAGAGGAGTCAGCTGTCAATTCTGAAGAGGACTGAGGATCTGGAAGAGAGTAGTAGCCTGAGACCCGGGCCTGAACAACATCTGTCCACAGGAAAAGAGGCTTAGAGTATCCACCAACCCTATCCCCCCATCCCAGACCCAGAAACTTGAGGTATAGTCAAATGAGAATACAACACCCCACTCCACTCCCCCCAAAAAGCCTTTCTTCCTGAACAGGGTGTTCCTTTGCAAAATATCAGATAATCTAATCAGAATTACACTCTGCCATGCTCCATCTGTAGAAATGATGATGAACAGAAAATAAAACTGTGATTTACATTTTTGTCTGGTTTCTAGATCTCTGAGTTAAGTTGCATGTTAATTGGAAAAAAGGGCTGAAGCACATTGCTTTGGAATCTGGGGGAGGATAGAGGTTTCTTTCTCTCTACAGAGATAATCGGGGCCCAGCTTGAAATGAGTAATCAACAGTGCCAGAACATGGGCAATTTGGGTGTCACTGGAAGGGCAAAGAGCCAGGACTGAGGGTCCAATGCACACCAAGGGCTAGTGATGCAGCTGGCAGCTTCCTGCAGGTTTAGCAGAGAGCAGCAGATAGACAAGGCCGAGTCAGCCACAGAGCAGCCAAGCAGGCAGCAGGGTAGCAGGATCTCCAGTAACCCTCCAGCCAAACCGACCTACTTCCCTGTCCTTTACTACCAGTACCATCTTTTATTTTTTTCCCCTCTACCCTCCCATCCAAAACCTTATTAATCCTTCAAGTCCCAACTCAAGCCATGCCTCCTTAGTAAAACAATTTCCTGAAGCCTGTACAACCTAAGCCCTTCCTCAAAGAATTCTCTCCCTTCTGTCAATCCTAAAACACAGGATCTGAATTCATTGGGCAATTGGCATTTCCTTCCTTGCTTTTTAAACATCTTACCTTATATTCCTCTCCTAGACTATAAGCTTCATGAATTCAGAAAGTTATCTTATTCATGTTTTTAGCACTTAACACTCTTATCTCCTGTGCAGTGGTTATTTAATGAATGTGGAGCGATAGACAGAAGGATAGAAAGAAGGAAGGAATGAAGGGTGAACTAGAAGGATACTATATAAGATTGGGTTAGTAAAGGGGGACAGGGGGTAAAAGCTAACAAGAAAATCAGAGTCACAGGGAAAGAGCAGCAGGGCTCTTGACCAGAGACTGGGTCACCATTATTCCTGCTGCTTCTGGGTTTTACTAAGGTTCCTATGGAGGCAAGGGTAAATTCCAGAGGAGCTGAGCTAGACCTTTCAGATGGGAACATCCAATGGCCAGCATTTGGAAGATCAGGAGAGTGCGGGGTAAACAGACCAGCAGTAAAATGGAGGTAATAATAGCACCTATCTTCCACTTCCTCTTCTCTCTTCTCCTCTCCCCTTACATGAGGATATTCTGCCCAAAGGAAAGTAAATTTTGATGGCCAAAAGCTACCTAATTAACTTGGGGGTGACTGGCTGGATTTCTTTCTCAAAGACCAAACCTTAAACCCAATACACTCTGGATTCCATGGATTGGACAATAGGTCCCTGCCCAAGCACCACTTAATGGTTATTTTTTGGGCCCTCCTGGCTCAGAGTGAATGTCAATAGTAACTCTTTCTCTTTTGGCCAGCAATCCTGAAAGTCTTCCCCTTCCAGCTTGATTTTTTTTTTAATTAAAGGGGCCATCCCTTAACTCACTTCTTAAAGAGGCCTATTCACTGAATGGATATTGCCTCACTCAAAGTGAGAACCTGAAAAGACCTTAGCTTAAAAGGGACAAGGTCTCCCACTGCATCCTGGGTCATCTCCGGTCATCCTGATCAATATCTGGCCACTGGACCCAGATGGCTCTGGAGGAGAAAGTGAGGCTGGTGACTTTGCACGGTCCTTCCTCACTTAAATAAAAATAAACTGCAAGTCATTTCATGATCTCCCTAATATCACGGTCCTCTTTGAAGAACAAAGGACAAACCACAACCTTCCAGGGGTGTTGTGAGGTTAAAATGAGAAAATATTTGTAAGATGCTTTGCGAACCTTAAAGAGTTATAAAAATGCTAACTATTGCTATTATCCTTGCTCTTATTGTTATCTTAAAAAAAAAATAAAACTAACCCAGTTCAGAACTGAAGGCTTGTTTCAATTGGCCCAAACTAAGGACAGCAGTGGTTTATATTCAGGAGGACAAAGGGGCCTTTTACAAATGTACCAATTTCAGGTAAAGAGACTCTAGTTACGTTGGAATACACCAACCATGAATAAGGCAGATAAGGGTAAAAATGGGGAGTGGTAGAATTCCTTTGGTGTCAAAGGCTGTACTTCATTCACTCCTCAACCTTTCTAGCTCCTTTTCCCTACTGCCACTCCTGCTTTACCCTTCCTAAGGGGCCCAAGGCCTAACCTCTGGATTCCACTGCCATACTGCACCTTGTCTCTGCCTCCTGAACTCATGAAAGAGAACTGCTACCATTCTCCTTCATCACCTTCTACTTCACCCCTATCTCCCAGGTGGCCAATGAGTAAATGTTTCTCATGCCAACCTTTCCCTCACACTGTCACTGTCATTCAGCGTCACATGTACATGAATAGGAAGAGATCACAGGGGCATAGGGATGGGAGGAAGGAGAAAGAACCCAGTCAACTCTGGAGGGAAATGGAAGAACATGACCAGCTGCCAAATTCCAACAGCCTAAATTCTTCCAGAAAGGGAGGAAAGAAAAAATTTCGTTGATTTAAAATTACATGAAAGACTTTCTGAGCACACTCCAAATGAATGGCTTTGCCTTGGAGTAGGTCGTACCTAAGAAGCCACTCTAATCGCTGTCTCAAGCTGTGTCAACTTTGATGAACGTGGCCGGCCACTCTTCAGCCTTTGCCTGGTACAGAAAGCTAGGCAGGTGGCAAAAGCATGTCATTTTTAAACCCTTTAAAATGTCATTATTAGACATACTCTCAGTCCTGCAGAAACTGAAAGTGCACTTGGTATTTCAATTCTTCACAGCCCAGGGGAATTGTTACACTTGATTACCTTTTTCCCCGTAACTCAGTTGGTCTCCCAATAACAGGTGTGCAAAATATATTATGTGACTAAGAAGGCAGATGGAAGGGGGAAAGGAGAAGGTAGACTTGTTGTTGATAGTGGTGGTCCTTCACTTTTGAAAAGTGCTAATGAAATCATGGGCGATGTCTTGACTTGTGTATGAGTTGGATTCAAGTAAGACAGAGTTGTGCCAAGTCATCAGCCTCACTTTCTTCTCCAGAATCAATGAAGTCCAATGAAGTGAAGATGACTGGTGATGGCTCAGGGTGCAGTCAATGACTGTGGCATCTTTTGACCAATCCACAGGTGCTCAATAGTGCCTGCTTCAGCTGCATTCATGGCTGTTGAAACAAGTTTCCTCATCTGCCCATTCCACTGGGAGAAGTCTTCACATGCTTGGGGCAGACATCCCCTTAAGTCACCAACAAGTTTGAGGTCTGTGGGCTACTCTCAACCTGATTTAGCTGTCTGCTGAGAAGGTTTAACCAAGGTATGGTTGCTGTGCATGACACAGCTTCTTGGAGCCACAAGTAAGAGTTGGGTTAAGGTGGACAGCAAAGGTGAATGAGCAGACCTGAAAAGGGCTCAGATAGCCCTCACACCAAAGGTGTTAGTCCTCCCTGAACACCCCACATACCCCAGCAAGGCTGGTAAAAAGCATGTAAAGGTGGATGAATGTATGTCCTTATTTTGTGTAGGTAGGTGTGTATCTGTGTAGAAAATGTATGTATGTATATATGCATGTGTTCATGTTTTATATTTTCTATGGACCTCAGTTTCCTCATTTACGAAATAAGAAGGATGTTGAAAAGATGAGCTCTAGGGGACAGCCAGGTGGTGCAACAGATAAAGCATTAACCCTGGAGTCAGGAAGACCTGAATTCAAATGCAGCTTCAGACACTTAGGAATTACCTGATTCAATTTCCTCAACTATAAAATGGAGATAATACTGGCATCTGCCTCCCAAGGTTGTTATGAGAATTAAATGAGATAATATTTATAAAGTGCCTAGCATATAGTGGTCACTTAGTAAATGCTTATTTCCTTCCTTCTTTTCTCTAACGTGTCTTCCACTATAAATGTATCATCCTGTCAATCTGAAAACAAATCCAAGCTGATACTTTAATAAGTGCTAGTCCATTAATGGGTTACCCTTCCCCTGGGCAATATATGTTCATTTTAGTAAAGCACTCCCTTCAGTCATAGCATTTAGGTGTAAGATCATCCCTGAGTATGGGGACCTAAGGGGGGGGGGGGGGGGGGGCGGTACACATAATTACAGGTGTTAATTTATGAAACAAGATCAATACCAATAAGATTACTTCTCCGTTAGCCCAGAGATTTACTCTTTTCTCTTTCTGTAACAACAATCTGGCTCCAACCTACCTTTCTAGACCAATTTCACATTATTTCTCCCCATGTAACTCTAGTTCCAGACAAGTTGGATGAGTTGCTCTTCCCCATTCCCATCATTCCATCTGCCACCTCTCCATCCTCATGCCTGCCTCTTGGAAAGCCTAAATCCCTCTGAGGTTGACTTAAGTATCACATTCTTCAGGAACCTTTCTTGATCCCAGAATTTATTAGAGTTCCTCCCCTTCCATGTTAATTTATAATTTTGTTATACATATTTTATATTTCCTTCTCTTTGAACTTGTTGTTTCTGTCCAGTAAAATATAAATTTATTTAGGGTAGGGATTTCATTTTGGTTTTCCAATCTTCAGAACCTACAACAATGTCTGGCATATAATAGGTACTTACTAAACACTTGTAGAACTGAACTGAATTGAAAGACAATGGGATGTTGTGGAGAAGATATTCAGCTTGTTGTCTAGAGATATCTGGGCTTGAATCCTGACTCCAAAACTTACTGTATGCCCATGGACAAGTCATTTACAAAATCTGTGTGCCAAAAGGGACTTAACAAGTGGTCATTCAGTTCCCCCCCGCCCACACGAAGAAAAATTTACAATATCCCAGAGCATACCCTTTGGATAGCTCTAATTGTCAAGAAGTTTTTCCCTATATTGTTTAAATTTGATTCTTTGGGACCACCATTTTGGGAGAGATACCAGTCATTGGTGCCTGCAGATCTGAAATCCAGCCCCAGACACTGCCTAGTTATGTGATCCTAGGCAAGTCACTTAACCTCTATTTGCCTCAGTTTGCTTAACTGTAAAATAGGAATAATAATAGCACCTATCTCTCAGGATCATTATGAGAATCAAATGAGATATTTGTCAAGCATTTGGCACAGTACCTGACACATAGTAGGCACTATATAAATGTTAGTGATGTTGATGATGATTTCTTTTTCATCATCTTATTATCTTGTTCCAGACTTTTTCTCCTCTCCTGACTCTCTGTCTTATATATATATAGCCTTTCTCCATTAAAATATAAACTCCTTGAGGCAGAGATTTTCTTCCTTGCTTATATTTGTAACTCTACTGCTTATCATTGAATTATATGTGCCTGCCACATAGTAAGTAATCAGATAGATAGATAGACATACCCATCTCTCACTCTCTCTCTCTCTCTGTCTCCCCATCTTTCTGTGTATATATATGCATATATATGAATGTATGTATATATCCAAACACACACATATATACAGATATAAACATAGATTTATACATACATATATGTGTTTATATATATACACACAAACATATGGGTATGTGTACATGTGTGTGCATGCATGTATGTAAAATGCTCATACACATGCAAACACACATTTATTGAGCACCTACTATGTGCCAGGTACTATGTTAAACATTGGAGATACATAAGGAAGCAAAAGATAGTCCCTGACCTCAAAGAGTTTACAATCTAATGGAGAAAATATGCAAACAAATACCTACCAAGCAAGCTATATGTAGGATAAATAGGAAATAACAGAGGGAAGGCACTAGAATGAAGAGGAGTTGGAGAAGACTTCCAGTAAAAGAACACACACACACACAAACTTGCATATATGTGTATGTATGTGGATGTGTATAATATCACTCATTATGTGCCAGGCACTGTGCAAAGTGCTGTACAAATATTATCTCATTTGATCCTCACAACAGCCCTGGAAGGCAGGTACTATTATTATCTCATTTCACAGATGAGGAAACTGAAGCAAACAAGGGTTAAATGACTTGTCCAGGATCACACAATTAGTGTTTGGGGCTAAATTTGAACTCAGGGTTTCCTTACTCCAAGCCCAGTGCTCTATCCAATGGGACACCTAGCTGCATCATATAACATAGTATATATTCCCTCTCCATTTGTCTCCTCCGTCTCTGTCTGCCACACCTCCCAATAGCTTCTACCCTCTGTTCCTATTTCTCTATTCTGAGGTCATTGTGAAGCTCAGTTTCCTAGTGTGTTGAGTAGGGATAATACCTTTGTAGGCTAGCACAAGTTGGCAATAAGGAATTGATAAGACTTAAAGAGGACACTCTAATCCTAAATCAGAGAGGGACTGGGAGCAGAGATGTTATTCCTAGTGAGCGAGAAGGAGATTCAAGAACAGATTTAATTTAATTTAATCCTCTCCAACATTTGTCATTTTCCTTTTCTGTCATATGAGTCAATCACATAGGTGTGAGGTGACATCTCAGAGGTACCTTCATTTGCATTTCTCTAATCAAGGGCTCTACTTAGCTTCCTGGATGAATGCCTCTGTAGGCAAAAACACCCTCTATGGAGAGAAAAGCTGAACACAGATAAGACTCTGGAGATAGACAGATTACTTTCCTAATGGAAAAAAGTAATCTGACTGAGTGCAGCAGGGTCTGCTTCCCTCATGAAAAGAGCTAGAATTTAAACCTCTGGGCCCTAAACTAAGGGATAGGAGGGTGAAATTCACTCTCGCTCTTATAAGGGAAGTAGATTTAAGAGCATAGCTGAATCAGAAACTATTAGTAAAGAGAAACTCCATGACCGTGAACCTAATGGGACAGACAATGAGACCAGCAGAGAACTACCTGGCAGAGAACATAGACCACAGAGACACCATAACTCAGGAAAGGTCAGGGGGGGAGATCCAGTAGCATTAGGTCCAGCAGAAACAGCAAAAGGAGACAGTATCAGTCCTGCAACATCAAAATCTTAAATTAGTTATACATGTACCTGTAATGGGAATGTAAATTTTAAAGATCTTCCCTGCCCCTAGGCTAAAATGCACCTGAAGCCTGGGGTGGGAGGCTTGTTTTTCAGTTGATACTTTTTGATTGGCCAGTGGGTCCAAAAGGTTGTTACATTCTCTGAGCCAGGAGAAGGCTATATAAGCCCTGATGTGAGGCTTTGTTTTGGGGGCTCACTTTGAGAAGTGTTCTGTGATTTGATGAAACTCTGGGCTAGCCGTTGTCCAGAGCCCCCCCCCCGGCTTTGAAACCCAGATGTTGTTTGGTATGGATGTAATGGTTGGACAGTTTGGAAATCTGTCTACTTGATCTGTTTCTGTCTTGATAATTCTGTCTGTGTATTCTGAAGTTCGGGGTGCTGACCTTTTTCCCCTGAACTAGGTAAACGATACATGTTTGACTGATTAAAGTAAGCTTGTTAACCCATTTTGAGTTGCTTTCCTTTATCAAAGCAGATCCAAGAACCTGTGGTGGCAGCAACCCTGAGGACGCTTGGGGTGCTTGCTGCTACAGTACCCCAGCTCCCTATGTGTATGTCCCTCCACATATATATGCTCTGACATGTATGCATACCTCCCCATACAGGTTCCCTAAATATGTTCCTTCCCCTCCAAAAAAAAAAAAGTATACTTTGATCTGCATTCAGACTCCATCAGTTCTTTCTCAGTAGGTGGATAGCATTTTTCATCATAAGTCCTTTGGAATTTTCTTGGATCATTGCATTCATCAGAATAGTTAAGTCATTCATAGCTGGTCATCATAAGATATTGCTGTTACTGTGTACTGTGTTCTCCTGGTTCTGCTCACTTCACTTTGCATCACCTGCATTCCCCGTGTTTTCAGAAACCATCCTGCTCATCATTTCTTATAGCACAATAGTATTCCATCACAATCATATGCCACAGCTTGTTCTGTCATTCCCCAATTGATGGCCATCCTCTCAATTTCCAATTCTTTGCCACCACACACAGAGCTATATATACATATACATATAGGTTCTTTTCATTTGATCCCTTTTGGATACAGATCTAGTAGTAGTATTGCTGGGTCAAAGGGTGTGCACAGTATTATAGCCCTTTGGACATAGGTACAAATTGCTCTCCAGAATGTTTGGATCAGTTTACAACTTCACCAACAGTGCATTAGTGCCCTAATTTTTCCATATCATCTCTAACATTTGTTATTTTCCTTTTCTGTCATTTTAGCCAGTCTGATAAGGTGTGAAGTGATACCTCAGAGTTTCTTTTTATTTGCATTTCTCTAATTAATAGTGATTTAGAGCATTTTTTTCATATGATTATAGATGGCTTTGATTTCTGCTTATGAAAACTGCTTGTTCATTTCCTTTGACCATTTATCAAATGGGGAATGACTTGTACTCATAAATTTAACTCAGTTCTCTGTATTTGAGAAAGTAGGCCATTATTAGAGAAACTTGCTGTACAATTTTCCCCCCAGTTTCCTGCTTTCTTTCTAATCTTGGTTACATTCATTTTGCTTATGCAAAAAAATTAATTTAATGGAATCAAAATTATTCATTTTATATCCCATAATGCTCTCTATCTTTTCTTTGGTCATAAATTGTTCCCTCATCCATAGATCTGAAAGGTAAAATTTTCCATGCTCCTCCAATTTGTTTATAATATCTCCTCTATGTATATAAATCATGAGCCCATTTTCCTCTTACCTTAGTATATGAAATAAGATCTTGGTCTATGCCTAGTATTTGCCAAAACGCATTCCAGTTTTCCTAGCAATTTTTGTCAAATGTTGAGTTCTTACCCCCAAAGCTTAGATCTTTGAGTTTATCAAATACTAGATTACTATGGTTATTTGCTAGAGTTTATTGTGACCCTAATCTATTCTACTGATCCACCACTCTATTTCCTAACCAGTATCACATTGTTTTGATGATTTCCACTTTTCAATTCTGTTTGAAATTCAGTACTGCTAGATCATCTTCCTTCTCATTTTTTTCATTGATTCCTTTGATCTTCTTGACATTTTGTTCTTCCACATGGAGTTTGTCACTACTTTTTCTAGCTCTATAAAATAATTCTTTGGTAATTTGATTGGTATGGTATTGAATAAATGAATTAATTTAGTTGCAGTTGTCATTGTTATTATATTGACTCAGCCCACCCATGAGCAATTAATATTTCTCTAATTGTTTGGATCTGACTTTATTTGTGTTTTGTATTGGTATTCATACAGTTTCTAGGTTTGTCTTGGAAGGTAGATTCCCAAGTCTTTTATACTGTTTACAATTATTCTAAATGGAATTTCGCTTTCTATCTCTTCCTGCTTGGTTTCATAGGTAGTATATAGACATGCTAATGACATATGTGTTTATTTTATATCCTGCAACTTTATTGAAAGTGTTCATTGTTTAAACTAGTTTTTTAGTTGATTCTTTAGGATTTTCTAAGTATACCATGATGTCATCTGTAAAGTGTAATAGTTTTGTTTTCTTGATGTCTATTCTAATTCCTTCAATTTCTTTTTCTTTATTTATTACTATAGCTAACATTTCTAGTACAATACTGAATAATAGTGGTGATAACAGACATCCTTGCTTCACTTCATCTTATTGGAAAAGCTTCTAGCTTATCCCCATTGCAGATAATGCTTTCTAATGGCCTTAGATAGACACTAGTTATCATTTTAAGGAAAGTTTCATTCACTCCTATGCTTTCTAAAGTGTTTAATAAGAATTAGTGTTTTATTTCATCAAAAGCTTTTTCTGCATCTATTGAGAAAAATCATAATATTTTTGTTGGCTTTGTTATTGATATAATCAATTATCCCAATAGTATTCCTAATATTGAACCACCCTGCATTCCTGGTATAAACCCTACCTGGTCATAACGAATGATCTTTGCGATCTCCTTGTTAGTATTTTATTTACAATTTTTGCATCAATATTATTAGGGAAATTGGTTAATAGTTTTCTTTCTGTTTTTGCTCTTCCTGGTTTAGGTATCAGCACCACATTTGTGTCATGAAAGGAATTTGGTAGAACTCCTTCTTTTCTAATTTTTCCAAATAGTTTATGTAATTGTTCTATAAATGTTTGTAATTACTTGTAATTATTTATTTATTTGTTTGTTTGTTTGTTTATTACTTGTAAATCTATCTGGTCTTGGGAATTTCTTCTTAGGAAGGTGATTTTTGACTCATTCAATTTATTTTTCTAAGATTGGGTTATTTAAGGATTCTATTTCCTCTACTGCTAATCTCAGTTATTTATATTTATGTAAGTATTCATCCATTCCACTCAGATTGTTAGATTTATTGGCATATAATTGGGAAAAATAGCTCCTAATTCCTTTCATTTCATCTTTATTGGTGGTGAATCTACCCTTTTCATTTTTTATGCTTGTAATTTGGTTTTCTTCTTTCTTTTTTTAAATCAAATCAACCAATGGTTTGTCTAGTTCATTGTGTTTTTCATAAAACCAGCCCCAAGTTTTATTCATTATTTCAATAGCTTTCTTACTTTCAGTTTTATTAATCTCTCCATTGATTTTCAGGATTTCAAATTTGATGTTTAATTGGATATTTTTAATTTGTTTTTTTTCCCCAGATTTTTAAGTTGCATGCTCAATTTCTGAGTGGATCCCAGAGCAAGAGCTCATGGGTGCAATTGTGCCACTAGACCTGAACTGAAAGCAGGTTGGGGAGGGGATGCAGAGTGAGCACATCAGGAATTAGCCTTTTCTGCTATTGATGTATAAGGCTGGTACTTCGTTGGTCTTCTTGGTATCTTGGTCTATGGAGAAATCTGTAATTACTTCTTGTGCCTAACTTTTACACTAAGAGTTTTGAGACTTTGTAAGGACTGGATTAAATGTTAAGTTGTCTATCTTGTTGGCCAAGCTGCATCACTTCCACTCACAGACTTTTTCTCTTGATTTGAAGCAGGTGATGGTAGGGTTAAGGGGCAGAGGGAGAGCATGATGTCTATCAGACTATGCGTGGCTCTCTTCTCCTGCTCTATCAGGAACTCTAAGATAGCATGCTCAGTTGCTCCTAAGGGGTTTTAATTTCAGCAACCAATTTCTCTTTGTTTATCAGAATCACGTCCATTTCTATTTCTCATGTGACTTCCCACCATCTCTTGAAGAATGATAGGTTATCTAGATTAGATTAGATAGAGATCATCTATATCTACATATCTCTATATAGCATAATGCTAGATTATCTATATCAAATTGCTTGCCCTTTCAAGGAACAGGAAGGGAAGGGGAAACAAGCATTTGGAACTCAAAAAAATGTTAAAAATGTTTTTTACATGTAACTGAGAAAAATTATTTTTTTAAAAGAATGATAGATTATTTGGTTACAAATTTATCAAGTGATCTACTTTGGCAGAGGGAGAACTCTGGCAAGAATCTAGATAATTGAAGTCCCTACCACAAAAACGTCATACCTGGTTCATCACCAATTTCCTAAACTCTTCACCTAATTCCTCTTTTAGTCTAGACTGTCTGAAACATAGTGCAACAACAATATAACTGATCTTTTTCTCTCCATTGATTATCAATCAAATACTCTTCCATATTTCCCTCCTTTAGGTTATAAGATTCTCTCACATGAGTCTTTTTTAAAATATACAGTTCTTTCCCACCCAGTTTCATTAATACATAAAAATAAAATTTTCTTCTTTGTACTAGGGTCTCTAGTTCACTCTGCTCCCTTTCTATGCTTTATCAAACTGTATAAAGAGATCTAAAGCTTTATTGCTGTTTCTTTTCTTGGGTCTTGTGCACCATGAATTACTGGCCCACTCTTCTGGCATCCTTCTTCCTATGCTATACCTGCTACTCTATAATGAGACCAGACTTGGCAGGGCTATGTGGACATTTTTATCCCATCTTTTTTCCTCTCATTCTGAAGTCCTCTTGATAATATTTTCAAGACTCCAGTCAAATGTTTTTCTAGTCTTCATTAAATTTACTCCACCCCGGCCAAGAACCCATCACTATGAATCTCTGAGTGTATTCCTCTATTTTAAGCCAGCAATCGGAAGTTCAAATCCCATTCTCAGACAGACTCTTGTTCTCTTCTGAATTCCATAGCAATAATCAGCAGTAGTAATGAAGGCACTACATCTGCTCCTAAGGTATAAAGTTATTGCCCAGCATTTTGTAACTCCAGATACCCAAGGGTCCTTTTTCTTCCTTTCCCTCCCAATGTCATATTTTTTTACTTGTCAGCCTCCTGCCTCTTCATATCTTTTTTTCTTGCTTGCTCCTTGAAACACTTCTTTCATTCATTCAAGGAATACTTCATTCTCTTTGATTACCTAGAGAGTAGGCAAACATCAGGATATAGTAAAGTGCTTGGATGAGGAGTCAGTGGATCTTCATTCAAACATGACCTATGGCAAGTCCCTTAAATGCTCTGGGTCCTGGTTCCCCATTTGTAAAATGAAGGAACTTCACAGAATGACCTTTAATGCATGAATTGTGACCCTATAACTTCCTATAGTCTTTCCACTTTCTCTTTCAGGATGGAAGCCAATTTGCATTTTGTACTTATACAAGGATTATTCAGTACTGACAGAAATAAAAAACGGAGTACCCTTTCTGCAGATAACTGGAAAATTCCCCTGGACCCTCATATTAGTTTGAAGCAAGAGTCTTTTATCTTCCTTTTTCACAGCTCTTTTGTCTAATACCTGTCAATAATTGTGGCCCGTTCTTTGTTCTGGAGGATCAATCACTGGAGGTTCCAAAGTAAAGTTTAATGTGTTTAGGCTGGGGTATAAGCTATAAACTTCTAGAGGGCAAGTACTATTTTTATTTTGATCACTGAACCCACAGCATCATGGTGCCAGTAGTAGACATTTAATAAATGCTTATTTAATTTAATTTCTGGATATAGGGCAATATAATCTGTTCAACTACTTTTAACTACATTCTTGCCATAACCAAATACAGACAGAAAGATACAGGTGACCTACAAGCAGCAAAAATCCGATTATTATCTTTTCCATTTCCTTCTGATTCTGCTGACAACTTCTAAAACTTGACACTGAGTCTTCAGAGTTTTCTACCGTGACTCCACTGCCTTCTCACCCTGGAATATCCCGTAAATGTAACCTCCTCCTCCAGAAGGGTCCCAGGCCAACCACCCTTCCTTTCTCTCCTGCTTCTGATTCTCCAAATTTCACAGCCACTCTTGGGTACTTCCACCTCCCCCTTCCCCTTTCAGCTCCCTTTGACATGTTGTCTTTTGCCATTAGAATATAAGCTCCATGAGGGTAAGGACTGTCTTTCTTTCTGCTTATATTTGTATCCCCACAGTAAGAGCTTAATAAATGCTTGTTGATGGACTAATTTCACTATCTACCTTACTTCTCCTTACCCTTCTTTCCCAGTTATCTTCTTGTACTTCCCTGGCTGCTAGATTCTCTGTTCCCATTGTGGGAACAACACATAACACATTAAACATACAGAAGCAGTTAGAATTATTCACATTACAAGCATCCAAGATGGAAGGACACACTATTATCTATTGAGATTTGCCCACATTGTTTCATCTTGCCATTGATCTCCAGATATGACTCAAATTCTCTAGGCAGTAGATTTTCTGTCCACTAGGGACAGGAGAGAAGGTAATATTAATTTGGTTAATCACCACTACCAAAGGCATAGCTACCTGAAGTAGGGAATTAGATATTTTATCAGTCTTAAGTTACATTTGGGTTAGGAAATAATATTATAATAATACTAATAACATTTACATAGCACTTTGAATATGCTATTATATTTGATCCACATATGTAGATGTGATGTAGATGCTGTTATACCCATTTTACAGATGAATAAACTGAGGGTAAGAGAAGTTAAGTGATCTTCCCAGGGTCACACAGATAATTGAGAATCTAAGACAGGCTTCAAACTCAGGTCTTCCTGACTTGTCCAATACTTTTGAGGCACAGGCACAAAGGACCAGTCACAGTTAGCCAATTAAAGTGTAGCTATCAGAGATACAGCAGGGTTTACCTGAGCATGTCAGTCAAACAGTTCAGCATTGCCCGATTTTTTTCAATACAAATTAAGAGCAAGAGAGGCCTAGGCACTGCTACCCGTGTTCTGTCAATGCCTGATTATGCAATTTGAAATAAATCATTTACCATCTCAAGCTTCCCTTACCTAATACAATTGTTATTGAGTATTATTTAGCAAAATGTTTTTTTAGGGCTATAAAGGTAGATATAATCATATATAAGCAAACTCTTGTTTGCTCTGTGTGATTCTTAGCATCCAGTTCCCCTTGCCACCATTTTGAAAAAAGAAGACAGCTAGAGATAGAGGGCTTTTTCAGTTCTGGGACATCTCATGCATTACTAAGGCAAAAACAATCGATAAGCCCATGGTTAACCTTCTCATAATGAGCCTCTCAGCTCTTCCTAAGCTAGTCTTTGGATGACAAACATACATTCTATCACCTGGCCCAAACTCAGAGTCTTTCTAGATTATGGTGACCTTCCAATCAATCAACCAACAAACATTTATTAAATGCCTACTATGTGCTGGGTGCTATGTTAAGTCCTGGGGATACGAAAAAAAAGCAGAAGAAAGTCCCTGCCCTCAAAGAGTTCACAGTCTAAAGGGGGTGACAACATGTAAATAACTATACACATATATGGCATAAATAGGAAACAATAGGGAATGCACTAGAATTAAAAGGGGTTATGAAAATCTTCCTGAAAAAGATGAGATTTTAGTTGGGATTTAAAGGGTAGGATTCTAGACCATGCAGAGTCATTGCCCTAGGCTTCTAGGCCCAGGATCACCTCTATTCCATGCTAAGACATACATCATGCATTTCTAGGGATAAATAGGAAATATTATGTGCAATGGGCTAAAAAAAACTACTGTCCACTTCATAAGGCTAGCAAAGCAGCTTGGTATGTTGGAAAGGAAACCAGAATCAGAGTGAGTGGAGCTGGCTTCTATTTCTAGCTCTGCTAATAACTAGTTGCATGACCACAGGCAAGTCCCTTCACCATTCTGAACCTTAAGCCTTCATTTGTAAAAGGAGAGATTTGGACTAGGTGATCACTAAGGTTCCTTGTAACTCTGATAGTCTGCAGTTCTGTGTTTTACCCTCCTCCCTGCCATCCATCAATTCATCCATCCTTCCTCCCAAATAGCAAGCTCGAGCAGCAATGAAAATTCACTTCATCCTGATTCGCACCACGCCGAGTTGTTCAGGCTCCAGCCCTAGATATAAATCTGCTCATATGAAAAAATCAAGCTGTCTTAGTCACTCATATTATGGCTTGAGAAAAGGCAATTAAATGCTTTCTTAATTATAGGACGGCAAGAGGTTAATGAGTTACTATAAAAACCAGGCCCAGCCATCTGATGGCTGTCACTGAAACACGCAGATGGAGAGAGATCCTAATTTGTAAGTCACAAAGACAGAGAATCACTCTGAACAGAGAGGCAGGAGAGGGGATGATGGAATGAGAAGCTGAGAATAGTGGCATAGACCCTGAAGCCCAAATACCTCTTTTCAGCAGGCCGCATAGTGATTTATCAGTCTCCTGAAGCTTTGAAAATACCCACTAAGGAGAATAGCATAGGGGGTGACAAACTATTGGTCCAGAAACTGCTTCATAGATATGATGGGACTTATAGTGATTGATGTCCTTGGGAGCCACTATGCTCAATTAATCAATCAATCAACAAGCATTTCTTATGTACTTTATATGTGCTAGGAATTATACAAAGCACTGATGATAAAAACATAAAAGTAAGACCTCAAGAAACTTAGTGTTCAAAGACAACACATACGATATACATGCAAAAAGAATCCTTAGCAATTGGGGTAGGGGAGGGAAGATGGTTGGGAAAGGGTGCAGGGTTTAGCACTGAGAGGGAGAAATACTAACAAAGTGAGAGACAGAGAGAAAAATGGACAGAGACAGAGATGTACAGAGAGAAACAAATAGACAGTCTGAAAAATAAAAACAGGCAGGCAGAGACAGAGTTTTCTACAACTGAAAATAAAATGGAATTGTTAGGTGGTTTGGTTCATCTTGCTTATATATGAAGTGCTAGCATGGTATCGTAAAGAGGGTAATATAAAACTTTAAAATTTTGAAGATCTGGGTTCAAGTTCTGTTTCCTGCATGTACTCACTGGGTGCCCATTTCTCATTTTTCTTGAGGAACTCTCTAAGACTCTAAAAAAATCATAAATGAGTTAATAATCTAAGTTCTCTTTACTAATGAAATCAGAGGTCCAAATCTATTCCCATTCAAATACTACAGTCTATATGCATTCTTATTACATTTCATCTTATTTGCCACATTCAGTTTAACTTAACAAATATTTGTAAAGTGCCTAATTATGCAAAGCACTATGCTAAGGACTGGGGGAGATATAAAATTCCCTGTATGTCTTGGGAATGGCCCCTTCCTTTACTATCCTTAATCATGCATTTAATAATACCCTATTCTTTCTAAGTATCCTCAGAAGCACTGAACTAGATCCTTTTGGGGACAGGAAGGTGAATTTATTTCCCTTTCAGGCCTCAGTTTCCTTCTCTATAAAATGAGGGGGTTGGATTAGATAATTTCTAAAATCTCTTATAGTCCAACAGCTTAATGATTCTGTAGGACATTGACACCTTTTCATGATGCCCACTGAGATGTTTCCTCTTCTTCAAAATATTTTATCTCAACATTCCCAACCATCCCACCAGTCCAAGACCTTCTCTAGTACCTGAGTCCTATGAATGAGGAAATGTCATATTTTCTACATTGAGAGACTCTTTTCTTACTAATCACCTTCAGATCTCTGTGAACCCCAGAGCAATACAAAATTTAACCCCATTATGCTGAGCAAACGTTAAGTCCTAAGCCAGACTCATAACTTAGCATGGGACAAAAAGAGCTTTTGCCTCAGGTCACCAACAAAGGGGCAAGGGAACCTCGTGGTAGGAAAAACAAAACCACCATTGGGGAAATAATGAAGTGAATACTTTCAGAGAAACTTGAGAAGACCTGTTTGAACAGATATAGAGGGAAGTGAGCAGAATCAGAAGAATGATTTATACAATAACATTATAAGGAAAAATAACTTTGAAAGATGTGAGACCTCAGATCAATGCAATGTCCAGCCAGGGGACTAATGACAAATCATGCTACCTACCCACCTCTTGACAGAGAGGTGATGGCTCCAAGGGGCAGAACAAGACATAAACTTTGAGATATGAAAAATAGCACTTCTCTAGAGCAGATCCTCACCACTTTATAAGTTGATTATACCAATAGTCTGCTGGTGGGTCGGCCTGCCTTAGATTTCTCTGTACACCAAATCATTCTTCACTCATCTACTAAAGTGATTTTCCTAAAACACAGTTCTGATTATATCCCCCTACTTAATAAACTCCAGTGGCTTTCTATTGCCTCCAGGAACAAAGGTAAGATACTTTGTCATTAAAAGCTCTTCATAACCTGGCCCCCTCTTCCCTTTCCTGTCTTCTGACACTTTATTCCCTGACAGGTATGCTTCGATCCATTGACACTGGCCTCCTGGTTGTTCCATGAACAAGTCATTCTATCTTTTAGCTCTGGACATTTTCTCAAGCTGTCACCCATTCTTGAAATACTGTCCTTCCTCCACTCCAAAAGTCCCAACCTAAATCCTCTTTTCTATAGAAAACCTTCTCTTTGCTGTTGTTGTTTAGTCATTCAGTTATGTTCAATTCTTTGTGATCCCATGGACCATAGCATGCCAGGTCCTTCTATCCTCCACTATTTCCTGAAGTCTGTGCAAGCTCATGTTCATTGCTTCTATGACACTATCTATCCATCTCTTCCTCTGCCATCCTATTTTCCTTTTGCCTTCAATCTTTCCAAAAATTAGTCCAATGAGTCCTATTTTCTTATTATTGGCCAAAGTGTTTAAGCTTCTGTTTCAGTATTTGACCTTCTAGTAAATAGCCTGAATGAATTTAAGTATTGATTGATTTGATCTCCTTGATGTACAAAAGACAGCAAGTCTTCTCCAGCACCACAATTTGAAAGAGTCAATTTTGTGTACTCAGCTTTCCTTATAATCCAACCCTTAAAACCGTACATTGCTATTAGAAAAACCATAGCTTTAACTATACAGACCTTTATCGTCAAGGTGATGTCTGCTTTTTAGTATGCTGTCCATATTTGCCACAGCTTTCCTTCCAAGGAACAAGTGTCTTTTAATTTCATGACTGCAGTTGCCATATGTAATGATCTTTGAGCCCAAGAATATAAAATCTGACACTGCTTCCGTTTCTTCTCCTTCTGTTTGCCAGGAAGTTATGTGACCAGTTGCCAAAATCTTAGTGCTTTGGTTTTTTTTTTAATGTTTAGTTTCAAGCCAGCTTTTACACTCTCTCTTTCACCTTTCTCAAGAGGCTTCTTAATTCCTCTTCACTTTCTGCCATCAGAGTGATATTGTCTATATGTCTGAAATAGCTGATATTTCATCTTAATTCCAGCTTTTGATTCATCCAGCCTGGCATTTTATGTGATGTACTCTGCATATAAGTTAAATAAATAAGGTGACACTATACAACATTGTCATATTCCTTTTCCAATCTTAAACCAATTACTTGTTCCACGTTTAGTTCTAACTGTTGCTTCTCCCACATACGGGTTCCTCAGGAGACAAGTAAGATGTTCTGGTACTCCTTCTTTAACCCCTCTTAATTCCAGTGCCTTTCCTCTGTTAATTATTTCCTATATGTCCTGCATACAGCTTATCTTATGTGTGTGTGTATCATATGTATATATGTATATGTCTCTCTGTGTGTATATATACATGTCTTTATATATATGTATATATATATATATATGTCTGTGTATGTATATACATGTGTCTATGTATATTCAATTGTAAGCTTCTTGATGGCAGGGACTGACTTTTGCCTCTTTTTGTAACATCAGAACTTAGCACAGTGCCTGGCACATAGAAGACATTTATTGTTATTGAATGAATGAATATAGGAATGTTTTGCTTGACTCCATATATTTGTTGCAAGGGCTTTGTTTTTCTCTTTTTCCTCAATGGGAGAGGGATAAGAAGGCACAGGGATATAGGAACAGGATTGGGTGGGGAGGGAATGCCATTGAGATATCAATTTGTTGTTGTTGTTTTTTTGGAGGGCAATGGGGATTAAGTAACTTGCCCAAGGTCACACAGCTAGTTTTTATGGTAAGTGTTTGAGACCAGATTTGAACTCAGGTCCTCCTGATTCCAGGGCCAGTGCTCTATTTACTGTGCCCCTTAGCTGCCCTGAGATATCTATTTTTTAAAGCAGAAAACTGAAGGAAGAAAGCCAGAAAGAATCATAGACAAGCATGACAGCTTTAAAATCTATAGGTTGATATCATCATACATTTTGAAAGAAAAACAAGCTGTATACCTCAGAGGGAGCTAGGTAGTTCAGTGGATAGAGTGCTGGGTCCAGAGTCAAAAAGACCTGAGTTCAAATCCAACCTCAGACACTTAAGAACTTCATTCCCCTCATCAAGTCACTTGTCCTCTGTCTGTTCTAATTTCCCCATCTATGAAATGGGGATAGTAATCGAACCAACCTCCCTGGGATGTTGGGAGGGTGAAATGACAAGATATTTGCAAGGTGCTTTGCAAACATTAAAGTGCTACATAAATGCTAGCAATTATTGTTTTTCTGTTCTACTATACACATTCAAATGCCCATTCTATTTGCCATTTGTTAAATTCAGAATGAAAATGAAAAATAATTTCTTAGAAAGAGAACTACTTTTGTGGTTTGGCAAGGCATGAGCAATGATAGGACAAGAAGTCAAGGGATTCAAGAGCAGAAGACACCATAGCACTGAACTAGGTAGGATAACTGAGAGACAGAGAGGAACAGAGGACACAGTAAGGGCAAAGAATTGGCTTAGTATGGAAGAAGCATGGGCAATGATCAGTGGTGAAAGTCACATAAGGAATTTCAGAATTCTTGACCATGGGACTAGAATACTCATGAATGATAGTGAAACTATGGATGTGACTGTCCTAGAATGTTTACAATGGAATGGAGACATAGGTCATTGAACCTGAAGAGACTGAGGTCTTGGGAAACTAATTTGTTTAAGAGAGTATGTATGTTGAAGTCACTAGTATAAGGAGAGCAGGTAGGGTGAAGATTTAACCATATACTAAATTCTTTGGGAGGGGCAGCTAGGTGGCAGAGCAGATAGAACACTGGACTTGGAATCAGGAAGACTCATCTTCCTGAGTTCAAATCCAGGCTCAAACATTTACTAGCTGTGTGACCCTGGAAAAGTCACTTAATCTTATTTACCTCAGTTTCCTCATCTGTCAAATGAACTGGAAAAGGAAATGACAACCTACTCCAGTATCTGAGTTCAAATTTAGCCTCAGACACTTACTAGTTGTATGACTGACCCTGGGCAAGTCATTTTAAACCTGTTACCTCAGTTTCCTCATCTGTAAAGTGAGCTGGAGAAGAAAATGGCAAACCACTGCAGTATCTTTGCCAAGAAAATTCCAAATGGGGTCACAAAGACTCAGACAAGACTGAAGCATCTCAACAACAACTTCCTTGGGAAAGAAGCGAGAATGACCTGGGGGTGAATTCACTACATTTTTCAGTTAATTGTGCAATAGTAAAAAAGTAATCTACCATGAAATATCACTTGCAGAAGCCAGACTATTTTATTTTAATGCCATCATCAAGGATGGCCTTGATGCATATGTAGATTATTCTCCTAAAATTTAAAATAGATGGCAAAGTAGGCATATGGGTTGGCAGTAATGGATATTCTCTCAATCATCTTTTGAGGAGAATAATAGCCTAACATTTTTCTCCCACCCTTTTGGTATTTTTCCTGCCATCAGTTGCCCTGAAAATAGATCCTTCAATGCCCTGAAAATGATGTCACCTCCAAGATTGCAGAAGGAAGCCAAGCCTATGTTGGGTGGGACCCATTGTACCATTAACGTAGGTCCCCTAAGTTTGGTACTGATACTCTGAAGAAGTAAAATTTGCCAGAAGTTGGTACTGTGTATAGGGAGAAAACTGGGCAAATGGAAGCATTAACTCAAAAGGACATAAGAATATCCAAGACAGTTACAGTGAGATAGGAACTGATAATGAAGCTGTCATCAAAGGAAAAAAGGAAATTCAGAACTGGAAGTAGCTTGGGTAAAACCATCAATGGTCACTGATGGGACAAGTTGTCCTGCAACAAGGTAGAGTGATTCATGGGTTCCTTTTGAAGAAGTATCAGTGCAGAAGTCACATCTTTCCAGCTTCTTAAAGAAACTAGCCCAATAACCAAAGTATCTTGACATGCTGAATATGAAGAATACTACCATGATGTAAGCCTAAATAAGAAGGTCAAAGTCCAGTTGGGAAGGTTCTTAAATGCTAGACTAAAGTGTCTGGGTTTTCTTTGTTATGCTGCAGGGAAATATTTAAATTTGCACAGCAAGGGACTGTTGATTCTTTCTCCAAAATAAAGAGTCTGTTTTGGGGGAAATTGAGCAGAGAAGAGAACTATCCAAGCCCCAGCACATATGCAAACATTTTGCTAAGAATATGTGCCCAACATTGGGGGATTTTAATGTCTGTGGCCCAAGTCAATGGATGTAATTTTATAAGGTCTCAGAGAGATTGCAGGGTGTTTTGTGTGGGACGAGGCAAGTCCTCAGATCCCATTTCCTGCATCATCACCACAAGCCGAGGTGGTTACCCAGAGCCCATAGATTTCCCACTAGGGGATGGAGAGGAAATTACAATGATTTGTCACTGGTTTTCCAAAGTCCCATTGGACATACTGTCCACATATCTTTTGGCTTTTTCCATGGATAATAAGCAAGTCCCAGCCCTCAACAAACTTCTAATGTAGCCTAGTTATCATGAGATGCTGACTACTCATTTTCTGATTCATCCCACATTTTGCTTCTCCAAGTGCCATGAATTGCTAGTCCCCGTGGGTCATAGTTTCAGCAGAAAATAATGGTCCCAGAAAAGAGCAAAGAGATGACCACCCAGGGAACCATAGCTGACTCTCCATTATTTAAGAGCCAATTATCCAGTTTGTGTATCATCCAGGTCCCTTGCTTCTCCACCTCTTTCCTTTCTCCCTTCTGACCATGCCACTGTTCAATCAGAGTGAGAAGGGAAAAGACAAAAAAATTAATAAATCCACCCATCCCTTTTTCAGAATAATATTTTTAATGCCTATTACAAGATATATAGGATTGCAAAAGAAATCCAAAGGTAACCAATTACATTGAAACACACTTATCAAAATATTTCTGAACATTCACAAACCCCAGGTTAAGAATCCCTGATCCAGTGAGAAAGCTAAAATTAGGGCTAAAATGAGTGCTTGGACTTCCCCAAAAGGTTCATCGATTTGAACTGTCTCTACTCCCCACTAACACACAAGTCAGTTATCTCATTCCTTCCAAAAAGTAACCTTGAATTTCTGATGACAATCTGACTCTACTGCTTCCACAGTGTTCTTTTTAGATCAAAGTCTTTTCTTGGGGACAAGGGGGAGAGGGGGTTGTTGCTGGAGGTTGAGAAATTTCAGAATGGCAACTATAAATGTTTTGATTTCAGTTCCCTCCTCCCCAGTCCCTACCCACCCAGACAGGCCAGAAGGGCAGAGGAAAGAAGACTCCACAGAACACTGGGTCAGCCATGGTTCCAGCACAGACCTAATAGAGTGTTACTGTAGATTGCTCTAATATCTGCAATGCCTTTCAAGTATTTTCTGGCTGATGAACACTACAAAAGCACTCAGACCAAAGACTTTCTTTGTCTTCTTTAACTTATAACTCCTTGAGAGTGCTTTAAGGAAAACATCACTCACCTGTTATATATGCATGATCACTGTGGCATTGAAACACTGCTTTGGAAGAGCCATTTGATGCCCCGAATGCCTCCTGAGCCTTTCTTCTTCAAAGCAGGTACAGAGATGCTTGATTAAGGAGGATGATTCAGATGTCACTCTGAATGAATGAATCAGAGAGAAAGAGCTTGGTTTAGGAGACTGATCATGAACCTTTGGGTTGAATTTTAATAAGCTCAGCCTTATGAGAAAAAATTTATGTACATGAAATCACATGAGAAAGATTCTAAAGCAATATATGAGCAAAAGCAAGATCCTTCTGGGGATGGCAGTGCTGAGGGAATTCAGAGCAAAAGAAAGAGCACGGGACTTGGGGATTTGGGATTAAATGGTGGCTCTCCAACAAAAACTCCTCCTCTCCTTTTCCCCATCCTAGTCAAATTTCTGATACTGCCTGAGTTAAGTCCATTGCTATTATCAGGGCACAGGTCTTCAATCAGGTGATAATGACTGACTGTCCGTTGATCTCCAAGGCCATCCAGGTCAAGATCAGAGGCTACCAATCACTAACCTAACCTCCCTTCAATTCCCAGCACAATGCCAAGTCATCATCAATTTAGTACATATATTTAAGCAAGAAGAGCGAGTTCTTAATCTTTTTTGTGAGTTATGGAATCCTTTGGCAGTTTGGTGAAGACTATGGAACCTTTCTCAGAGGAATGTTTTCAAATGCTTAAAATTAAATACATAGAATTTCAAAGGAAAGCAATACTATTGAAATATAGTTATCAAAATATGCATTTGAAATATAGAGCATCCTCTAGCAGATGCTAGAAGATAGAGGAAACAATTTTTACAAAATATACACCCTATTTCCTCAGCTCCCTAGGGGAGAATAAGGGGAGTGGAAGGGAACAAGCTTTTACTAAGTGCCTACTAGTCTAATCTAGTCTAATACTATCAGTTTAGAAATGAGGAAACTGAGGCCCAAAGAGATTTAATGACTTTCCCAAAGTCACACATAGTAAGTAGCAAAGCCCAAAACTGAACCAAGGGTCTCTGGCTCCAAATCTAGCATTTTTTCTATGATATTACTTCTCACATCCTCTCCTAGAGTCCTCCAATGGGACTCTGTATTCCCCTTTCAGAAAACTTGTTCTTTGATAGTAACTTATTAGGGTATACTGAGGAGTTAGTATTCCATAGGATCTTTTGCCCTGAAAGAAGCTGATTGATCACTCCCAAAAGCTTGAGGACAACTAGTAAGCACCGGGGGATGAGGAGGAAGGCTAGAGAGGAACTGATCAGAACACTTCAGAACAATTGATTTCTGGTCAACCCATCTAATGAAATTATGGAAAACAAGGGGCAGGAAGAAGAGAAAATAATGTTAAGATCTTCAAGTACATGCAAATATATGTCTACATCTTGTTATCCCCTTACAAAGTATGAAGTTCTTGAGTCAAGGAATATGAGGGCAGTTAGTCACTTGCTAGACAAAGGATCATTTTTTTTAAAAGAAAGACATTGTCTCCAGGAAGTCAATCAAAGGATTAGACAGCACTAAGGAGTGAAAGTTTTGAGTCAAGACCCCCTTCTTTGAAAGGGAGAAGTTGGGAATCAATTTCTCTCTCCTCTCCTTCCCTCTCGCCCTTTGATTACAGCATTATTACAACATATATTACAGCAGAGATATTCATCTAGTACTAGTAATAGTACTATAACTAGTAGGGGAATAGGCCCAGACAGAAAAGGCTGCTTTTCGGCAAGAAAAGATGATGCTGCATCCAGAAGAAAGAAAGGTAAAAAGACAAAGGGGCCCTGGAATGCCAGAAGTGTGAGTTACGGTACCTGGGCCACTTATGTGCCCTAGGTGTGTACTTTTCTATTAGTGTACTCTATATCCTGATATTGTGTGTATTTCTGAGACATTGTACCCTAGGTTAATGGGCTGTTTTATTTGTTAATTATTATTAGAGCTGTTGCTTTTATGATATTAACTCAGTTAATGTGCTTGCTTTGTGCTAATTGTATCCTGTGGATGACTATTAAATAGAAGCACCCCAGTAGGGGCTTGTGAGCTTTAGTTTTTGAGAATATGTACTCACATGATACCTTCAACCTAGGGATAGCCATTCCTTTCAGTGAATCTAAACAGTGAGTGAGGGTTTGGAGTCAAGTTGGGGTAGCCCAGAAGGGACACTGCACAGTCAGTCAGAAAAAAATGAAAGAAATCACAGAACAATGAATGGCAATAGAATGCCCATAGCATCTTCTGCCCTGGAAATCAAGGTAAAAGAGAGAGATAAAGAGGGAAAAGGAGATGAGATGACAAGAGAGGAGAGGAAGAGGGAAAGTATAGCAATGGGGACAGGGATGAGAGAAGAAGAAGGAGAGAAGAGGAAAAAGAAAGAGGATAGGAAAGCAGCACTCTCCTTTCCCTCTTCCCTTCTTCATTTTATTTGTATTATATCCAACAACTGCAGGTGATGGTGAGAATAGTTTCACTCCAGGAGAGCAGGAAGAGGAAAGTGAGCACATCAGGGGAGCCATGAACACTACATCACTTGAACACAATATTATGGGAATGGTCAGAATCTAAGCTATAGCTGTCCTGGGACTACAGTAACTTATGAACCCACAGAAATCATTTTCCTAGAAGAAGCTTTTTAGGCAGTGTGGAGGCTCAGGTGACCTTTATATCATCCAATCCCATGTTCCC
>NW_027186296.1:31809313-31888950 GCF_028583685.1 Petaurus breviceps papuanus | reverse complement strand
CTATAAATCTTCAGGGCTAAATCTTGGGGAAAATGAACTGATGCCAAAATGCTGGCCATTTTACAACCCAGAGTGTAAGCATTCCAGTGAAACCCAAGTGTGGTCAAGAGAGCAACTGGACTTTAAATGAACAGGGGCTATCCAGAGCCTAGGTACTAGTACAAAGTGAGGAGCAGGAGGGTGAAGGGTGCAGAGGGATGGTCCTGAAGTCCAGAAGACTTGGGTCCAGGCTCTGTCTCTAGTCATTATGCCTGTATCACATTAATCAAATCATTAGCCTCTTGATGTCCTGGGAAACTCTCCAAGAGTAAAAGTTACGTATGAATTGCCCCTCTGAGCTTCCATGTCAAGGACTGTCCACAATGATGAAATCACAAGTCTAGCTTCCCACCACTCACACACACAAAAATTGGAAATTGTAAGAGTGTCAGGCTAGGAGTTAGAAGACCTGGGTTTGGATCATAACTTTCCCACACTTCTAATACGTCTGTGACTTTAGGCAAGTGACAAACATGAGTTTCAGTTTCCTCATCTCTAAAATGGAGATTGAACCTAATCATTATTATTATCCTCACAAAACACTTGTTGAGAGTCAGTTCCACCTCTGATGCTCTTTTCATAAATAACCTGGGGAAAACGAGGGCCCAGGCCCTCCCCACACCTCAGTTTCCGAATTTGTAAAATAAGGGGATCCCTATAGGGGATGACCTCTGAAACCTCTAATGGCCCTCCTACTCTCCAGACCACCAGGCCTTACCATTTGCCCTGGTATGGTGCTCTAAGAACTTATAGGCATTGCTATCAATCAGAAGATATGAAGGGGGAAAAAAGGTGAAACTGTCCCTTCCCTCAAGGAGTTTACATTCTAATGGGGGTGACAACAATTACACATAACTATATACAGAATATTTAAAAGATTAATACATGTTAGTTTTGGAAAGGAATGTACCAACAGCTAGGGAGAGGCATCAAGGGACTTCAAATAGAAGGTTCTATATGGATTGTCTCCTCCTATTAAAATAAAAGTTCCTTGAGCCCAGGGACTACCTTGCTTTTATATTTGTATCCCCAGAACTTAGCATAGTACTTGGCACATAGTAATTGCTTAATAAGTGCTTTTTTATTCATTCATTCCAACTCTAGAATTATAGGGTTTCTTAAACTTTTTCCCCTCATGACTCCTTTTAGCAATGTTGGCATTGCAAGACCTGAAGGCATGCAAGGTGCAAAGTGCAAAGTGCATGTGCTTTGTGTTCAGAACTATGAACTGCATTGAAGTGGAGCAATGCAACATGGGCAAGCACCACCAGAAACACCTCAAATTCATTACACATTTGATTTTTAGTTAATTTTTGGTCATTGCATGTTCAGAAATCTTTCACTGTTTTCAAATTTTTGTGACCCTATATGGGGTCACAACCCACAGCATTGCTGAGTCTAGAACTATGATTCTATTATCTGTGATTCTATGACCTTGTTCCATGCACAGGTACAAAAAGCTATCAGTGTAATTCCTGCTCTCAAGGAATTTATGATCCAGTTGGGTAGATACGACAGACACAGAAAAGATAACAAAACGAGGTAGCATGGACTAGGTACCAATGAGTGAAAAAGACAACATGTAGTGCAAGGACAAGAGAGATCCTTGCTGTCTAGGACGCTCAGGAAGATACCCCATGGAGACAGAATGTCCTCAATATATATGAGGATCAAAAGGAATCATTCATTCCTTCATTCAAAAAAATATTTATTGTGTGTGTACCATAGACCAACACCCAGAAGTCACCATTCTGAACTCTCATTTACACTGGCAGGTTAGATCCACACCAGCTGGCTGCTCCTGCTCCGCTCAGGGATCTAAAAGTAACCCTGAGAGGTTGCCTGTTTGGTTTGGTTTGTTTTGTTTTCTTTTCCGAATACTATAGTTTGTGAGTCCCTACTGATGTGTTCTCCATTGATTTAAAGTTGATTTCAATGAGCTAGCCAGACTTAATTATCTCTTTAGAAATAGTGATATTTCTAAATGTTTATTTTTTCATTAGAAAATTATTTCAGTAGAACTTCTTTTTTTAAATGAATGAAAAAGATGCTACACTGAAGTGATAAATACTTTGAAAATATATTAAGCTCTATTGAAACAAAAACACTAGAAATTCCAGATTTCAGAGGACTTTGAACTATCTACTAAACTGTAGTCATCCAATACTTTATAAGGAAAAGTATTTGCAGTCTTGGATAAGACATGAGGTTTCCCTTCATCACTTTACAAGATGAATACAAAGCACCAACATTTCAAGTCCCCTTCCACAAAGGCTCCTGAACAGGAAGAGGAGAATGGGGCAGGGAGAGGGGAATAGAGTTGAGAACAGTTCATCAGTTAAAGTGATACTGTAAGAAAATTTGGTACAAAGCATCCTCCCCAAAACAGAAACACACAAATACATACAAAGTCCAAGGGAAAGTAGACGTAAGCTTGGAGAGTACATGTGACAAAGAGGTGATTTACAGCACCTTGTAGCTAAAAAGTCTTTTTATCCCCTCCTAAAATCCCATAAATATGTTAGAGTTTTTGCTGGGTTACTTATAGTGTCTTGAAGCTGCTGTTGAGTGCGCCTACCAATGCAGACATAGCCATCAGCCAATGTTGTTCTAGCAGTACCGTCAGGATATCCTTAACAAGTCCTGAGTCTTCTGACCTTTTGAAGCTCACAAGGTCATTCTCTGGTGAGGCAGAGAGGGAAATGGACAAAGGCTCTCTTCTCTCTCTCACAAGTGGCTGCCTCTCCCAGGCTTGGTTAGAACTGCTTCCAACACCAGTCTGGCCTCCCAGTAGAAAGGCCCAGCCTGCTATTTTATCACAGGACCACAGGGTATAACTGAGGCTCTTCAATCAATCCCAGTATACTTCCTCACTGGCATCATTTCATTTCTTTCATCTAATGGCTTTCATTCCTTCCAAATTGATTAAAAAATTTCCCATACCTCGTTTAGTATTTTTGATTGAATGATTAATAAGTTATTTCCTTAGAAGTATTCTTATCTGAGAAAGGTATCAGAATGTTGCGTATTTTTTTAGTTATATGAAATGGTATGAGGATGGTCGATTTATTGATCCAATTGATTCTCATCTTTTTTCTATCATTGCTTTCCATTGATAATATATTTCAAAGAACGTTGAAAAGATCTGAAAGAACAGTACAGACAAAAGTTATTTAATATCATTTTTAGAGAAAGTTCAAAAAGAACAAATGCAGTATATTATGGCCAGAAACTCTAAAAGGGAAACTAGATCATAAGAGATGCAAAGCTTTCGAAAAATGAAATTCTGGTGCTATAATTGCAAATCATCTTGAAAAAGGAAAAGGGAAATATATAAAGAAAGTAAATGAGCTCAAATTTTGAAAGGGCCTATACAAAAGATGGAAGAAGGTATTCCTAAATAAGGACTAATCATAAGAGTATATAATTATTTTTTAAAATAGTGTCCAAAAGGCTAAAGCCCAGAAAATTAATTAAAAATTGTGCAAGATGCCAAGGGTGTTAAAAAAATGTTTTTTTGTTTGGATCAGAAAAAATAAACCGCACCCCAGTGCTTGGGGTAGTTAATGTATTGTTAGCAAATGATAGAGAAAAAGAAAACAGAATTACTCAACAACTATTTACTTTCATCTTCTCTATCAAAAAGAAAGATCTTCACCTGCAAAAAGGTAAAACAAACATGATTAATAGAGAATTAAAGCCTGAAATGAGTGAGAAGTTAGTAAAGGAGATAAGTGAGTAAAATAACTGCTTGAAATGAACTCTCTCTGCAGGCCAGACAAATTCTGTTCCTGAGAGAAAACTTATCATTTTACTCACAGAGTCATGTTGAAAAGTCAAATGAGGTGCCAAATGAGCATAGATAGACAAATGCCTAAATTTTCAAAAAAGAAGAAAAGCAAATTCCAGAAACTAGAGATTAGTGAGATTGGTTTGGTCCCTGGAAAAATTCTAGAACCAAATATCAAACACAAAGTATAAACATGAAGAAAAGGAAACAGCAATCACTAGAAATGAATGAAGGTTGTAAGAACAAATCATATCAAAGTAACTTCTTTTCCTTGCTTTCCTTTCCTTTTCTTATATATATATAATATAAAATATAATATAAAATAAAAATAATATATAAAATAAAAATATATATTTATATATATATGCTATAATGCTTGATCAGAAGAAGATCACACTGAATCTGGATTTTAGCAATGAACAAAATGTTCATTATGTTCTTGTTGACAGAATGAAGAAATTTCAGATAATAATAATATAGCTAAGTATACCAATCAATCAATCAATAGACATTTATTAAGTGCCTGTTATGTGCCAAGTCCTGTGGTAAGCTCTGGAGACATAAAAAGAGCCAAAACACAGTGCCTGAGGCAGCTAAGTGATACAATGGGCAGAGGACCAACCCTGGAGTCAGGAGGACCTAAGTTCAAATCCAGCCTCAGGCATTTATTAGTTGTGTGACCTTAAAAAAATATATAACAGTCCCTGACCTCAAGGAGCTTACATTCTAATGGCACCAAATAATAATTTGGCTAAATTAAAATCTCAAAATATGTTGATTAACAAATTGGTGTCATAGTGGTAAAGTACTTTGTCAGGGAACTCCATCCTTGTCCTCATCCTGGTCAACATTTCAGGTTCAACACAAAGCTGAAGGAGAAGGATAATCCAGTGGTTACCAGAATAAAGATTCAAAATTATTCTGACAGAAGAGGGCACAGGGAAGAGAACAAGTATTTTTTAAGCATCTCCTTACTATGCACTGGCCTGTGGTAAGCGCTTTACAAATACTGTCTGATATGATTGTCACAACTCTGTGAGGTAGATGCTATTATTATCCCCATTTTTACAGTTGAGGAAAACTGAGGCAGGCGATGGTTAAGTGACTTGCCCAGGGTCAAATAACTAGTATGCTTCTAAGGCCAAACTTGAACTCAGGTCTTCTTGACTCTAGGTTCTATTTGCTATATTGCTTAGCTGACTCTAGAGAATGATGGTCCAAAATTGATGAAATTTAAAAGGAACAAATGTTAAGTCTTGTACTTGAATTGCATGTGATTTATGTATTTGCTGTACAATAATACTTTTATTATTCTGTTGAGTATTGTTGCTGTATATACTTGTAGGTAGTCATATTACTATGCATAAACTATAGTTATGGTTCATATCCTCTATGGACAGTTATTAGTTATTGAACACAACTCTTGTTAGGTGATGTTATATGTTTTGTACTGCACTGAGATTTGTGTTCTTAGTTTAATAGATAAATTATCATGATTATATGCTATGTAGTATGTTTGTACATGCACTAACCCTAGCCTTATGCAGTTCTACTGTAAATGTCATTTATTAGATATCATATTTCATTGCATAATCATCACAGATTTTATGCCAAATTTTTCTTACAAAAATGTGGGGTGTGATCATTGTGTGAAGTTTTTTTTTTTTAATGTGACGGTATTACTTAAAAATTATTTATTATGGATAGTAAGAAAAATGTAGCTGTGACCTACTCTATGAGCTCCTGGATGGCGATAATGGACCCAGGCTACTCTGAGTTCTGCTTCGGAGCCTTCTATGGAGAATGGTTGAACATACTGAAGCCCCCTCTTTGTCCTCATCCCAGGAAGATTGGGCTATTGTACCATTTATCCTGTTAAGGACTGAAGGCAAAGACCTGCAATTACCACTTGATAAAATACATTCTAAGTTGTCTAGTGTGGGGGTCTCATATGTCTCCTTTTTAAACCTGGAGAGTTCCACAGCCAGCACTGGAGAGTGCATGGCTATGTATGTTGGTGTCTTGTATTGGGCTGATTTTTTAATGAAAATAAAAACTGCATAGCAAAAAAAAAAAAACTTATTACTAAACCATCTTTGGTGCAAAATTAGGATACACAGAATACTTGTGAATATGTGCTAAATTTGAATACTGCCAATGGGCAGGCTGAGAATTCTAGACTCTCGGTTTGCAACGCACAAGAGATAAATGTGTATCCATATGCCACTGGTGAAAACATTGCTACTCTGTTTACCTTTTATCTGTGTAATGAACACAATTACACCTTGTGACAATTACTCAATGAAAGGTTCCAAACCAATTTTTGAAGTGAAAAACACAACAAAACAAAACTGGGCGCAAAGATTATGTGGAGGCAAGGATTGTGCAGTGGAATACAGTATCTGTATGTATACTATAGTATATAGTTGTCTGTTTGTCAGTTTGTGTTTATGAGGTATGATAACAGATATTCATGTTTAAGCTGTGTAATCTGCTAGTAATACAAATTCTTTCCTGGGAGAAGGGAGAGGGGGAGAGAATTGTAGGAAGAAAATCCTGTTTTTTTTTTCAGGCCAAAAACAACAGCCAAACATTGGGTCCTTTTTTGCTGACAAATATGTATAATAAAGGTGAGAATGGGAGCAGGGTGGTGGAAACCAATGGATCTGCCGGCCCAGTTTACCTTTTGTTCCAGCTCAAACTCATTTGCATGCTAAGGATATTTAAATAAATAAAAATAAAAGGATATTTTTGCCTTTCTACAGAATGAAGAATAAGGAAGAACATCTCAAGGCACAATTATATACCACACTCTAGGTTCAGGTGGGCATCTGTGTTTTCCAAGGTGCTGTTCCCACACTACTAATGCTAGTTTATTTTCTTTTTTTTTTTTTTTTCAGGGGGGAAGGTAGGGCAATTGGGGTTCAGCGACTTGCCCAAGGTCACACGGCTAGTTTTTGTGTTGTGTCTGAGGCCGAATTTGAACTCAGGTCCTCCTGACTTCAGGGCCAGTGCTCTATTCACTGCACCACCTAGCTGCCCCCTAATGCTAGTTTAAAAAGCCTGTACTTGAAAATAAAAATCATTTCTCCTAACTTGGAAGGCTTGTGGTGCTTTGGGACCTCTCATTTCTCTGACTCACTGACTCCATCTAGGTGTAATCTAGAAATGTCAGTATCTAGTAGTTCCTCAAGGCTAACCATCAGCTCCCTTCAAAAGCAACATTGAAGTCCACAAGGCTTTAAATGGACTAGTTTCATTAACAAATTAAGGGACAGAAAACATCATCCTTAGACCACGGATAATCAAGAGAGCCCCACCTGAACACCTTCTCTTCCAAAGAGCTATATAACTTCCATGACTTAACACACTATCCTGGATGAGGCTCCAAAAAGGGAAGAACCTGGGGATCGTTCTCCACTTTGGTTGTCCCCTCCAAGAATTTTTCTTTTTGACTCATTGCTTGCAATGCTCTCTCCAGACATCACCAATAAATATTCTTTTGCATGGCATTACCTCTCACTGAGTTTTGAGGTTCTAAGGGAAACTTCTGTGCTCTACCCTCTTCTCTTCCTATTTCTCATCTTCCTCCTGGTCATCTGGCACAGGTTATGCAAATTATCTAGAGACTTCTACCCAAAAAGAGGAAGGAGGAGTCTAGGCTGCTATAAGCATGCAAATGCCTATCCCCAAAATGAAGAAGATTCATACTCCTTGCTACATTCATAGAAAAGATTCAGTTCAGCAAATTTTTAAAAAATAGTTGAGGGGCAGGTAGGTGATGCAGTGGACATAGCATTGGCCATGGAGTCAGGAAGACTTAAGTTCAAATCTGATACTTACTAACTGTGTGACCTTAAGCAAGTCACTTAACCCCAATTGCTTCCCAAGAAAAAATAGTTGGAACATGATAGCTATCTTTGAATACTGGACAGGCTTATCATGTGGATGAGAGATCAGACTTATTCTGTGTAGCTACAGAAGTTGGAAATAGGACCAGTGGGTGGAAGTTACAAGGAGGCTGATTTCAGCTCATCATAAAGGACTTGTTACCAATTAAAACTGTCCTAAAATGAAATGTGTTATTGTCTGGTGTTAGCAAAGCTTTGGTAATATACCACTGGAGGAGGGGAGATACAGGGTATCCCAAAAGTCATAGCTTAGTTTTAAGCTATTAAAACTTTAATAATAATATCCAAGCTTTAATATCTTTTAACTGCCCCAAGACTTCAGATACCCTGTATAAGCTCAGAGGGAACTGACTGATAAATTAAGAGTATGTTCTTTCTGGGATTATATTATACCCAGAAATCTAAAGTTGGAAGAAGGAACAGAAAAGAGGATCCTTTCTAATAAAAGAGATAGAGAATATGAATGGGAACTGAAATCAAAGAATAGAGATTAAAAGGAATTAGTCACCTTCAGGTCTGTACAAATGCTATGGGAATGTTGGTGCCTGGCTTTGTTTATCCAGCTTTCTACCCTCACACCCAGCCTTAAGGTACTAAGCTCCCTGAAAATGGAAGTATTCAAGCACAGGCCAGAATTGTGCATATAGTAGACAATAAGTGTTTGCTAAAAGGCAGATGATTTTGGGTGATGGCCAAACAAATTGTGGTTCATGAATGTCAGGGAATATTACTGTGCTATTAGAAATGATTTGTGGAAAGATCTATATGAACTGATACAGAGTGAAGTAAGCAGAGCCAAGAAAACAACATATACAGTAACTACAATGTACATGAAAAGAACAGCCACCAAAAATTCAAGAGAATGTTACAAAATTACCAAGAAAAGTTTCGCTTGAAAAAGACCTAAGAAGACATTCTGACCTAACCCCTTTGCAGAGGTGGGAAGTCTACAAGTACTGTGCATTGAACATATTTTAAGACTTTTTTTAATGTATTTAATAAAACAGGCTAGTTTTTTCTTCTTTTTTGCCTTTAAAATAGTATTTGTTGCATAGGATGGCGCTTTGAGAGGAGAAGAGACAGGATACTGGGGAAATTATGGTGATATAAATATATATTAATAACAACTGATTTTTTAAAAAATAAGGCAAGTGAATTGTTAGACTGTCCAGGTAATCAAGTCAATGACTACCCAGCACTTTAAATACATTTTATATGCTTTTCTATTCAAATAAGCAGAGCAGTATATATACTAATAAATCTTGGCCAAGAATCAGAGACAGGTTGTGAACTTCCCAAGTAGCTGACCAAAGTTTTCCAGGCTAAGTCAAGGGGCTATGGGCATGATAATTAAGAAGCAAATATTAAATATTTTTGCATAGAGCACTGCATGAAGTGAATTAACATATCCACTCCCTAATTTTAAGGATTTTATAATAGAAAACAGGAAGACCTATGTAGATGAAAAGGGAAAGTACAGATGATACAACAATTAATATTGAAAAATAGGTTAATTGGTGGGGCAGAGCCAAGATGGTGGCATAGAAGCAGGAAAACTCCATGAGCTCCCCCCATAACCACATCAAATACCTATAAAATATGACTCTAAACAAATTTTAGAGGTGCAGAACCCACAGAGTGACAGAGAGAAACAAATCTCCCACTGAAGGCAGCCCAGCAGGCTGGCAGAAAGAGTCCATCACAGAGCACTGGGAGCCAAGCCCAGCCTTTAGTGAGCCCACTGTTTTAGCCCGAGGGTGGCCCTGACCAGCAGCAGCTGGAGTGGACCTCAGGAGAGTGGATCACCAGCAACTGTGGTGGTTTCCAGAAATATCAAGCCATAAATGCCAAAGATAAAGTAAAAGGTCAGTGTAGAATGCTGTTGGAACTGGGGGGGATGGAAACATGGTCCAGCCTCTGACCCCCAAGCAAGAAGCTGTGGAGGTGTGGCAGCCATGCAGCCACCTCCATGTGGCTGCTTCAGAGCTCCTGGCCTGCAGACTGTAGGGGGGCCAAGTGACCATTCAGAGGGTAATGGCTCTTGCTTTAACCTGCCTGGATCTGAATTGTGATCTTGGGTGGTGGTCCTGAGGTGTGTGACCAGTGAGCCAGAGCATGTGGGGGCTGTAGAGATGGCACCCTCTTAGTAGCTCCAGCAGCTGCAAAAACCCCAGCAATTTGGGACAAAGCTCTTTCCATTCTGAAAGCAGAGCTCTAGCATGGCAAAGAGTTCAAAAGTCAAGTAATTGACTGGCAACATGAGCAAGCAGAGGAAACACAATCCAACCATAGATTCCTTTTTCAGGGACAAAAAGGATCAAAGCATGGAACAGGAAGAAGACAGTGAAGTCAGAACTTCTGCATCAAAAGCTCCCAAGAAAAATATGAACTAATTACATGCCATAGAGGAGCTCAGGAAGGATTTTGAAAATCAAGTGAGAAAAGTGGAGGAAAAATTGGGAAGAGAAATGAGAATGATGCAAGAAAATCAAGAAAAGTGAGTCAACAACCTGACTAAAGAAAATAACACCTTAAAAATAGATTAACTTGGGGCAGCCAGGTGGCTCAACGAGTAAGAGCACCGGCTCCAGTGTTGGGATGACCTGGATCAAATCTGGGCTCAGATACTCAGCACCACACCCAGAAATAACTGGCCATGTAACCTTGAGCAAGTTACTTAACCCCAATTGCTTTAAAAAAATAAATTAACTCAAATGGCAAAAGAGGCCCAAAAAGGCAATGAGGAGAAGAATGCCTTAAAAAGCCAAATTCGCCAGATGGAAAAAGAATTTCAAAAGCTCACTGAAGAGAATAATTCCTTCAGTAATAGATTGAAGCAAATGGAAGCTAATGACTTTACAAGAAATCAAGATACTATAAAACAGATCCAAACAAATGAAAAAAATAGAAGGCAATGGGAAATACCTCACTGGAAAAACCACTGACCTAGAAAATAGATCCAGGAGAGATAATTTAAAAATTATTGGACTACTGGGAAGCCAAGATCAAAAAAAGAACCTAGAAATCATCTTTCAAGAAATTCTCAAGGAAAATTGCCCTGATATTCTAGAACCAGAGGGCAAAATAGAAATTGAAAGAATTCACTGATTACCTCTTGAAAAAGATCACAAAAAGAAAACTCCTAGGAATAGTATAGCCAGGTTCCAGAGTTCCCAGATCAAGAGAAAATATTACAAGCAGTCAGGAAGAAACAATTTGAGCATTGTGAAAACACAATCAGGGTAACACAATATCTAGCAGCTTCTACATTAAGGGATCCAAGGGCTTGGAATATGATATTCCGGAGATCAAAGGAGCTAAGATTAAAACTAAGAATCACCTACCCAGCAAAACTGAGTATAATGTTTCAGGGGGAAATATGGTTATTCAATGAAATAGAGGACTTTCAAGCTTTTTTCATAAAAAAACCAGAATTGAATAGAAAATTTGACATTCAAATACAAGAAGCATGAGAAGTTAAACAGGGAAAAGAAATCATAAGGAACTTATCAAAGATGAACTACCTATATTACTACATGGAAAAAACAATAATTGTAACTTATGAAACTTTTCTCAGTATAAGGATAGTTGAAGGGTATTTAAAGATGTATATGTGTGTGTGTATACATATATATATAGGAGGGTATATGGGCATATAAATACATATGTGAGTGTGTGTATATATGTGTACAGGTATACATAGAGGGCACAGGATCAATTGAATAGGAAGGGATAATATTTAAAAGGTGAAATTGAGATGTGAGAGAGGAATATAATGAGAAGAGATGGGGAGAGAAAGAATGGGGGTAAATTATCTCATATAGAGGATGCAAGGGATAACTGTTACAATGGAGTGGAAGAACAGGAAGGCAAAAGGGAATGAGTCAACCTTACTCTCATTGAATATGACTTAGGGAGGTAATGACATACACACAGAACTGGATATCTTGCTCTACAGGAGAATAGGGGGTAAGGGAATGAGAAGGGGGATGATGGAGGGGAGGGCATGTTGGGGGAAGGGTAATTAGAAGCATATACTTTTAAAAAGGGACAGAGTTGAAGTAGAGAATAGAACAAGTGAGGGCGGGATAGGATGGAGGGAAATATAGTCAGTCTTTTACAATATATCTACTGTGGAAATGTTTTGCATAACTACACATGTACAACCTATATTGAATTGCCTATATTCCCAGTAAGGGTGGATGACAAGGGAAGAAGGGAAAGAATCTGGAATTCAAAGTTTTAAAATCAAATGTTTAAAAAAATGTTATTATTATTAATATTATTTTTTACATGCAACTGGGAAATAAGATATACAGGCATTTTGTATAGAGATCCATCTTGCCCTACTGGAAAGTCACAAGGGGTAGGTATGGGGTAGGATATAGAAGGGAGCAGATTGGAGAAGGGGGTATACAGTGGGATCGCTGTTTTGGGGTGGTGGGTAGGGAAAAGACGGGGAGAAAATTTGTAACTCAAAATCTTGTGGAAATTAATGATGTAAACTAAAAATAAACATAAATTTTAATTAAAAAATAGATTAATTTACATGACCACTGACACTTATATTCTACTGAAGCAAGAAAGTAGTGTCTGAAACATAATCAGAGTTTAATGGTTAAAGAGTGTAGATTTGAATCTTTCCTCAGACACTAACTGTGTGAACCTGGACAAGTCAATCTCTCTTTGTCTTAGTTTCTTCCTCTGTAAAATGGGGTGATAATAACACCTACCTAGTGGGGTTGTGAGGATAAAATTAGATAATATATATAAAATACTTTGCACATCTTCAAGTCCTATGTAAATAGTAGTCATTATTTTGGCCCTGAAAGCTACCACCTCCATTCCTGAAGGTTGTGACTGACCCCTCAAATAAACATGATCCATAATTCCCTTGTCTTTATCTTCTCCAGCAACTAATTTTTTACAGATGGGAAAACTGAAGACCTGTATGATTAAATGATACAAAACTAGTCCATTTCTGAGGCAGAATTCAGTCAAGTCTTCCTGACTCTTACAACCAACATCCTATTGCTTCTCCGAGTACCAACAAAGTGGATCTTCTCACCAGCATGACCTTATCTAGAATAGTAGGAGAGATTAGCCTACACCTAAAATCCTTGTAAGTTCCTGGAGGATAGGTACTGTCTTTTGTCTTTTTTTTTTTATCCCCAGTGCTTAGTATAATGCCACATAGCAGGTGCTTAATAAATGTTGATTGATTTATTGGTTGATAATTCATATTAATTTCTTGCCTAAGGTCATTTTCACTGACTATGTCTTTACTTTGTATTCCCTTAACACCCAGTTCTAAAGTCTTCATTTTGCCATTTTGTATGGGGTTGGCCTGTTTTGTGTTTTGTTTTGTTTTAGAGTTTTTTGTTTCTGGATTTTGTTTTTTTATTTATTTACTGTTTTTTGTTGGAGAGGAGTTGGTTCTCTAATTGTTTCACATGACTACATTCTTTTTTTAGCAGGCATAGACTCTGAGATCTTTGAGAGCTAAAACTCTTTTTTGCCTCTATTTGTGTCTCTGTGCTTACATGGCACAGTGTCTGAATCATAGTAGGTGCTTAATAAATGCAAGCTGACTGACAGTGGACTTGAAGTAAGAAGACTAGGGTTGGAGTGGTAACTCAGTTTCTTAATAACTGCATGAGTGAGCTCATCACTTTATTCCCTCAAAACCACCACATTTTCCACATCTGCATGTCATTATCAAGAATATGTAAGGAACTCCCCTCCCCATCACAGATAGCACCCCATTTTTAACTTAAGGTCTTAGAGAATTAATTGTCTGAGGCTCAGAGAGGTAGAGATTTGTTCCTGGTCATGCAGGTAGTAAGTGTCAGAGGCAGGGTTTGAAACCAGTTCTCCCTGATTCAAACCAGCACCCTCTCCACTAAACCATGCTCCTCTCTTTCCCACATCTAAAATGGGGAGGATGCCAGTGTTCACTCTGCCTCACAGGGCTATCGTAGGAGAATGCTTTATTAATGTGAGCTACTATTATTTGTAAATAGATTAGACTGTAAAGCCATCAGGGTTATGGGATATATCTTTTTCTTTGCATTTCTCCCTAATTTTGTATTTTGTATTTCTCCCTAAGCCCCACCTGGACAGTGCTTGGTACAAAACTGAGCACACAGTAGATGACCTGAGCCATCTCTGATGATTCTCACACAAAATCCTTTCTTCATCTGATAGACATTCCCAAAGAAATAGAGGTAACTGAGAGGGAAATGAGAGCACCTCTATTGTCTGTTCCCATGCAGTGTACTAATCCCAAATGCAAGACTACAGAGCAGAAATGTCTCCTATTGAGATGGGAATATGTATTTATATTGTACCTACTATATATCAGGTCCTAGAAGTGCTTTTTACAAATATTCTCATTTGATATTGATAAAAACCCTTTGAGGTAGGTGCTGAGTTCAAATCTGACCTCAGACACTGGTGTGACCTTGGGCAAGTCACTTAACCCTAATTGCCCTGCCTTCCCCCCTCCGAAAAGCAAAATAAAATAATATAAGATATCTCCTTAAGGCGACAAGGTGGTAAGTAGGGGAAGACACAACAACATAAAGAATTTCCAACAACATATGTTTAATTTCAAAGCTGCAGATATAATTGCTATTAAAATCAAGGGAAGAACAGCATTGTAAATGGTCGATCATAAGTAACCAGTAGGGCAAGTATTATCACCAAGGGTTCAATTTTCTAAGTTTAATAAAATCCCTTCTTGCTCAATGCCTGCCTTCCCTTATCCTAGACTAATTTCTCTTGGGGGTAAAGGTGAACCAGCTGCTACTTTGCACAGATGCACTCATAGGTGTCACCCCTGGCACATTCCCAGCTGCCATCTTCCCTGGGAGTCTTAGAACAGGTGCCAGACAAGCCTATTAGAGTCTGATTCAAAGGGAAGGATTTAAAGGCCATCAGCCTCATTGACAGCAAGGCTGATTCTTGGTCTCACTCCCACCCCTACTGACCAAAAAAGTAAAGAGCTCTCTTGTCAGAAATAATATTGGAAACTGCCAAGTTAATAGTGGTATAAGAAAAAGTCAGTAAATTGAAATCGATTTGGGTCTGGAGAAATCATTTGATTTAGGGAGAGCTCTAAAACTCAGAACCACACAAAAGCTAGAGGTTTAGCTATTCCTCTTCTTCCTAACATCAAAGGCCATGTATGTAGCTAGGCTCCAGGAATACAAAATAATAATGTAAAAAAAAAAAACTTTCCAAGAGGATCTGTGTTGCCAGGTTGGAGGATTATGAATAACCAAGCCCACCCAAGCTGCTAATAAACCTTTTCCCATGAGAGAGAAATTTTTCAACAGGTGCACTGATATGATTCTGAAGAGTTTCTCTCTGTTCGAGGAGGTCACAGAAACAGAAATCTAATGACCACCTTGACACTGGGGATGGCCAAGCTTAGCTTCATTCTGGCTCTCAATTTTCTTTCTCTTTCAGCGACTTGGACTAAATGAAAGCATGAAATAAAAATAAGAACATACTATATTAATCCTTCCGAACCATATATACATACACATATGTGTATATATGTGTGTGCATGTACATACAAACATGTATGAACACATACATATATAGAAATGCAAAATGAAGCAAAATCCAAAGAGAGAGGGAAGATGGTTTGAGACAAAACCAAATACCTGCATTTTCTAGACACACTGACTAGGAACAACCAAATATTCTTCAGTCTGAGTCACTCATTCACTTCTAATCTTTCCTTTCTTTATGGTTTCAATCTCCAGAATAAAAGAAAAGCAATTTATTCATCTTCCTCCATGTACAGAAAAATTCTGCAGGGAATATGGGAGAGGTAGATTTCATTAAAATAATTAAGTGACCTTACATTTGAGCAGAGCTTTTTTATATTTTTACAAAGCTCTTTTGCATATATAGTCTCATCAGAACCTTGTAGCTATTCTGTGAAATGGATATGGGTGGCTACTATCCCTCTATCTAAAAAGATAAGGAAGTTGAGGCCCAAAGATTCTGGGACCAGAATAAGAACCCAAGTACTATACTGGCTAAGAGTCTGTTGCTATTATTGTTGGGGATTTTTGTTTCTGTTTTGTTTTTTATACTTGTGTTTTCTGTTTTCTTTTTGTTGTTTGCTTGTTTTTATTTTAGTCAATCCTTAGCAGTCTTTAAGGCTAAAGCAGAAAAACCAAGCAGGGCTACTTCCCCACTAAGCCTATGCCCAGTGTAACCCACTGGTCAGCAGGCATCCACCAACACTTCTGATTTATTTTAGGTCACATGTTCATCCTCTCTCAATGAACTATATTGAAAGTCTGATTGTAGCCAACTGACCAAGACAACACGCATACATTCAGCATCTAACATGCACCAAGCACTATTTGAAATCGATGTTGTTTGTCCTCTATTCTCAAAGAGGACCATGACATCAGGGAGGTGATGCCATGACATGCAAGTGATTTGGATTTGAGTGGGGGAGGGCTGTGCACAGTCACCTGCCTCACTTTCTGCTCCAGAGCCATCTGGGTCCAACAGCAAGATATAGATCAGGACAACTACTGTGCTAAGTGCTGGAGGTACAAAGAAAGACAAAAAGTCAGTGCCTTCTCTCAAGCAGCTCACCCTCTAACGAGGGAGCCCACATGCGAACAGCTATGTATAAACCAGATAAATACAGGACAAATCGGGGTAACCTCAGAGGGAAGGTACTAAGATTAAATAGGACTGGGAAAGGTTTCTTGTAGAAGATGAGACTTTAGTTAGGACTTGAAGGAAGCCGGGGAAGCCAGGAGGTAGAGGTGAGAAGGAAGAGCCTTCTAGGCATATCAGACTGTCAGAGAAAATGTCCAAGATAGGGCGATGGAGTGTATTGTGAGACTAAGAGCAAGGAGACCAGGGGCATTGGATTCCAGAGGGGAGGCGAGTAAGGGGTAAGCCTGGAGAGACAGGAAGGGCCAGGCTTTGGAGGACTTTAAAAGCCAAACATAAAACTTAATGTTTGATTCTGGAGGCAATAAAGAGCACTGGAGTTTATAAAAGAGCCAGGGCAGGGGTAAGGTAATACAGTCAAACCTGTGCTGTTATTGTTGTTGTTCTTCAGTCGTGTCTGACTCTTCATGATCCCATGGACCATAGCCAAGCAATACTCTACATGGGGTTTTCTTGGCAAAGGGTGGAGTGTTTTGCCATTTCCTTCTCCATATCATTTTACAGATGGGAAAACTGAGACAAATAGGGTAAAGTGACTTGCCCAGGGTCACACAGATAGTAAATGTCTGAGACTTGATCTGAACTCAGGTCTTCCTGAGCCCTATCCACTGAATCACCTAGCTGAATCTGACCCGTGCTTTAGAAAGATCAATTTGGCAGCCTAGTGGGAGATGGACTAGAGTGGGGAGATACTTGAGGCAGGGAGATGTAGCTATAGGAAGTTGCAATAGTACAGGTATGAAGAGATAAAGGTCTGCACCAGAGTGGTGGCAGTCACAGAGGAAACAAGAGGGAATAAACAAGAGATGTTACAAAGGTAAAATTGACAGGATTCAGCAAATGATTGGATAGGGGATGTGAGAAATGCTACTAATATTTTCAGTTCTAGATCTCAAAGTTTCACTTTTAGGGCAAGAAAAAGAGAGAGAGAGACTTCTAAGAAAGAACAACAAACATGTATAGTCCTCTCTCTTAGAACTTTCTCCATTAACCTCTAACATGTCAGTGGTATTTAAAATGGAATGCTGTACATCTGGGGTTTTACTGCTAAACAGACCTATCCTTTTTGGTAGTATTTTGTTTTTCAGGTTTTTTTTAATATATATATTTAAAGTTGATTGCCTTTCTCGTTATCAAAGCCACCATCCATCTGTTTCCACTTTCTTTAGAGCTGGAGCGTATGGAGTTGAAAATGTGTCTTTACTTGAGGTTTTGAAGAGTCCTGTCCCACCCCCACCCCCACCTTGGGTTGAGGTTTGTCCAAGTTTTAATGTTGTTGCTGCAATATGATCCCATGGAAGTGGGTGGCCCGACTCCCCCATTTGAAACTAATTTACAGCTTCATCTGGGAATATTGTCACTTTAAATCAATTAACAGACACACAAAAAGAAAATGGCATGGGGGGGGGGGAGTTAGTGCAGGGTTTGGTAACTAGCAGGAATTGACTCCCTTTGCCTTGTTAAAACATTTCCCTCAAACACAAAGAGTAGTGCCTCCCACTTCTTTCTCTTGTCCCTCCCAACTTTCAGAACTAAAGACATACTCATGCAACATACAGCATTTTGTTTTTCAACAGCTTTCCCGAGAGAGTTAGAAAAGTCTGTTAGTTGTTTCATCAAAGTCAAACCCAGCACATTTCAAGGAAGGAGGGCAGACAGAGAGCAGGGGGACTTCTGAACTCTGGTTCAGTCAGTCCATCAGTCAACAAGCATTTATTTAGCCTTTATTATGTGCCAGGCACTGTGCTAAGCAATGGGAGTACAAGGAAAGGTGGGGGGGAAATAGTCCCTTCCCTGCAGGAGCTCACATTTTAATTGGGGAGACAACATGTACATGATTAAGTGCATGCAAAATATATACAGAGTAGAGATGATGTGAATAGAAGGGGAGAATTAGCAACTAGAGGGACTAGGAAAGGCCTCTCATAGAAGGTAGGATTTAAGTCTTAAAGGAAGCTAAGACCTCTTATAGAAGGTAGGCTTTAAATCTTGAAAGAAGCCAGAGAAACCAAGATGCCAAGGTGAGGGGGCAGATCATTTTAGGCATAGGGAATACCCAGGACAAGGATACAGAAGTGGAAGATGGAACATGGAGTGTTGTGTTCCAGGAATTGCAAAAAGGCAAGTGTAACTCAATCATAGCGTGCATGGAAGAGAATAAGATATAAAAAGGCTAAAAAGAAATTTAAATGCCAACAGAGGACGTTATATTGATTCTGCAGGTAAGAGAGAGCCATTGCAATTTGTTGGGGAGGAGCATGTGGGAGGCAATATGATCTAACCTATGTTTTAGAAAAATCTACTTGGCAGCTGAGTGGAGGATGTATTGGAATGGGGAGATACTTGAAGCAGGGAGACTAATGAGAAACTATTAAAATAGTTCCAGGGTGAGGTGATGGGGACCAGTGCTAGAGGAGAAGCTGTATAAGAATTAAAAATGGGGCATATGTATCTCTTGTAAAGGTAGAAATGACAATACTTGGCAATAGATTGGATATGTGGAGTGTGAGAGGAGTTGGAGTAACTAGGAGGACAGTGGTGCCCTTGGCAGGAATACTGAAGTTCAGATGGGGAAAGAGGATTGGGAGGAAGATTTTGAGTTCTATTTTGCACATGCTGAGTTTCACATGCCTTTGGGAGGGACATCTATTATGACTTCTTCATAAGGCGTTTGAAAATACATGGCTGTAACTCAGCAGAGACTAGGTCTGGTTGTTTACATCTGTGAATCATCTCCATAGAGATGATAATTGAACCCAAGGAAGCTGATGTGATCACCAAGTTAAAGATCCATTGAAGGAGACTGGGAAGGAGAAGTCAAACAAACAGAAGAACCAGGGGAAAAAAAGTCACAAAAACCTAGAGAAGATGCAGTTCCTCTTTACAACATGACTAATGTGAAAGTATGTTTAATATGAATGTATACATAGAGCCTATATCAGATTGCATGCCATCTTGGGGAGGGAAAAGGGGAAGAATAGGGAGAAAATTTAGAACTCAAAATCTTATAGAAATGAATGTTGAAAATTCAAAATTAATTAATTGATTGATTGATTAATTAATTTAAAAAACTAGAGAAGAGAGAGATGATGGACAGTGACAAACATTGTAGAGAGTTAGGGTGGATTGGGATTGAGAAAAGGCTATTAAATTTGACAATGATAAGATCATCGATGGGTAACTTTTGAAAGGGCAGTTTCATTGGAATGGTGAGATTGGAAGCTAGATGGCAAAGCATTTAGAATTGAGTGAGAGAAGAAGAAATGGAGACCAAAGTGTTTAGCTAGAACAGGTTGGAGAGATATACAATGATAGTGAGTGGGCATGAATGGATCAAGCAGGAGAAACTTCAGCATGCTTGTAGGTAGCAGGGATGGAGCCAGTAGCGAAGGAGATAAAAGACAGAGATGAGAGAGGAAACAATCTGCTGGAGAAGTTAGGAAGGGATGGAATCAAGAGCATGCATAGAAGGAAGGGTTGGAGGGGCAGCCAGGTAGCACAGCGAGTAAGAGCACCGGCTCCAGTGTCGGGATGACCTGGGGATCGAATCTGGGCTCAGATACTCATTACCACACCCAGAAATAACTGGCCGTGTAACCTTGAGCAAGTTATTTAACGCTGATTGCTTTAAAAAAAAAAAAAGGAAGGGTTGGGCTTGGTGAAGAGAAGAACTATCTTTCCCTCTGAGATGGGAGTGAAGGAAGAGATACCCCTTTCCAGTTTCCTTTTGTGTGTTGCCTTCCCCCATTGGACGGTAAGCTCCTTGAGGACAGGGACTGTCTTTCTTATTATTATTTGTATCCCCAATTAATCAACAAATAAAATTTGTTAAATGCCTACTATGTGCCACACAAGGTGCTGAAGTGCTTAACACCATGCCTAGCACACAGTAGGCACTTAATAAATGCTTATTGAATTATTGACTTGAATAAATACAAGTTATCACTGTGCTTGTAGGATATTAACTATGAAAATCATTTAAGCGAAATGCTACCTTTAAGACTCTCCTCCAATAGGGTGTCTCTCATAAATATATTAAAATTATATTGTCTGTCCTTCATCAAAGAGGACCAGTGACAGGGTGATGTCTTGACTTGTGCATGAACTGGATTTAAGTGAGACAGAGTTGTGCAAAGTCATCAGCCTCATTCTCTCTTCCAGAGTCATCGAAGTCCTGTGACAAGGCCAAAGTCACAATGACTGGTGAAGGCCTGGGATACAGTGGATGACTTGGCATCTTTGATGTCTGACCAAGCTCTAAGTTCTTCACAGTTCCTGCTTTAGCCTCCTTCATGGTCGTTGGAAGAAATTGTTCTCATCCACCCATTCCACCAGGGGAAGTCTTCACATGCTTGGGGTAGCCACACCCCACCTCCCCAACTCACTGATGGGTTTGAAGCCTATCAGTTACCCTCCACCTAGTTTAGCCCATCTGCTGAAACAGTTTTACTTGAATGTGGCTACTAAGCATGCTACAGCTTCCTGGAGTCACAGGTGAGAGTTGGATGACAGGTGGACACCAAAGACAGGTGAAAGGGCTGGTACTAGACCTCCTTGAATGCCCCATACAATCCATTAAAATTATACAAGATTCCTTGAACTACAGAAGATATGACTTCATTTGATGACCCTCTGCACAAAACAGGTAGATGAACAGTCACCAAAAGTGTTGGTTATCATCATGGAAGAAGTCTAGGACAGAGTCCGAGGGGAAGAAGAGGAATTCTTGGGAGGGAGGGTGGTCCTCTGGCTGCTCCTGCTAATGGATGACATGGTACTGATTGTATCAGTGCCTGGAGTACTGCAGAGCCTCTTAATTCATTTTCAAAATGATTCAAAAGAGTTTGACCCAATGACCTACATGGGGAAAAAAACAATAGGATGAATGCCTATCATCTAGGTTCTGATAACTGTGGGATGGATGACATCCAGAGCCTGTCTAGTACAAATACTTTCAATAGACACTGTTAATGGACAAAAAACAGGGCACAGAAAAAAAACAGAAGGAAGAGAATGGGTTGTATTGAATGTGGGAAATTATGAAGCTTTTTTTCTTAATAACACTAAGATTCAACATGAAACCAAGGCCTGTTTTTAAAACCAAATTTCCTGGTGATGTGAATGTCTGCAACCCATGGAACACTAACTAGAGTCCCTGAAGAACAGAAGTTGAGGATCACTCCGTTGAGGGCAGTGAAGAAGTGTGTAGGGGATATAAGCAGGGAAGAGCTTCCTTCTACTCTGCATATACCATGAATACATCTGACTATTGTCATCTCCCTAATTCGAATGGAAGCTCCTTGAGGGCAGGGATTTTTAATAATAATGACAATATATAATAAAATCTAGCATTTATATAACTCTTTAAAGTTGCGAAATACTTAACAAATAATTACCATTTTATACCCATAGCATTTTATACCTACCCGGTGAGGTAGGTCCTATTATTATCCCCACTTTACAGATGAGAAATGAGGCAAATAGAGGTTAAGTGACTTGCCTAGGATCACAAAGCTAGTAAATGATTGAGTCCTGGATTGGAACTCAGATGTTCCTGACTCCCGGTCCAGGGTTCTAGCCAATAAACTCCCCAGCTACCTCTCTTTTTTACTTTCTTCAGATTCCTTGGACTAAGTATACTACCTGGTACATAGTAAGCACTTTAATACTTTTTGGCTTACTGACTTCAATAGAATATGTTTGCTTCATGTAGCAAGAACAAGAGATAACCAATGGATAGCCCATGTTCTTCACTGGTATCATTGCAATGTCAAAAGAGTGAGAAGAGCCCTTGCATGTTGGCTCAGTCCCCTGTTATAAACTTGGAAAGATGTGGATGACAGTTTGCCAGGACAGACAATTGAATGTGATCTGCCTCATATTGGGAATACCCACATTAGTGAGATCACAGATCCATTTGAGCATTTTGTTGATACAAAATCCATGTTGACAATACCGCAACCAATCATTTGTTTATATGTTTTTCTAAAGCTTCATATTTTCCATACTTCAATAATCTACCTTTTCACAATAATTAGTTCATTTCTAGCCTAGGGGCAATATAATTACCCCTAAGATCCATGCAGTTCCTTCCTCTTCAGCTTTAGGCAATTTATTTTAGACAAAAATTATGAGTTCAATAACAATCACACCAAGTCCCCAGTTAGGAAAATTCTTAACATTTAGGCAGAAGTTGAGGTCTCCCTGTCTAACTTTACACTTATATCTATCTATAGTTAACCTCTGGCCTCTTTGTGGTTGAGGCAAAATTCTGAAAATGTGAGTAATGAAACAGCAGATTAAATTACTGTGGCTATGGATAAACAGGGCCTGGCATGAAAAGCTGAGAAAAGAGTTAACCTTTTCTCATGATTTCCCTCAGCCCAGCTCTTCTGCACTGAGATACCTTTAGAGTCAATAACCCTGTTGAACTTCTCCTTTCTCTGCCATCTTTGCTTCTCAAAAGTGTGCTTGAAAGATCTCCCCTGCCTGCCAATTCCAGCTAATTCTATGTTTTTATATAGGATTCAGAGGATATGACAAAATTCCTCAGCCAATTGGAACAGAATTCTTGTCTTGTGATATTTCACTTAACAAATGATTTCAAAGACTGTTCACAGTTTGTCTGGGAGAAAGATTTATTGATTGGGAATTTTATCACTTGAAGTGGGGTGAGGTTAAGCAAATAAATCAACCCTCCTTATACATCATTTCAGCTGTGTGGATATTCCCTCCACTGATAAAGATCAGAACCTAACAAGATGATCTTTGTGAGTTTCTGGGACCAAATAAATTCATTTTCTGGTGACCAGCTTTCTGAAAGTGATTCTTTCAAATTGAGTAGGTTCATCCTAGGACCACAAACACAAATGGAATATTATTTACTCCCCAGCCATCTTGTCACCCACACTTATCTCTTCCTCTCCACCTTTCCAGTTTTGTCACTATAAGTAAGTTAATACTGCCTTTACTTCTGGAAATAGTGTATCAATCTACTCCCTTAATTTAGTTCTACTCACCATCCCTATAACTTGGCAAATACAAATACCTCTACCTGCCTACCCCTACCTTAGCCCAAAAGGGCCAGGGTTTCCCAGTGCATCATGGGGCATCTCTAGTTGTCCTGATGAATATCTGGCCACTGAACCCGGATGACTCTAGAGGAGAAAGTGAGCCTGGTGACCTTGCACATCCCTCCCTCACTCAAATCAAAGTTAACTGTAGGTCATGTCATCATCTCCCTGATGTCATGGTCCTCTTCAAGAACAAAGGACAAACACATGTGCTAACAGAATGTAAGCTCCTTGAGGGCAAGAACTGCCTTAAATTTTGTATTTTTATTGTGTATTCTTAGCATAATACTATACTAAGATCTTAATAAATCTTTTTCATTCATCTATCTATTTATATCTTCTCCAGACTGATAGTACTCTGCTAACATAACCTAGGGCAGCTAGGTTGTACAATGGTTAGAGCACTGGGTTTGGAATCAAGAGAACTCATCTTCTTGAGTTCAAATCTGGCCTTAGACACTTACTAGCAGTGTGACCCTGGGCGAGTTATTGAACTCTGCCTCAGTTTCCTCATCTGTAAAATGACCTGGAGAAGGAAATGAAAAACCATTCCAGTATCTTTGCCAAGAAACCCCAAATAGTGTCATGAAAAGTTGGACACAACTGAAAACAATTGAACAACCACATAATCTTTAAGCACTTGTGTTTATCTGCACGTCTTGATGAAGCACACAGAACAGGAATGGAGAACAGATTTAAAATAACTGTAGCTTTCACAAAGATTAATGATTGACAAACTTCAAATATATATTTTTAAAATTTTTACACTCATCCTCTGGGTTCCCAGCCTAGACATTCCCATGCCTTGCTAGACCCTCTCCCTATCTTTAACTATCTCCCATATCATCTATCTGCTCTGGGTAGCAGTGTGGCCTGCTGGTTATAGAGGGTTCATTCTAGTTTATACCAACAGAAATGGTATTTCCATTTTCCAAACAGAAAAAGTATTTCCCAGAGTGCAAGATGCAGCACTACAGGCTGAAATAATAATTACCATATGCTCTTTTTATCATGTTTACTCTTGGTAGGAATGACTGGGAGAAAAGGTTACTCTCTAGTCATAATATAAATTATGACTCCCTGTCCAGTTTTGCTTTAAACTTGGCCAGAATTTGGTACACTGTCATCAGTCTTAGGCACCCAGCAGAAAGTGGAAGCTAAGTCCCACAAAGCATTATATCACTATGAAAGCACATATGCCTTTCTATTGAGATGTCTTTTGAGAGGCAATGGCCAAAGAAAAAAATTGAAGATGTTGAAGACAGAGTTGCAGAGTTCTAATGATTGGACTATATATGATTAAAACTCTGTAGTCATGAAAAAGAAGATGAATGAGCAAGTTATTTTATACCCTGCAACGAAATAAAGACATATCTTTAGGCATTTTGGTTGACTGTGAGTGTGCCCTATATCTGAGAAATGTTAGGGGAGGTATAGATTTGGGCTGCATCCACAGGGAGGTAATAAGTAAAGACACTGAGCTAGAAAAAAATAAGTAAAAGAAAGAATAGAGAGAAAAGAGCCAAGAAAAAACCAAAAGGGACAATCACACTTTAAGAAGATGGGAGCAAGAAGAACCAGTAAATGAACCTGAGAAGTTGACCAGATTGGTAGAACCCAAAAAGCTATGTCATGGAAGGCAAGAGAGAAGACTATTATGAAAGAGGGGGCTGGATGTGGTGTCACACACCTGTAATCCCAGCTACTGGGAAAGGGTGAGGAAGGGGTGAAGTTGGCAGATCTCTTGAGCTCAGAAACTCTGATCTGCAGAAGGAGGGGAAGGAGATTGTGATCAAGTGTTTATACTAAGTTCAGCATTAATAAGATAAGCCTTTGGGAACTGGGGGCCACCAGAACGTCTAGGGCAGGGTGGGGTCAAAATTTCTATGCTGTTCTGTGGTGGGATCCAGCCTATGAGTAGTCCAGTCCCAGTACTTCCAGTCTGATTGAGATAGGGAAGCCCAGTTTTGTTTTGTGTTGTTTTGGTTGGAGGGATTGTGGAGTGAAGAGTCAACAAAGACAAGTGCTACAGAAAAAGGCCAGAATGATGAGTATTTAGACAAGGCCACTAGACTTGACAATTAGGAGCTCCTCAGTGACTCTCTTGAATGGGGCCTGGGCTGCAGCACTTAGGTATAGTGATGGTTAGTCTTATGCAGAAAAGTAAGAAACTGAAGCATAACTAAGTTCACTAAGTATCTTGGCTCCTGGATAATCAAAAGTAAAAAGGAGACATTTAGAAGAAGAGTGGACATTCCCAAGCAGATTTCTGATCCTTCCCCCCTTTTCCATGTTTAGGCCTTCAGAGATTAGTCTCAAATCCTTTCAAACATGGAGGCTTATTCCACTTACAACTAGCCAGCCTCCATGTCTCCCCACCCCATCACTGCTCGCGGTCATGCCTCTTTCTCTGCTGTACTGCAGGCTCTTCCTGGAATGTCTCTTTAATAATTGATATACATTGCTGCAGAACTTTGGAGGTTGGGCACATTAAAAATTCTGAGCTGGGGGAACAGAAGAATCTGGGGTCTCCTCCTCCCTGCAAAAATTGTTGACTTTGGGATACGGCCTCATGCATACCCAAAAGAGAACAGTCCTTGCCTCAGAAGCTGGGGAAAATTTGTCTGGTACTTAGTAGCCTGAATGACTCCTATTTCCCAAAGCAGAAGGTAGAATGCAAAGACTTCTGGGTCACATGATCAACAAAAGCCAGAGGTCTAGGCATTTTTTCCAGTCCTCAGGACCTCTCAAACCTCTACAAAATAAGAATTATGCACCAGAGATAATGCAATTTTAGCTGTCTCCACAATCTTGAGGACACCCAAGAATGCAAAAAAGTTAAAAACTCAATGAACTAAGAGTGGAAAAGGCTGCCATCCCCTGATTCCTAATGCAACACTCACTCAACTTTCCCTCCCCCACTGCCCAGCATGCTCTGGGCAGCAGGGCTGTACCAGCTGACCAGATGCATGGGTTTGCTAAAGAACTCAACTCTCCACTAGGAAAGCTCAAGTCTCCTCCCCAACCCCTGCACTCCCCACCCAAAATGCTAGGTAGATCCAAACTCCAAGTTGCTGCAGAAATGCATTCAGGCCACCATAGATTCTGGGCAGTGTTCTGTTTACATGGTCACACGAGAACTGCGCAGGAGATCTGAAGAATTAAGGGAACCAGGCAATTGAGCCCTTCACTACATCTAGTCCCACCCACATCCCCCTTCCTAATCTCAGTGTGCCACAGAGACCCAAACTCCAGAATGGCAGAAATTTTTCAGGGGGCAGCAATAGGGGCCATGACAGCTCTCTGTGCCACTGGGACAGAGAATTGAGGAAGAAAGAAGAGGCAAGAAACATGAAAGTGGGGACCACCTGTGGGGCACTCCACCAACCCTGAGAAAAAGAGCCCAGCTTCTCACTGGGACCAGTTCTGTGTCCACTTGAGAGACAAAGGAGTATATGAGAGACAGTTAAAATCTATTTTTTCCTAAGACCAGTCTGAGGAATCTTTATTCTCCTCTGAACCATCAAATTTTGATGGTTTTAGTCATTTGATTTAGTCAATGATTTTAGTCATTTCCAATGGTAAGGCCCTAAGTTATGAAAAGAACGCTCACAAAATCGATGGGTTTGGAATATGAACCAAGCATATTCACACTTCAACCAAACCATTTCACTTTCCTTAAGTGTGGACACCACATGTTCAGAACTTTTATTTCTAAGGAGCTAACATAGCTATATGAATTGGGGAGGAGGGGAAAGAGAGAATAGAGGGGCCTCGTCATTTGCAATTTCATGGTCAGCGTGGGACAGCACAAGAAGGATATATATCAATCTCTCAAGTTTCCAGCTGTTTCAACTTCATATGGGTTACTCATTGCCATGTACTATTGGCTTTCCTTGGAAAGAATCTCCCAGCAAGGTCCCTAGAGAGGGCCCCCAACTTTGCACAAGAATAAATGTTAAACCAATATCCAGAAGACTCTAGGAATTAGGGTATGGTAAAATACTTTATTCTCTCTGTTAATAGTTTACCCAGGGTGAATGAGGCAAGTTAACAAGCATGTATTTGACCAAGCACTGCACTAAGTGCTGGACAAACTATAGGGGAGACTTCATCAAAATATATATGAAACTAAAATCTATGTCCTTATCTGGATGGGAAATACGTAAATATAAAATAAACATAGGCTTTAAATAATAACATTTGTACTTAAGTTAAATCCCCTTTGACAGAGAGGCTACAAGCAAGAAACCAGAATGTGGAAACTGATTAGTGATAAGAATCAAGAGAAAAATAGTTTTTAGAGGAATTAAATCAGACAATAGGATGACAGAAGGTTATAGGATTCATAAGGAATAATTCAAGAAGAAAATTTTTGTTTTGTAAACAAAACAAACTTGAAATGGGAGAGCAACCACTTGGGGGGATTAATCCAGGCTTAATGAAAATACCTGGGGAAGGAAGATTTGATTTTTTTAAAGAGGTACTATTCATTACATAAGGGAACATAGTTAGGTTGGAGTATGAGTGGCTACAAGAAAATAGCTCTGTTCTAGAATAACTGTTGAGTTTGAGCAGCCAAGTGGTGCAGTGGATAGAAAACCAGGCCTGTAGTCAGGAAAACATGAGTTCAAATCCAACCTTACTCACTAGCTGTAGGACCCTGGGCAAGTCACTTCACCTTGTTTGCCTCAGTTTCCTCATCTATAAAATGACCTGGAGAAGGAAATGGCAAACCATCCCTTTTTCTTTTGCCAAAAAACCCCCAAATGGTTTTCTTTCAGAAGAGTCTGAGTGATTGAAAAATGACTGAATAACAAAGGTTGAGTTTAGAGACCAGAAAGGAAAGACTGAGCAAACTACAGCCTTAGAGATTAAAAGAGTTAAGTGAGTTGGATCCCATTTGGAATAATTAGAAAGCACACAGTTAAATATTTGCCTCCTAGATAGTGGTGGAAATTCAAGAGGGAATTGAAGGGAAAGGAGTGTTAAGGGGCAATCATCAGGAGAGGAAGGAAGAACTGCTCTGGCAAAAGAAAGTTATTGCCCAACACTAAAGGAAGGAAACCAGAGGACAGAAGGTTTGCTGAGTCCAGCAAGCAATTTGGAGTTACAAATCCAAAGGACAGGAGCAAATAATAAAATATAGGAGGATGATCTCAAGCCAGAGTTGTTAGCACAGAATGAGAGAGAACTCACTGCCTTAGGGGGCAATCGGTATCAGGGAAATGATGGTGTCCCACATAGCTTTCTCATCCCAAATCAGGGTTTTGTTTTATGTTAGTTTCTAAATGGCATGATATCCTACTTCTCCTCATCCAAATATGTTGTTATTACATGGGTCAAGAGCTTGACCACACTCCCTTTTTGTTCCAGCACTTTGGTATCGCCAAAGGTCTGAACCTCACGTGACCATCTAGAATACTTTCTGAGAACACAAGGTTGGGGCTACATGGGAGAGCATCAGCAGAAGGTATGAGACCAAACAGAGATGTGTGCTGCCCCTCCACCAGTGTGCCCTAGTCACATATTCAGTCCTCCACTGGTACATAGACATATATATTTCCTGCATGTGTGTGTCTTACCACATGTATTCCTTAGATATAGCCACACTTTTCACTGATGTCTATATTTGTAGCATATTAATTTATTGGGATTGTGGAAAGGAAATTGTTTTATTGATTTTTTTTACTATTTTGTTTCATTAATTGCTGTATCATTCAATATAAAATAAGTGCATACTCTCATAAAAAAGTATAACATATCAATTGAGGCTCATAAATTATGGTTTTGAGGGGATGAGAACCCAGAGAGTACCCTTAACTTAGAGTAGCCTTGAGTGAAAGACCCATTGTTCAATTTAAAGGATGCTCCCAGGTTTTGCACCCCCTCCCAAAAAAAGCTTATGGACTTCCCAGATTAGTTATTAGATAAGACACAGTGCTGGGATAGAGATACCATGAAGCTGACTACTATTGCAAATACTATCATATCTTTCTTGGCATTTTGAGGTCAGTGAAAAGTTGGAATGAGGAGGATAAGTATTCCACAAAATCTCCTCCCCAAAAGTTATCTACAATCCCAAAGGGTTTAAAAATAATTAATCTAGGGGCGGAGCCAAGATGGCAGAGTAGAAACAGGACTTCCCCACAGCTCCAGCTTCCACATCCTCCAATATATGTAAAAAATGACTCTAAACAAACTTTAGATATACAGAACCTACAAAGTAACAGAGAGAAACAAATCTGCTGAAGGCAGCCCAGCAGACTACAGAAAGGGTCTATCAAACTGAACTGGGAGCCCAGCCCAGCCCTGTGGGAGAGGTTTTAGCCCCAGGGCAGCCCCGACCAGCAGTGGCCAGAGCAGACTTCAGGAGAGTGAAGTACCAGCAGCTGTGGCAGTTTCCAGATTTCTCGACCCATAAATTCCAAAGACAAAGTAAAAGATCAGTGAGGAAATCTGTTGGAACAGGGGTGGATCAAAGAGCGCTATCCAGCCCCCGCCCCCAGAGCAAGAAGTAGTGGAGGTGCAGTGGCTGTGCTGCCTCTGGAGCTCATGGCCTGCAGATCATAGGGGAACCAAGTGACCATTCAGAGGGTAATCGCTCCTGCTTTGACCTGCTTGGATCTGGATCGCAGTCTTAGGTGGAGTTCCTGGGGTGTGTGGCCAGGTGGCAGAGCCTATGGGGGCTGCAGAGAGGGCACCCTCCTAATTGCTCCACTAGCTACAAAAACCCCAGCAATTTGGGACAAAGCTCTCTCCATTCTGAAAGCAGAGGTCTACCATAGCAAAGAATTCAAAAGTCAAATAATTGACTGGCAACATGAACAAGCAGAGGAAATGCAATTCTACCATAGATTCCTTTTTCAGTGACAAAAAGGATCAAAGCATGGAACAGGAGGAAAACAGTCAAGTCAGAACACCTGCATCAAAAGCTCCCAAGAAACAGGGGGCGGCTAGGTTGTGCAGTGAGCAAAGCGCTGGCCCCGGAGTCAGGAGGACCTGAGTTCGGTTCTGGCCTCAGACACTTAACACCCACACAAAAAAACTAGCCAGGTAACCTTAGGCAAGTTACTTAACCCCAAATGCCCTCCAAAAAGCAAAAAAAAAAAAAAAAAAAAAAAAAAAGAAGCTCCCAAGAAAAATATGATTTGGTTGCAGGCCACAGAGGAGCTCAAGAAGTATTTTGAAAATCAAGTAAGAGAAGTAGAGGGAAAATTGGGAAGATAAATGAGAATGATGAAAGAAAATCAAGAAAAGTGAGTCAACAACCTGACTGAAGAAAATAACACCTAAAAAATAGACTAACTCAAATGGCAAAAGAGGCTCAAAAAGGCAATGAGGAGAAGAATGCCTTAAAAAGCCAAATTTGCCAGATGGAAAAAGAATCTCAAAAGTTCACTGAAGAGAATCATTCCTTCAAAATTCGATTGGAGCAAATGGAAGGTAATGACTTTATAAGAAATCAAGATACTATAAAACAGATCCAAACAAAAGAAAGAATAGAAGGCAATGTGAAATATCTCATTGGAAAAAACACTGACCTAGAAAATAGATCCAGGAGAGATAATTTTAAAATTATTGGACTATCTGAAAGCCATGATCAAAAAAAGAACCTAGAAATCATCTTTCAAGAAATTCTCAAGTAAAATTGCCCTGATATTCTAGAACCAGAGGGCAAAATAGAAATTGAAAGAATTCACTGATTGCCTCTTGAAAAAGATCCCAAAAAGAAAACTCCTAGGAATATCATAGCCAAATTCCAGAGTTCCCAGGTCAAGTACCAGCAGCTGTGATAAGCCGTCAGGAAGAAACAATTTGAGTACCGTGGAAACACAATCAGGATAAGACAAGACCTAGCAGCTTTAGCATTAAGGGATCAAAGGGCTTGGGATATGATATTCTGAAGGTCAAAGGAGTTAGGATTAAAACCAAGAATCACCTACCCAGCAAAACTGAGTATAATGCTTAAGGAGAAAATATGGTCATTCAATGAAATAGAAGATTTTCAAGCATTCTTGATGAAAAAAAAAACAGAGCTGAACAGAAAATTTGACTTTCAAATACAAGAAGCCTGAGAAGGTAAACAGGGAAAAGAAATCATAAGGAACTTGTTAAAGTTGAATTATTAGCATTCCTACATGGAAAAATGATAATTGTAACTCATAAGACTTTTCTCAGTATGAGGACAGTTGAAGGGAATATATATATATGTGTGTGTGTGTGTGTGTGTGTGTGTGTATACATATATACATATGTATACATATATATTATAGGAGGTATAGGTATGTATAAATATATATGTGAGTGTGGGCATATATATGTACATATATACATAGAGGGCACAGGATGAGTTGAATATGAAGGGATGATATCTAAAAAATAAAATTAAGAGGTGAGAGAGGAATATATTGGGAGAAGGAGAAAGGGGGAAATAGATCAATGTAAATTATCTCATATAAAAGAGGCAAGAGAAAACTGTTACAATGGAGGGGAAGAGCAGGAAGGTAAAAGGGAATGGGACAACCTTACTCTCATTGAATTTGGCTTAAGGAAGGAATAAAATACACATTCAATTGCATATCTTACCCTACAGGAAAATAGGGGGGAAGGGGATAAGAGGGGGAATGATAGAAGTAAGGGCAGATTGGAGGGGAGGGTAGTTAGAAGCAAACACTTTTGAAAAGGGACGGGGTCAAAGAAGAAAATAGAATAAGTGAGGGGCAGGATAGGATGGAGGGAAATATAGTCTTTCACAATATACCTACTATGGAAATGTTTTGTGTAACTATACATGTACAACCTATATTGAATTGCTTATCTTTACCATGGGGGTGGGTGAGAAGGGAAAAAATCTGGAACTCGAAGTTGAAAAACAAATGTGTATAAAATGTAGCAATGCCTCTTGATAAAAAAAAAAAAGAAAATGCAAACAGAAAATAAAAGTTTAAAAAGTTAATCCCTGAAAATAAAAAAAAAAAAAATCTAATATACTATGAAAACAACTGAAGGCAACTGAAAGAAGCCCTGGGTATATACAATAGATACAGAAGAACTTCTAGGGAAAGCTAGGTTGTGGAAGACCTTCAAAAAACTCATAATTTATCTGGGAAGACTGGCATAGTATGGTGGAAAGAGGTCTAGATTTCAAATGAGAAGCCCTGGGTTTGAATCCTGATTCTGCCTATTATTAGGAATATTATCTTAGGCTAGTCACAACCTCCTCGACTTTGAAATGAGGAGATTGGACTCTATAATCTCGAAGGTACCATCCAATTTTATTATCTTGAACAAATGGTAAAACACATAACACAGCAAACAATAAGCAACAAATTTATGGTGTAAATAATAAATACAAAAAGAATTAATGAAGGGAGAAATTGCCATGGGCTGGAGTTGTATGAAAGGTTTCTTGGAAAAAGTTAGCACATTAGCTGGGCCTTGAAGATATGGCCAGGAGCTAGAGGAAGAATGGCATTATAAACTGGGGGGATGTCATGGAATACTCTTCCTTTTCTTTTTTCCACTGAGGCAGCCCTTTTAAGACACCTAACTCTTCATTAAATACAAATGGCATGTTCCCAGGCCAATCTTAGACTAGTCCGTGAAAGACAAAATCTGAGGTTACCTGTAGTAAATGTAACCTCGTCTAACAGCAGGGGGCACTGTCTGTGAAACAGTAAAATGGGTAATGAGTGTAAAAAGCAGTAGTTGGGGAGAAGGATAGAGAAATTGCTTCCAGCCTTGTTCATGCTTGACTTAGTTGTTATCATATGCAGCTGAAACTGTAAAAGAAAGCCTTAAGCCTCCCTTTGGGAATGGAATTCCAACCCTAATCTTGAGCTGAATTTGATTTAGCAAATAGATTCCCCCCACACATGCACTTAGAATAGATTGGGGGTGGAGGTCAGAAAAATCCAAATTATTTAGAAAATGTCTTCATAACATGACTACTGACCTACTCCACTTCTCCCTTTCCCCAGTCCCCACCCCCACCTTCTCCTTGGGGAGCAAGAGAGAAGCTTAATCTGATTGCCTGGGCTCTTACTTGGGGGTCTTGTTTTTAATTACAGGTTTCCATGGATTTAGCAGAGGCTGGAGATTCTGGTTGTGCTTTCAAGGATGGAGCCTGAGAATCAATGAAGGTGCTGGACCATTATGTTAGGTTATTACCCTTTAAGAGATTTTTGTAGCCAGAATTTTAAGAGCTAGACAGAACCAGGCTTACAAAAGTAGGGAATGGACCCAGTGTGTGATTTAGGGGCACTGAGAAATTTCTTCCTCATCCCTCCTCTCATCTTTAGAGTCCTCCTCCCACTTATAAAGAAATTCAACAATTAGCCTTCATTTCTTTAGCATTAATCATGGACCTCTATAATGTCATTTTAAAAACTGACAGCACCCCTGAGGAATGGGATAGGGAACTTGACATCTCTAATAACTTAGACAGGAGGAACTCATCAGACTGTTTTCTTCCTGACATTAACAGCATGAGATTATTGGAGCCATGTGGGATGGGGAGATACAAAGGGGAAATACCTAAGACAATAATTTTATCTAGTTTGGGGACAGGGAAGTATATTCTCAACACCTATTAGCAACATGGCATCTGGTTCTGAAAAAAAAAAAGGATAATTCAAGTATGGGAGAAATTAGTTACTTTCCAACCCAATTATATAACCAATCTTTTCACTCTCTAGGGATGCCCCAAAGACATTTGTCCGACCTGTTCCCTGGGAGCTATAGATCAAAACACAATTATAAGCATTATCCTGTAGTTCTTTGGAGACCACCAAAGAGTTCCTTCCAACACCTCAGGTCTTATGGGACATTAGGACAATGTTGCTAGGGGAAATGAGGTAGCCTTTATAAGAGACCCTTTCTCCTTGCATTCTTGGGAATCAGAAAAATGTACATTGTTTCCCATTATGGGAAAGAGTACAGGTAGGGGGTGACTATCATTCTGTAAATGAAAGAAACTATTAGCACATAAGATGGAAGCTAGAGATTTAGGATCCTCTAAGGATCTGCAACAATAATAGCAAAGCTGGAATCAGAGGACCTTTATTATGAATAGATTTAGTTTTGCAATGGTCCAGTAATATGGAGGCTGGTTAGTTGTTCCTCAGGACAATGATTGCAAATCAGGTGGCTAGCACAAGGTAATAGTGGGACTTTGCATCAGATTGCATAAACCAAACAGTTAGGTATGGATCATTGCCCAATTAACCTATTATGCCCTCTTGGGCTTTTACTACAAAATAACACTCTTTGTTAAGAAACAACAGCATCAGTTATTTGACTTTTATCTATGAAGAATACATAAAGTGATAAGCAAGTTGAAACAAGATTTAATATATTTACATGGTTTTATATGTGTATGTATGTATAAATACCTAACTATATACTGGCACTGTTGTGCTTTCAGCAATGAACAGTTTAACCTATTTTTTTTGCCAGCAGCTTTTTAAAGGGGTCAAACGCTTCCCCCAACACCAGCTATTTTAAGGTGCAAATGAACAAAACTGAACATAGTTTTATTTTTACAACAGTGTATATGGTACCTTCCTCACACACACACACACACACACACACACACACACACGTAGCTTTTTAGCTGTTTGGCCTTTTACTTGGCCACAGAGAAACATTCCAGAGCTGAAGAGAACAGAACACAGGACTCAGATACGAGGACTCATTATTTTGGATCTTTATATTTAGTGGGGAAAGTTGTGACCACACACATACTTTTCCATTGCCCATAGGACACTTCCCTATAAACTCTTTTTGGTGCTTCCCTCTGAGGCATTCTGCCTATCCTTTTACCCCTGTTCTTCTACTATTCCAGACCTTCTTTAAATTTAAATTCTCAAATTTTCTATTTCCTGCAGCACCTTGCAACACCCATATTCATCAACCACACTTCCTTGGGGAATCAGAAACTTTTAAGTGGAAAGTACCATTAAGCTCATAGAACCAACCAGTCTGACCCAAGTTAACCAGAAATCAGCAATGGGAGGCCTTGAGGTAAGTGATTCTAGGCTTGTAAGGAAAGGTTTGGCTTTTATTTTCACCCTTTCTTATAATAGGGATCCTAATGGAGGGAAGAGGAGAATCCCATTCTAATCCTTCTTTTTAGGGTGGCTTTGATTTGGCCACAATCCAGAGTACAAGCTTCTCAGGAGTGTCACTTTCCTGTTCTCCTTTTACCTTTCCTGCTGCTGCCACCAAGGTCCCCAAAGTTCAGGGTATTAAGATCATTCCAGTTCCTTTGGGTGTATGTTTCCACTCAGAGATTTAACGACAATAGCATCAATATAGTCACCTATCTGCGACTTCCCCAAAATCCTTGTGCCTGGTGGGAAATAATTGTAAGAATATATAAGAAGGTTATAATTCTGAAAAGTTACTAGTTAGCATAATACTAGAGTGCATATGGTGAAATTATGGTCATCTGATCCACAAGCCTCTCTGCCTACTTTGGCAGAATTGAATGAACTATATTTGTGTATTTGTTTACATCACTCCAAATATATCTGACGCCATAAACAATCTCCTAAGTTGACTCCTAACACTATTCTTTTTTTCTTGTTTTATTTCTTTTTTAAAAAAATAATATTTTATTTTCCTCCAATTACCTGTGAGAATGATTTTTAACATATTTTTTTTAGTTTTGAGTTCCAAATTCTATCACTCCCACCTTCCCTGAGATGGTAAGCAATCTGATATAGGTTATACATGTGAAATCATGTATAACATTTCTATATGAGTCATTTTGTGTAAGAAAACTCAAAAAGAGAGAAAGAAAGAAAGAAAGAAAGAAAGAAAGAAAGAAAGAAAGAAAGAAAGAAAGAAAGAAAGAAAGAAAGAAAGAGAAAGAAGTGGAGGAAGGAAGGAAGGAAGGAAGGAAGGAAGGAAGGAAGGAAGGAAGGAAGGAAGGAAGGAAGGAAGGAAGGAAGGAAGGAAGGAAGGAAGGAAGGGGGGAAAAAGAGAAAAATAGTATACTTCAATCTGTATTCAGATGCCATCAGTTTTTCTCTGGAGGTGGATAGATTTTTCTATCATGAGTATTTAGGGATTATCTTGGTTCATTGCTTAGAATAGCTAAGTCATTCACAGTTGTTCATCATACAATATTGTTGTTACAGGGTGATTTGGTGGCACAGTGAATAGAGAACCAGGCCTGGAGTCAGGAGGACCTGAGTTCAAATCCAGCCTCAGACACTTGACACTTACTAGTCATGTGACCTTGGGCAACTAAACCCCAATTGCCCTACCTTTCCCCCTCCAAAAACAAAAACAAAAACAAACAAACAAAAACAATAGTGCTGTTACTATGTATAATGTTCTCTTGGTTCTGCTCACTTTACTCAGTATCATTTCATGTAAGTCTCTTCAGGTTTTTCTGAAATCATCCTGTTTGTCATTTTTTATAGAACAAAAGTTTTGCATCACAATCACATACCACAACTTGTTCAACCATTCCTCAATTGATGGACATCCTCTTAATTTCCAATTCTTTGCCACTACAAAAAAAAAAAACTGCTATAAATATTTTTGTACAAATAGTTTCCCTTTTTCAAATCTCTTTGGGATATAGACCTAGCATTGGTATTGCTGGATCAGAGGGTACGCACAGTTTTATAGCCCTTTGAGCATAGTTCCAAATTGCTCTCCAGAATGACTGGATCAGTTGACACTCCACCAACAATGTACAGTGTCCCAATTTTCTTATATCCTCTCCAACATTTATCATTTTCCTTTTTCTGTCCATATTAGCCAATCTGATGGGTGTAAGGTCTATCTAACCCTATCTTAACTATATATTCATATATAGATATATGTATTTCTCTAAGAAACTCAAAAAAAGTTTTTCTAAGTTTCATAAATAAAATCATTTTTACTAAGACTTTTGATGTCAGCTGTTTAAGGCAGATTTAAGTCTGAAAATGTGCTGAATGCTACTAAATTCAGAAATCCAGCTTAAAGGGTCCTCAGAAGACAGTAAATATGTATCTTTGAAAAAAACCCCAACATCAGAGTACAGGTGGTGAAAAAACCATTTGACTTTCTCTTCCTCCCCCTGTCTCTCACTACACCCCAGCCCTACCACTGACACACGAGCATCTCCTGGAAAGCCTTCACAGTCATAACCTAAAGGCTAAAAAACAAAAACCCAATTGCAGCACCCTCCTCCTTCCCTTCTACCCCCATAAAAAAAAGCCAGGATCCTCCAAGCCTGTCTTCACTCCCCAATCAGATGGAATGGGAGCCAAGGCTGGCTTTGTTCTGAAACCTGAGACAGCACAGGGCGCTTAGAAGGAGTCTTTGGAGAGCCAGCATTCCTAACAAGCCTGATTCTGATTTCAGCTGCTTTTACTGTTGAATCATAATGTTTTCATCTTGGGTAGGCAGTAAACACAAGTTCCTCCTTCTCCCCTCTCCCCACCTCCCACTTTTCTTTTTTCCTTTTTTTTCAATTTCCTTTGAAGTTTGGAAGCTCTTTCATTACAACTTTTTTTTCTTCCAATTATTGCCTGATGTGATTTCTTTTAGCAAGCAGGTTACTTGCCTGATTTAGCATGTACTCTGGCTCTCAGACTCTCCCCACCTCCTCCTCCTCTTTTGGCCACAGCTCAGCTCTGCTTGTGTTCACAGTGCCACCTGCAGGTACTTTCCAGTTTTGCGTACAGGAAAAGATTGCACCTGGTGCCTCTCCATCTGTTCAGAGTGAGAGTGGGGAAGAAGGAACTCCATCCCTGCTGAACAGAGTGAAGGCAGAGTCTAAGTGAACATCCCTGGGCAATACTTGAAAGCAAAAGAAGGCTGTGTTCAGCACCTGGCCCCCTTCAGCATCCTCCTATCACCCTACTGGTCTATGCTCCTAAAGTTCCACACCCCTTTTCATTCCCATCCTTTAATAATAACTACAGGGGGCTGCTAGGTGGCTCAGTGAACAGAGCACCAGCCCTGGAGTCAGGAGAACCTGGGTTCAAATCCAGACTCAGACACTTAATACTTCCTAGCCGTGTGACCTTGGGCAAGTCACTTAACTGCCATTGTCCTGCCTCCCCCCTCCTAATAATAACTACAATTTACATAGTGCTTTAAGGTTTGCAAAGCACTTTACATATGTTGTCTCAAGTGGTTCTTAATTGAACAGTGACTTAGGAAGGTGCTGTTATTCCTGTTTTACACATGGGGAAACTGAGGCTGAAAGAAGTAAATGACTTCACCAAAGTCTCACAACTAGTGACTGGGGCAGGATTTGAGTTCAAGACTTTTTCATTTCAAGACCAATGCTGATGATCCTGTTTTCCTATCCCTATCCCAAGTCCTGAGTCCCATAGGTTCTCTCCTCCATTACCTCCCTATCTAGCATTTGTTGGTGCCATGTTCCCCAACATGTACTGTGAATAGTTTCCATCTCATCCCTTCAGGATGCCTTTCAAGGTTTCTATTAGCCTGAGGAGTTAAAGTTTTCCCCTTGTACTATATTAAAGAAGGGAGCAGAGAAACTAAAAAAAATGATGTATGTGAAGTACTTTACTAACTTTTTGCTATATTGCTATATTATTCATCAACAACAAGAACTTACTTTTTTTGGAGTAAGTTTTTATTCATTTTAAATTTAAATACAAAATAAGAAAAGAAAAAAAGAACATTTCCATGTACACAGCAGAACATGAAAAGGATTCAATATAAAACAATAAATTTCCATTTCAAGAAAACTTATGTAATAAATACTACACATTGTTTTCAAAGCTACCCAGCTTTTATTTGCTTCCTTCTAGGTTTTTTTTTTTATTCTCTGATGTGCACTTTTTACTTTATTTTTTTCTCCCTCCCTTTTCCCTTCTCCCTATCCTAACCTAGAGGAGGCTACAATTAAATGTGGATATAATATATGTATATATAATATATATGCATAGATATCTACAAACATACACATATATACATACACACATATATGTATGTATATATGACTGTACTATGCATATTTCTTCATGTCATTTCTTTCTCTGGAGGTAGAAAGCATCTTCCTTCATAGGTCTAAGTCTTTCCATGTTTTTCTAAATCAGTCAGCTCATCATTTCTTCCATCACAGCAGTATTCCAACACAATCATATCCAATCTGACAGATTACCTGTGAAAGTTTTTTTTTCCAATTTTCTGCTTTCCTTCTATTCTTAGCTTTTAAAATAATCAAAATTGAACTACAGAGTTTGAATGCAGATTGAAGAAAACTACTTGCTCTCTTTCTTTTTCGTGTTTTGTTTTGTTTCCTCTTTTCCATTGTTCATTGCGTTGGTTATAATCCTTCTTTACAACCTGACTAATGTTTGATGTGAAGGTATTTGTGGATCCTATATTTCATTGCATGCTACCATTGTGGGAGGGGAAGGAGAGGACAGAGGGAGGGAGGAGAGGAGAGAGAGGGGGAGAAAATTTGAAACTCAAGGGGTTGTGGAATTGAATATTGCAAACTAAATTAATTAATAAAAATTAAAAAGCCAAAAATAAAATAAAATAATCAAAATTATCCATTTTATATTTCAACAATGCACTCACCTTATAATATAGTTTAAAGTCTGCTACTGCTAAATATCCTTCCTTTACATTTCCCCCTTCATTTCTTTGAAATTATTGACCTTTGTCAATAAGAATTTATAAGAACTTATAATGTAAAGCCCAGGGAATAGAAAAAAAAGGCAAAAACTGTTGAAATCCTCAAGGAATTCTCATTCTAAAAGGACACTATGTAAGTAATGGTTACATACATACAAGGTAAATTAGGGAAAATGAGAGATAACCTTAGAAAACCTCTTGCAGAAGGTGACATCTGAGATGATTCTTGAAGGAAGCCAGGAGGTAGTAGCAAAAAGAGAGAACATTCCAAGCAAGAGAGCCAACCAATGCAAAGGCACAGAGTTGGAAGGAGTATTGTGTTCAAGAAACAGCAAAACTGTCACTAGATTGCAAAGTACACAGAAGGGAATAAAGTATAAGTAAAAGTAGACAGCTATCAGTTATCTTCACAGAGGAGAAAACCCAGAAAGGTTAGTGACTTGTCTAAAGACACAAAGGTAGTAAAGAATAATTCAAACCCAGGTCATTTTACTCTGAAATCTGACATTCTTTCTGCTACACCATAAATGCTGTCTTCGGTAATTGCCCGTTCTGTGATTTTGGAAAGTCGTTTTACCAACCTAGGTTGCAGTTTTGTTACCCATAAAATAAAGGGGTGGGACTAGATGATTTCTGAAGTCCTTTCTAGCCCTAGATGCTATGCAAAGCCTATGTAAATGCAAAAGAGAGGTCCTAGCAAAGTCCTATGGGAAATTTGAGGAAAAAGTCATTCAATTCAATTCAACAATGTTCATGCTATATAAAAGGTATGTAGGTACTAGGTTATGTTCAGCTATTGGGACAGGGAGGGGAATGTCAAAGGAGGTTTCCTAGAGGAGGTAACAATAGACCTAGATCTTAAAGGGAGGAAAGGATTTTAACAAAAGGTGATGAAGGAAAAGCATCCAGGCCAGAAATCATAGCCTCTTGGTGGGCTGCCCAAAAGGCAAGCCAAGAGTCAGGGATGGAAGTTGCAAAGAGACAAAGTTAGGTTTAATATCAGGAAAAAAACTACATAAAAATTAGAGTTGTCCAAAAGCATTATAGGCTGTTTCAAGAATCAGCGAGTTTCCCTGTCTTTTCTTTTGGGTATGTGTTGTACTGATGAATTTGCTTCCAACTTTCGAATTTTGTAAATGATGCTGTAAGGTAAAACTTAGAATTCTTCATTGGGTATAACTTAGATACTCATCTCTATACTTGCTCCTTCATACATCTCTTATCTCTTATTTCTAGTGAAGTCAGCGAGAACACCATGTTCTCCCATCACTTGGCTGTCAGTAACAGGAAATGTGATAAAAACGCACCTCTAGATTTGCTTCAACAACAAAACAAAGTCCAACTCCCCAGTGATTCAGAAATCATCTCCTACTAAATGGTACTATAGCTCAGTCAATAAGTTCCATTTCTTAAGAACTTGGAAACATACTGGCCAACCACAATGCTATGTTACCTTAGAGAAAGGAAAGAAGGATATAGGGAAAAAAGGTGAGTCTCCAACTTGGCCAGTGCAAATGGTGTCTTGTTGCAGCTAACACAGGCAACAAAGATAAGCCAACATCAGTGGGTCCAATTTAGGAAGAAAAGGCTAAAAGCTTATAGTGCTTTGAAATGAGTCATTTCTTTTTTTATTGCATCTCTGTTATGTGTGGCCTTAAGAATATTTCTTGGTTGTGTTTCCTGACTCTAATTCAGGACTTACTGTGAACAAGGGCCAGATCATCCTTGGCAATCCATAAACTTAACAGGACAACAATCTTGCCTCCTCTTTCTTTTGTCTCCTTCAGAATGGAGTGATATTTGCACTTCTTATTCCAAGAAAGGATTTCCCCATGGATTTGGCAAGTTTGATTCCCAAAGATCATCTTCCTTAAGTCTCAGGAAAAAAAAATCCATGAAAGGGAAGCAGGGGAGTGGCACTAATTGGAGGTCATTGAAAAAAAATCAACTGTGGCTCCATCATAGGGAGGAAGAAATGATAGCTGACCAAACTGCCAGCCTTATCCTAAGCCCTCTGCTCATCTAATAAAACTTAGCAATTTTTTCTGTTGGTAAGTCATTTTTCAGAACCCCCTGTTTCAATATTTAGTGAATTTCCTTTCCCCCAAAAAAAATCTAGTTCTCCAAGGTTTCCCCCTTCTACAACCTAGTCCCTGCATTCTACCACCTTAGAAAAGGTAGCATGGAATAATGGAAATAATATTGGATTCAGAATTAGGGAGACCTGGGTTCTAATCCCAGATATGCCACTAAATCATTGTGTGAACCTGATCAAGTTATTTCACTGCCCAGGGTGTCAGGGCCTCTGTTTGTTCAACTGTAAAATGAGGCATTAACCGTGTGATCCCTAAGTTACTGCCTTGAGCCAACATGCTATATATTTTTGAGTCATTCATCAATTCACCAAAATAGCCATGTTAGTACCTTACTTAGTTGCTGTAGGGGAGATCAGAGGAAAGTTTGAAGTAGGACAAATAGCCAAGGGAGTTGGAATAATGAAAATAAACTCCAAATCCCGATTAATGTGGTAGGTTCCATTTAATCAAATACATACATGAGCCTGGTTAGCCAAAAGAATGCATACCTTAGGCAGATGTCTGCTTCATTTAGGAAACTCTTATGAGCAGTCACTTTTTTCCCTTTCAAATTTTTGGCAAAGACCTCACTGTTTCTTCATATTAATAATAATAAAAAAATCCTCGATGAATGTGCAGTGAAATGAATCTGCAATTAATTTTAAATAAGCTTAAAATCCCATAGAAATGCCCTCCCCTGGCATTTTTTATGGGAAATGGTTTTCACTGGATATGCACACTATAAAGATGCTGAAAAAATGATGGACTAAATCCTCTTAGGCTTGCTAAAGCATAATTTGGTTTCTCTCAAAGCTATATTAAAAGGAAAGAAAAGAAAAGAAGCCAGATTTCCAGGAAATATTAACAGCCACCCTATAACCAACTGAAAAAGCAATCTTTCTACCCAGGAAATTCAGCATATGGCTTTATGTGCACAGCCCCTTTGCTATTTCACAGCTTTTCACATCTCTTACTTAAGCTTAATCACATCCATCCAGTAATTATGAGGGGGTTCCAATGGGCTTTTTTTCCCCCGTTGATCTGGAGTCAACAAGAAAACCTTAAACCTCAAAAACACTGATAATTTATTCTTTCTGCCCTGGCTGATGGTATATCCAACCTGCCTTCGTGTGAGCAATGGTTTCTTGGCCTCACCAATACAGAAACTCACCACAATCATTCCAAAATACTCTAATGACTTCCTCTCCACACCAGCCACACTGATGGTTTTCAGGTACTCCCACCTCCCTACCCCTGCTGTCTGATCCATGGCCAAATCTTGGGTCCAATAATAACAAAAAGACTCAAAAGATGAAAGGCCAGAGTCCTTTCCCTTCCAGCTGAAACCAGGTGTAATATTGGCAGGGAGACACTCTAATTTAACAGATGGATATGAAGACATGCTAAAGCAATAACCAGAAAATGAGCACCATGTGGGCCTAAACATCCATTCCTTTCACTTATTTTTCTATAAATGAATTTTCCTGGGATGAAACAAATTTTTCTTTCAAAGACAGAAGTATGTGTATGTGTTGCAGAGGGCAGAGGAGAGAAAGTAAATGTGGAATTGCCAATTTCTAGTCATTGAGGGGTTCCAAAGGCATAGAAGACTTGGTGAGAAAGAGTTGGGCCATGTCCATAAACACAACACTTATAACCCAAATAGCCTGTTATTTACAATGGTAAGTGTTTCATGGAAGATATCAAGACCTCCAGATAACAACAACAAAATCCTCAGTGGCAAGATGCCAGAATAGAACAGCGTGTTTGAAATGCTAAGCAATGGAGAAGTCACAAGATTGCCATTTGAGTTCACTACTGGTCGCAGTCAGGCAAGTCAGCTGGCTGGGAGTCAGTGTGATAAGCGGCTGAGTGAGATAACCAAACCAAGGAGCTAAGGGGCAATTAGGGGGTGAGGGAGGAGATGGGTGCATGAGTGGATCAGATTACTCTTTACCCTTGGCTTTTTGAACAATTTAACATGGTCATTGATAGATGCGTGGATGGTGGAGTACTTATAAAGGCAGCCTACAGATCTACCATTCATTTACTTTCTAAATCAGATTATAGAATCACAGAGGAACATATATTTTGTTGGAGAGTCTGATTCTCTGAGTTCCTTTGTCTAGTTACAAAATAATAGCTGGGGAATGGGCCAAACTGCTTTCCCCTTATAGTTTGGATTTAAGAGCACTTCAAGCTGAGAGCTGGAGAAAACAAAATTCATTCTGAGAAAGGACTAGCTTACTTTTCTGAAAAGAGACAGAGAACATGGCAGGATAGCAGACTATCCTCTCCATCTCTCTCTCTCCCTGTCTTTCTGTCTCCTTCTGTCCCTCCCCCCCCCTCTCTCTCTCTACTTTTGGTCCTCCTTTTCTCTCTCCATATATCTCTCTACCCCCATAATTTGTTAATGTCTCACTGAATTAGGCTGAGCAGAGGCTTTGGTTATGGCTAGATTCCAGTTCCCATGGCCCCACCACTGCTTCCTCTATCTTTTGCCACAATTTGGAACATAATACATATCAACCACTCTCTAGGTTATTGCTCAGGGGAGGGGATAGAGGTGAGAGAGTGTAATAAAGTTATTATAAAGATCACTGTGAGTTGGTATGCTCAAGGTCCATGGAAGGAGTGGTTCCTGAGACAGCTCTTAAAGGATGGTCAGGGTTTGGATAAGCAGAAGGGAGGAGAAAAGCTATTTCCAGACAGCAAAGACATGAGTAAAGTGTTGAGGCAGGACTGCAAATACACACACATATGTGTGTCTGTATATACATACGTGTACATATATATCATACACATATATGCGTGTGTGTTTGGGAAAAAGTGAGTAAACCAGCAGAAATAGAGATGTCAGAGAGGAGTGGGAAGTAAAGCTGATTGGGAAGGGATTTTAGAAACAAAAAGCAAAACCTAAGCAAGAAGGGAGTCAAAGGAGTTCCAGTGTTGCTGTGTAGAAAATATATGTGTCTCATTCCATTTATGGAGAGGGGATTTGGTGAAGAAGCTGCCAAACATGCATGAGCAGAATCATTCTCTAGAGTTCTGATGGATAACATCCTGTCTTTTGCTAAGAAAAAAAAGCCAGCACCACAAGGAAATTCAAACATGCTAACCCCTAGAGAAGGAGTTTTAATGGATCTCTGGATAACTTCAGGGAGTCTAAGAACTTAAATGGGAAAAATATACATTTTTGTTCTTATTTAAGATTTTATTTTCCCCCAATTACATGTAAAAACAATTTTTAAAGTTTGTTTTTAAAATTTTTCAGTTCCAAATTCTCTCCCTCCCTTTTCCCTCAATGAAAAGGCAAACAACTTGATATAGGCTATACATGTGCAGCCCTGAAAAACATATTTTCATATTAGTCATGTTGTGCAACAAAACAAACCCCAAAAAAGCCAGGGAAAATGAAATTTTTAAAAATGTGCTTCAATCTGTATTCAGACTCCATCAGTTATTTCTCTGGAAGTAGGTAGCATTTTTATCATATGTCCTTCCAAATTATCTTGGATCATTGTATTGCTGAGAATGGCTAAGTCATTCATAGTTGATCATCATACAAGGTTGCTGTTACTATATTCAATGTTCTCCTGGTTCTGCTCCTTTCACTTTGCATCAGTTTATTTAAGTCTTTCCAGGATTTTTCTGAGAGCATCCTGCTTGTCATTTCTTATAACACAACAGTATTCCATCACAATCCTATACCATATGTTGTTCAGCCATTCTCCAGGAATAAATATATCTTTTTTTTTACTAACCTCTAACTTAAATTTCGCATTTCTAAAAACCTTAAATTTTTTAAAAACAACATTATTCTGAGAAGGGGTTTTTAGGCTTCATCAGACAAACAAATGAATCCATGGCACAAAAAAGGTTAAAAATTTATGAACTAGAGCAAACAATCTCATTATTGTTTCTCATTACTGTATCTCATTATTGTTAGAGCAACTAGTCAACTATTTATACAAATGACCATAAACTATAAGCAAGCGGTAGTTTTAGAGATAGAGGGGAAGAACTGGCATTCATTCTTGCTTTATAAGTCTGGGACTTTAGCGACAGAGTCAGAGTATGACAAAAAAAACTAGAAATAATAATAATAGCTGGCATTTAACACTTTGCCCAAATACACTATCTCACTTGAACTTCACAACTAACTTTTTAATGTAGATCATATAAGTGTTGTTCTCTCCATTTTATAAATAAGAAAACTGAGGCAAAAATGTCATGCAGCTAATAAATATCAGAGGTATTTGAACCAAGCTCTCTTATAGCTCCAAGTCTAGCATTCTTTCTCCTACACTAGGATTTCTGCTTAGTTTATCTAGACCCCTCCCAACCTCTTTACCCATGGCCCCAAAGCTGAAAGACACCTCCCATAGTCAAGGCTCTCAGACTATAGATAAAACTGGAACTGTCATGGATCACTTGTAAACTACACTATCTCTGATTTATCTTAACTATGGTAATTCCCCAGATGTTCTAGAAGTTTGATATCAATATGGTATTGACAAAAACAATGCAGACCATTTCCAAGTTATTCTAAAACCCCACATTCTTTTTCCCTTTTGGTCCCCAACCTGAAATTTTCTGAGCATACCTTCCCTACTGAGTACAGATCGTTAAAACCCTAGATATACTTCCCAAGACCTGATTATTGTAATCTAAAGAAGGACTTTAACCTAGAAATAGATTATCTCCTAAGGGAAAAAAAAGTGCTAGGACATAAGAATAATACTCTGGGCACCAACCCCCTATTAACATGAGAAGTTCTTGGAATGGCTCTGTTAAATTTAAGAAGTTTTGTGAGTTTGAATGCACTCACAACCATAGATTAGGAACCCCACTGGTGTATTTGATTTTTCTCTAATCATCCATGAGACCCAATTCATTCAAAGCAAGATTATTTAATGAAGTAATATAGAAGGAAGAGTTATAATGGAACTTTCTCCACATAAATCTGAAGCATATTTACCAACACACCTATACTCTCTATGGAAAAAATGGTCCACACATAGGGATTATACATAAGATTCACACACACACACACACACACACACACACACACACACACACACACATACAGAACATAAGAGGCCAGGAAGAGGCATGGACGGGCAAGTATGTATATATTGGAATGTGGCTTGGGAGGGTGAGATTTTTTAAAAAGAGCCCATATAATATGTCTGATATTTCCTACCAGACAATCATTTGTTACCCTATTAGCATTCACTCTCTTCCCATTCAATGTGAATATCAGTTTATATATTTAGACATTTGTCTATCTTGAAATGTTTTTGAAGCTATCACCAATTCAGAAGGCTTCTAGGTCTTCAGATCTAAAATATCTGAAAGGTTAGAAAGGCACACAGTTGTAATGCCACGCATCACTATCCTAAGGGTTCAAGGCTACCACAAATCTCCCTGGGGCATTACCAACTTGGAGATTATCCCTTCAAATCAATTGCTAAATTATCTGACAGCTAAATCTCCTTTACCATGAATGACTGCAGTCATTGGCTATACAGATGTGACATTTCTAACTTGAAGCTGGGATAATAAAGCATACATAAGGAACTGATGTCAAATGAATTAATATTTATGATCATCCTAAAAAAAAAAACCAGGGATCTATTTTCTGCTGATTTCTTTAGGGCATCTGAAGAACATGGAGAATTTTGCCAAGGGAAGACAAAGAAAGTTAGGGGAAGATTAGCTCTTTGATAATAGGTTGCACCATAATCATAATAATAATAATGATAACAATAATTGTTGATGTTTATATAGCACATCATGACTTACAAAGTGATTTACTTACTTTATCTCATTTGATTCTCATAACAACCCTATGAGGAAAACAGTGCATGTATTATCCCCCTCAATTTAGAAATAAAAAAAATAACAACCGAGGTTCTAAAATGATGAATAACTTTTTCAAGGTCACAAAGCTAGGTGGTGTTGTAATTTAAATTCACCTTTTCTGATTCTAAATCAATCAACAAAAATGTATTAAATACTTTCTGTGTGCCAAGCACTGATGATACCTAGGCAACAATGGAACAATTCTGGCCCAAAAGGTGTCTATCTATAAGTGGAAAGAAAATGTATACATATGCATATATACAGAATAAATGCAAGGTAATTAAGTGAGGGAGGAGGCATGAGCAGCAAAGGGGACAGATGTGAGAGATGTGGAGGTACAATCAACAAAATTTGGCAACTGGATATATTTTGGAGGCAACTGGATTGATTTGATATGTTGGAGTGAGCTGAATTCCTATGATGAATGTTTTGAGGCCTGATATGAGGCTAAGATAAGGAAGTCTAATGTCAATCAATGTTCTGACTGCTCTGGTCATAGACATGAAACAAGGAGACAGTAGTACTATAAAAAAGGTGCTCCTCTGTGGAATACTTTAGCAGTATGACCTGATATGCTCTAGAGGGATTCTGAAAAGGAATGACCCAGGGGATGATGTAACCTGACAGCATTCTGAATTCAGACAAGTCAGGGAAATGAGAGTCAGTAATGGAAACCCAGGAAATAGAGATCGGGATCAAAAAGGGACCTCTAAGAATATGGAAGGGGTGGAGCCTAGCCCCTGGCACAAAATTCAAAATCAAGAACTGAGGGTGGAGATATATATATAAACATAAGAAGATTCAAAACACTATCAAGAAATACTATGGGTCAAAAAATTCTCAAGAGAGAAACTCAGAATAGAGCAACTGCACAAGAAGTACAAACAGAACCTCAGAGGGAAAAAAATGGGTTGGCTACAAGTGGTACCTTAAAGAAATGAAACGAGAGAATAAAAAACTGAAATTTCAAATGAAATAAGATATCTGGATAATATACCAGGAAGGAAATAAATAGCTTGTATCAAAAGGCAGAAAATCATACCTAAGCAACAGACTCCCTGAAAAGAAGAATAGACCAAGGAGAGCTCAATGAAGACATGAGACAATAAGAAACATTAAAACAAAATCAAAAAGAAAGATTTTTTCAAAATGGGAAACAATATACTGATCTGGAAAACAAAAAAAGAACATGTAATTTAAGAATCATCATACTGACTGAAAACTATGAACAAATCAGTGACAACAGAAAATTTTATCCAAAAAAATGACAACAGTGAAACAGCATGACAAAACATCTGGAATGAATTAAACATATTACTAAGGAGAAATTTCTATTTCTAAACATTTTCACTAACAAGAGGGAAAAATCAAATCAGTGAAATAGGCATGCAAAAAAAATCAGCTTAACACCAAAATAGAAATTATGAAAACTTTTTTTTTGTCTTTTTGGAGGTGGGAAGGCAGGGTAGGTGGGGTTAAGTGACTTGCTCAAGGTCACACATCTAGTTAAGTATTAAGTGTCTGGGACTGGATTTGAACTCAAGTCCTCCTGACTCCAGGGCCAGTGAGAAATTCTGAAAACTTATAACAAAATTGAAAGTTAAAAAAAATTTGAATTAATAGTTAAAATTAGGCACTTGTTTTTAAAAACACTAATAAAAAGATAAACAATCAGCAAATTTTATTTTTAAAAAGGGCAGAAAATCAAATTGCCAACATTAAAAATTTTAAAGGACAATTTAAAACATATGAAGAGAATTCAAGGACATTTTTAGAAATTCCTTTGCCCAATTTTATACCAGCAAAATGATAACAAATGAATGGATAGATATTTACAAAGATGTAAAATATCTAGATTTATCAAACAAGAAATATAACTTAATCTAATCTCAGAGAAGAAATTGAATAAGCTATAAATGAACTCTAAAGGGGAAGAAAATCTCTTAGTACTGGGTGTATTTAGATGTTAAATATAGCAAACATTCAAAGAGAAATTAATTCAAATATTATATAAGCTATTTTAAAAACAGAAAAGAATGCTACCAAATTCCTTCAATAATGAAAATAGCCTGCAAAATGAAAGAAATAATATTTTTAAAACCTGTAGAAACATATGAAAAAATATATACATTATGACCAAGTTGAATTTATATGTGGAATGAAAAATATTGATTTGATACTAGGAAAACTATAAATATAATGGACCATATTAGTAACAAAAACTAAAATTTCCTGGTTATATCAAGATATGTAGAAAAAACTTTTTTTGGTAAACACTCATTTCTACTAAAAAGACTTAAAAACATCAGAACAAATGGATTTCTCCTTAATATGGTAAATAGTACATATTCAAAGTCAAGCATCAACTTATATGTAATGGAGAAATGCTAGAGGTCTTTCCAATAAGATCAGAGTTTGTAAGGAAAGAATATTCATTATCACCACTATTATTTGATATAGTCTTAGAAATGGTAGCTATAGGGGCAGCTAGGTGGCTCAGTGAGTAAAGCACCGGCTCTGGAATCAGGAGGACCTGAGTTCGGATCCAGCCTCAGACACTTAACACACACACACACACACACACACACACACACACACACACACACACAAACTAGCCGTGTAACCTTGGGCAAGTTACTTAACTCCAATTGCCCTCCAAAAAGGCTAAAAAAAAATGGTAGCTATAGTGAAAAAAAATTAAGAAATTAAGCAGAGTCATAAGAAGCAAAATTATTGTATTTTGTTGATAATATGATATTCTATTTAGAAAGCCTTAGAATTTTAACTAAAAATTAATTGAAACAATTAACAACTTCAGTAAATCAAGAGATGAAGCACACATAAATCTGCGCCTTTCTGTGTGTTATCTACATAGTTAAACTTAAAGGAAGTGATAGAAAATATCTGTCCAAAATAACTGTGAAATGTATGAAATATTTGGGAGTCCACCTATCAAGACACACACAGGAACTAAATGAATACTACTTCAAAACACCCTTTACATAAATAAAGACAAAGCTAAATAATTTGAGAGATATTAATTTTTCATGGTTGGACCATACCAATTTAACAAAAAAAAAAGATTATATGTAGATTAATTTACTTATACAGTGTCAAACTAATCAAACTATCAAAAAGTTCTTTATAGAGCCATAAAAGAACACAATTTATTTAGAGGAACAAATTGTCAAGAATCTCAAGAGAAATTTTTTTTTAAGTGAGAAGAAATGGGGCCTAGAAGTACCAGATCTCAAAAGATACTACATAGCAGTATTCACCAAAACTATAGTGCTGGTTAAAAAATAGGAAAACTGGTAAGTGAGGCAAGTTAGGTACACAAGACCCTGAAGCAAATAAATATAGTAAAATACTGTTCAATAAACCCAAAGACCCCCACTAGAATAAGGATTTATTACTCAACAAAAACTACTAAGGAAACTAGAAAGCAATCTGACCTATATTAAATGACTTAGAGAAGACTAACATTCACACCATGCACTACAGTAATTTCCAAATGGATTTAGGACCTCAATATAAAAGGACACATAAAAAAATAATGAACCATGGATGGAGGAAGAGTTTTTGGCCAAATAAAAGATGGAGAGGATTATAAGAGATGAGGTAGACAAATTTGATTCTATAGAATTCAAAATCTTTTTACTGCAAAAAATTCAATGTAGTTAAAATTAGAAGGGAAAGGGTTAAATGGTGAAACATCTTTGTAGCAAATTTCTCTGATAAACATCTGACATCCAAGATATATAGGAAACTGATTCAAAGATATAAGAACAAGAGGCATTCCATAGTAGATAAATATTGACCATTTGATATAAATAGGCAGTTCTCAAGGGAAGAAATCCAAGCTATCATTAACTATATGGGAAAAGGTTCCCAATAATTAACAAAAAGAGAAAGGCAAATTAAAATAACTCTGAGGTCCTACTTCATAACCTTCATATTGCCAAAGAAGACCAAGAAAAGGAAAATGACAATTTTGGGAAGAAGGGAGCAGGAATAACAGAGGGAAAAGACATACTATGGCAGTATTGGTGGAGTTGTGAAGTAGTCCATCTATTTGGAAAAACAATTTGGAACTATATCCCCAAATCATTAAACTTTTGGCATAAACTTTGACTGATATCCCTACTCAGCATTTACCACAAAGAGAGAAAAGAATAAGGGAAAGCAACAATATATACAAAAATATTCATAGCAGTATTTCTTGTGGTAGCAAAGAATCAGAAATTGAGGGTGTGATCATCCATTGGAGAATAGCTAAACAATGACTGAGGCTTATGAATGCAATAGAATATTAATGCACTAGAAGAAAAAGATCAGAAATGGATTCAGGGAAACATGTATAACCTATATTGAATTGCTTGTCTTCCCAGTGGAGGTGGGTGAGGAAGGAAGAAGGGTGAGAATCTAGAACTCCAAGTTTTAAAAACAAATGTTAAAAATTGTTTTTACATGTAACCAGGAAATAAGATATACAGGCAATGGTGTATAGAAATCCATCTTGCCCTACAAGACGGTAGGGGGGGGGGGGGGGTTAGGAGAGAGGGAGGGCAGATGGGGGGAAGGGATATTGAGTATCCTTGTCATCTTGGGGTGGGAGGGGTAGGGGAGAGACAGAGAGAAAATTTGTAACTCAAAATCTTGTGGAAACGAATATTGAAAACTAAAAACTAAATAAATTTAAAATGTAAAAATAAATACTACAAATAAACTTACTTATACTTTATATAAAAACATTATAAAGAGGAAAGGTAGTACTAATGATATTTTTAAAAAAGGAAAAGAAAGGAATATCAGTGAAAGATTTTTTTTAATGCACAGAAGAGAACAGAAGGAGGTTCAGAGAGAGAGAGGCATAGACAAAAAAGACTGCTTTAAAACTAACATGTTGAATTTCTTAGATATTTTTAAAAAACAAGCCATACAGAATGCAAATCCAATTTCATATAAATACTCTTTTCTATTCTTTGTTTATGGAAATGTCCGTTTTGGGGAGGGGGTGTTTGTCAAGCTCAGAATAACAAAAAATAAAATTTCCTGAAAAGTTTAGTTTCATTTGCATTTATTCTTGGGTCAGTTTTGTTTGCTAGAATCACAGATTTAGAGCTGGAAGGGGTTTTTGAGATGATAGAGTACAGTCCCTTTGTTTTACAGATGAAGAAACTAAGGCACAGAGAAGTTAAGAGATTTATTCAGGGTAACACGGCTAATAAGTATCTGAAGCATAGTTCAGAGTCTTATTCAGTATAGCAGTCTATTTCTCTGAAGAGATGCTTTCACACTTTAAGATGAAGAATAGTGTGTAAGCCCAGAAAATAGAGAAACATAATTCCTTACTTCGTTGGGATGGTTTTTTTTGTTTTGTTTTCAAATACTTTATTAACTTGCGATTTACATCATTCATTTCTGCCAGATTTTGAGTTACAAATTTTCTCCTCGTCTTTCCCCTACCCACTGCCCCAAAATAGCAGTCCCACAGGATATCCCCTCCTCCAATCTGCTCTCTCCCATATCTTCTCCCATACCCCCTTCAACTTTTCCACTAGGGCATGGTGGATCTCTATACCCCAGTGCCTGTATTACATATTTCCCAATTACATGTAAAATAGTATTAACAATAGTATATATACATATATATATATATTTTTAAACATTTAATTTTAAAACTGAATTCCAGATTCAATCCCTTCCTCCCTTGTCACCCACCCTTACTGGGAAGATAAGCAATTCAGTATAGGTTGTACATGTGTAGCTAATGCAAAACATTTCCATAATAGATATATTGTAAAAGACTGACTATATTTCCCTCCCTCCTATTCCACCTCCTACTTGTTCTATTCTCTACTTTGATCTTGTCCCTTTTCAAAAGTGGGTGCTTCCAACTTCCCTCCCCGCCAGCCTGTCAACCCTTCCATCACCCCCCTCTCATCCTCTTCCTACTCTCTTGTAGGGCGAGATACCCTATTTAGTGTGTATGTCATTCCCTCCCCAAGCCAAATTCATTGAGAACAAGGTTGACCCATTCCCTTTTGCCTTCCTATTCTTCCCCTCCATTATAGCCATTTTCCCTTGCCTCTTTTATATGAGATAGTTTGCCCCATTCTGTCTCGCCCCATCTCCTCTCATTATATTCCTCTCTTACCTCTTAATTTCACCTTTTAAGTAGCATCCCTTCCTATTAAATTCGTCCTGTGCCCTCCCTCTATGTATACCTGAAAACATATATACACACATTCACATATGTATTCATACACCCATATACCCTCCAATATAGACATATATATGTATGTGTGTATATATATTTCTATTCCCTTCAACTATCTTCTTACTGAGAAAGGTTTCATCAGTTACAATTATCATTTTCCACATAGGAATGTTAATAGTTCAATTTTGATAAGTTGCTTATGATTTCTTTTCCCTGTTTAGCTTCTCATGCTTCTCTTGCTTCTTGTATCTGAATGTCCAATTTTCTATTCAACTCTGTTTTTTTCATCAAGAATGCTTGAAAGTCCTCTATTCCACTGAATGACCATATTTTCCCCTGAAACATGATACTCAGCCCTCTGAATTATCATATTCCAAGCCCTTCGATCCCTCAGTGTAGAAGCTGCCAGATCCTGAGTTATCCTGATTGTGTTTCCACAATATTCAAATTGTTTCTTCCTGGCTGCTTGTAATATTCTCTCCTTGATCTGAAATTTCAGAACCTGGCTATAATATTCCTAGGAGATTTCTTTTTGGGATCTTTTTCAGGAGGTGATTGGTGGATTCTTTTAAACCTCTATTTTGCCCTCTGGTTCTAAAATATCAGAGCAGTTTTCCTTGAGAATTTCTTGGAGGATGATTTCTAGGTTCTTTCTTTGATCATGGCTTTCAGGTAGTCCAATAATTTTTAAATGATCTGTCCTGGATCTATTTTCCAGGTCAGTGGTTTTTCCAATGAGATATTTCACATTGCCTTCTATTCTTTCATTTGTTTGGATCTGTTTAACATCATCTTGATTTCTCATAAAGTCATTAGCTTCCATTTCCTCCAATCTAATTCTGAAGGAATGATTCTCTTCAGTGAGCTTTTGAGATTCTTTTTCCATCTGGCAAATTTGGCTTTTTAAGGCATTCTTCTCCTCATTGCTTTTTTGAGCCTCTTTTGCAGTTTGAGTTAGTCTCTTTTTTAAGGTATTATTTTCCTCAGTCAGGCTGTTGACTCTCATTTCATAATTTTCTTGCATCATTCTCATTTGTCTTCCCAATTTTTCCTCCAATTTATCTGCTTCTTAAGGTCTTCTATGGCCTGTAACCAGCTTATATTTTTCTTGGAAGCTTTTGGTGCAGGAGTTCTGGCTTCATTGTCTTCCTCCTGTTCCATTCTTTGATCCTTTTTGTCCCCAAAATAGGAGTCTAATGTTGGATTGCTTTGCTTGGTTTGCTTCCTTTGCCTGGTCATTTTGCCACTCAATTACTAGACTTTTGGGCTTTTTGCCACAGTAGGACTCTGCCACCAGACGGGGGAGCTTCGTTCCAAACACTGGGGTTTTCTCAGCTGCTGGAGGTATTAGTTGGGTGCCCTCTCTGAAGCCTCCACAGACTCTGGCAAGCTGGTCACACAGCCCAGAACCTCCACCCTAGACTGCAATCCAGATCCAATCAGGTCAAAGCAAGAGTGTTTACCCCTCAGACTTGGTCCCCCTACACTCTGCAGGCCAAGAACTGAAGTTGCCTAGGGCTTCTTGCCCAGGAGGCAAAAGCCAATGCACTCCCAACTACTGGGTCCCAAAGTCCACACTGCACTGACCTCTCACTTTGTCCTTAGCATCTATAGGTTGATAATTCTGGATCGCCACAGCTGCTGGTGATCTGGAGGCCCTCCAGCCAGTGGTTGGTCAAGTCCACCCTGGGGCTAAAACCTTGGCGTGGGGCTGGGCTCGGCTCCCAGAGCGCTGCCCTGGCCGATTCCTGCCCACCTGCCAAGCTGTCCTCAGCGGGAGGTTAGCTTCTCTGTGTCATTTTGTGGATTCTGTAGCTCCAAAGTTTGTTTAGTGTCCCCTTTTACATTAATTGTAGGCAGTGGAAGCTGGAGCCACACGGAGTTCCTGTTTCTACTCTGTCATATTTTTCTGTTAACCCATTGGGATGTTTTGAAGAACTAAATAGAAAATATATACAAAGTCCTGTAAACTATTATATAAATGTTTATTGTCATTATTTTTATTATTAAAATCACTCACTTCACAGACTATCTACCTCAATTGCTTTTCAAGAGCCAGTGAATAATACCCTTTGAACCTTACTAGTGCCAAATTATCTATGCTATCACTTTCTTTAACTAAAAAGCTCACAATCAGTCCTTGGCTTAGAGGCAAAAGCATTGGAATTTAAGCTCTGCTGATAGAAATGAAGATACTAAAATAATCATTCTTTGTAGGGAGACATGATATTGCAATGGAAAAAATCCAGAGATGTTTTTCCTAAGCAGTCACAGAGAGGGAATAGAGCTGTTTTCTTCATGTGAATTACTGAAGAACTTTTGCGGGAGGAGAAAGGGAAAGAGATTCATGTTTGTACCCAGGAATGTTGTTGGCTTATGCCTGCCTACCTGTGCATTTTACCGAAGCATAAGTGTGATTATAGGACTGGTTGAGCTCCTCAGACAATGCTAACATCTTGCAGAGTTTCAAGTAAAAAAGGACCTCCTCTCAGGGTATGTAGGAGTAAGGGTAGAGATGCAACCCTGCCATCCTTGCACCATGTGCAAGGTCTACTCCTTCACCTGTCTCCCAGGATCCCACCAGGTTTCTCCCCTCTGCTCCCCCTATCTTATGCCTAGGCTAAATTTATTCAAGTTAGGGAGAGTGAAGAGGATGGTCCATCCAAGTTAAATGTATATGGCTTGCTTGGTTGAAAAGTTGGCACTGATTCTCATTACCTTGAGACTTTAAGCATAACCTTATTAGCACCAAACTCCAATGTTTGTTGAGTTAAATAGCATATTTTTGGATTCATTCTCCACCCCCTGCTCATGGTTGAACACCATTTGGGCCTGGCTGGTCCTTGGTCTATAAATCCTCAAAATGAATTTTTCTCCAGCTGCCAGAATTCATGATTGCATCTCTGTTGGACACGTCTCCAGTTTCTAGCACCAAACAGCAGGTTTTCCTTGAAAATTATCTGAAATCTTCCTCTTAAAAAAGTAGTAAGATTTATGGTCAAATTTTGGCAGGGTTAGTTTATACATAAGCAATCACCTATGTGATGTGACTTAAGAGGCACCATAAAGTCCCCTAACTGAAACATATTTCCTCTTGTTCCAGGATTAAATTCCACCTTTGGACATTCATTTCTATAGACTCCACATTGCCCCATCCACACTTCTCTCTTAAAATGCAAATGCAACACATTAAGTCACTAATATATTAGAAAACAAGGATATTCTCCAAAGGAGGGACTCTGGGATGGTGAAGGGCCTCCAAGTCAAGTCATATGAGGGTCACTTAAAGGAAGGATGATGTTTAGCCTTCGGAAGAGAATATTTAAAGGTAACATGCTAATCCAGATTAAGTATCTGAAAAGTTTTCCTGAAAAAGGAGAATTCGACTTTTTCTTTATGGCCCCTGAAGACCAGGTCCATTACATTTCCACACCTCCCCCAATATTCTCTGGTACTCAGGGGTTTGGAGTGTCTCTAGACTGTGCTCCTAACTCAAATTCACAAAGGTTGTGTTCTCCCAATTTTAGGGATCGTTAAAAGTCCAGTTCTATTTAACCACTCAACAATCATATTAGCTTTTATAAAAGAAGGTATATTTACTTCAGAGGTATAATAAGAACAAACATACAAACATTCCCCCTAACAATTAGGGACATAATTTATTCTCCCCTACACACCCTGTCTCTGGGGAGGGGAGGAAGATTAGGTTCACAGTTTAATTCAGTTCTTATATAGCATTAGTCCTATCAGATTCGAAGTCCAAAGTCACTTTGGGTTTATGTCTTAGCATTCTGGCTTCTCAAGCCCTCCTTGTCATGCTGGTAACAATGTTTGGGGTGGAATCCTGGATCCAAGATCATCATGGCTTAACCCCTCAGCCCCAGAACTTTGCACCTACATCTGCAAAGGACAAATGAAAGAGAACAAAACGCCAAGTCCATTTCTTGGGGCCAAAGGTTCTAAGGGTAAGGAGAAGGTAAGCCTTTCTCCCTACCCAATTTAGTAAATGATGGCCATGCTACTGGTGAATGAACCCTCCATCCTTGGATGTCATCAGAAAGAGAAAAATACTTGTCCCAATCTGGTAGTTTTAAAAACGCAGGTATTTCTGGATCTGAAGCCAATGGAAAGATGTTGCCAACCATGAGGAAGGAAAATGTAGAATGCCTTCTCCCAGAATCTGGTCTCTCACATATGTGCTGCCACCTTAAGGGATCTAAATATGTTCCAAAACCCCTGTTACATAAAGGGAAACTTTTTAATGAGTACAACTATCCCAAAGTGAAATAATCTGACATGGGAGAAATGGCTTCCCCTTTGTTAGAGATCTTAAAGCAAAAGTTAGAGGATTGCTTATGCAGTTTGTTGAAGAGAAATTCTTATTCAACTATTGGTTGGACTAGATGACCCCTGAAGCCCCTTCCAAGTCTAAGATTCTGTGAGGTATGTCATATGTGAATGAAATTCCACCCACTTGACAATTTTGCCTCTGGTATATATTGGCTTTCATTTGCAGAGAAATGAACTTGCATTTATTTCTAAATCTCTATCTTTGTCCAGGCCAGAAAATCAAGGCTGTCCCTCCTAGTGCTCCCTATCTTGTGTGTATGTGTGTTTGTGTGTGTGTGTACGTGTGTGTGCTTCCTTCAACCAACCCACCTGTGATACTGGGAAGGGACAGAGAAAAATGAAGGAAAAACTCCCTCCAGACATTAATGACATCTGGTTTCTTCTGTTGGTCTAGATATTAGACAATGAATTTTTCATAAAGAAAAGTTTATCTCAATACTTTTCAAAATCCCTAAAAGTTTTCTTGAAAGAGTAGTTAATGTGGGGCAGTTAGGTAGTGCAGTAAATAGATTACTGGCCCTGGAATCAGGAGGACCTGAGTTCAAATCTGGCCTTAGACACTTAACACTTACTAGATGTGTGACCTTGGGCAAGTCACTTAACCCCAATTGCCCTGCCTTCCCCCCTCCAAAAAGCAAAAAAATAAAATAAAAACAACAAAGAGTAGTGAATGTCAAAAACAATAACATGGCGTGAGGGAGAGACAAGTCAGGCCTAGCAAATAACCAACAATTAATTTCTTTCTAATAGACATAGGAAACAATGGTGCAATATCAAAACTTGGTGACAAGCCACTACTTTCAAATCTAGCAGTTCTATAACTTTTGTATCCTGAGAACACACATCACAAAGTAAAAGATTTAAGGCTTTAAACTTTCTCTAATTTCAATCCCCAAGCAAAGCCAAGGCAATTAGATGGCACAGTGGTTAGAGCACGGGCTAGGGAGGAATCAGGAAGACTCATGTTCATGAGCACAAATTCAATCTCAGACATTTACTAGCTATGTGACCCTGCGCTTAATGACCCTTAATTTAACCGTGTTTGCCTCAGTTCTTAATCTGTAAAATGAGCTAGAGAAGGAAATGGCCAACTATTCCAGTATTTTTGCCAAGAAAACCCCAAATGGGGTCACAAAAAGTCAGACACATCTGAAACAACTCAACAACAAAACAAAGCCAGACCAATTTATTTAACTTGATTATTCCTGAGGAAAAAAAGGAAGTCTAAGATTCCCAAACTCATAGAAAACCATTATTACAGAGGTGTCAGTGAAAAGCTAGGCTAATAAAGAGAATAATCTAATAATAACCCTTTCCATTTTATAGTGCTCTCCACTTTCTAAACTGCTTTCATATCTATAATCTAATTTGATCTTTAAAACAAACCTGTGGAGAACATTAGCCATGTATTAGTGTCCCAATTTAACTGAAGTCAACAGAGGTCAAGGAACAACATGGTTCAAGGATGGAAGGTCTATCAGGGGTGGGGAACCTGCAGCCTTGAGGCCACATGTGGCCCTCTAGGTCCTCAGGTGTGGCCTTTTGGCTGAGTACAAGTTTTACAGAACAAATCTTTTTAAGTGGATTTGCTCTGTGAAGTTTGGATTCAGTCAAAGGGCCACACCCGAGGACCTAGAAGGCCACACTTAGCCTCAAGGCCACAGGATTCCCATCCCTGGACTTCCAACCATATCCCTCCTCACAAAGTCAAAGTAAGCCCTGGTCACCCTGCCCTTGAGTAGTCATAACTACAGCTCTGGTGCAATGTTTTGTGATACTTGCCTAAGGTACATTTTGTATTGCTTTCCTTAGATACCAGAATGACTGGTTGCATTTTTGGTAAACAAAGGCACACAATCAGTTGGTGCTAGAATTCATTTCTGAATGCCTCAGCCCACTATGTGACTTTGATCATCTGAAATGGTAGCCACTTAATAGTTCCCACAAATTTTAACACAGGGATTCAGAAGAATGTATATAGAGATAATGGTGATAAGATCCACATTTGAAGTAAGAGCAATAAGACCACGAGACTGTACCTTCTGTCTGTTTTCCAGTCCAGAGGAGTACAATATGTGGGCAGCTCTGGGCATCACACACAGAGATATCAACAATGCCACAGCACTGCCCAGGTTATTAGTATAATCTGTAACAATATTATGATTTATTGATGGCTTTTATTCCTCACTGATCTGGCATGAAAATAATCAGATGAATAATGAGGTTATGATGATTGATGCTTTCTAAGTTGGCATCCATAGAATGAAAATTATACATTTGGATTCTGCCTGTAGTAAGCAGGGTAATGAATGTGTCTACAGAAGGTCAGGCCTGATTAGCTCCTTTGGCAGGAAGTCACTCCTCTCCAAGGACATGGAGAGAGGTTTGAGAGGTAATAGACCTGGCATTGTCTTCATCCTGGGAATGGGCAATGAAAGAAGTGACTCCAAGGAGAAGTACCCAGAGAGAAAAGCTACCTTTAACCCTCTATTTTGTCAGGCTCTGAATCCTATATTCTCCCCTCCCAATGTGAATTGTTTGCCAAAATGCTACTCCTCCTTGCCTAATGGACACAACAGCTGAACTGGTTACTCAGACTTACTATTACTAGTTTTATGCTTAATTTATATAAGGGTAGCCTAAGACTACTCAAGTTATACTGACCAGACAAGCTTCCACGAGGTAGCAAGGTAGCACACTGGGCCTAGAGTTAGGAAGAACTGAGTTCAAATCTAGCCTCAGGCACTTGTTAGTTGTGTGACCTTGGCCAAGTCACTTAACTTCTATTTGCCTCACTTTCCTCAGATGTAAAATGGAGGTAATAATAGCACCGCCCCCTCAGAGTTGTGAGAATCAAATGAAATAATATTTGTAACATGCTTAGCACAGTGCCTGGTGCATACTAGGTCCATTATTGTTGCCATTGTTTATACAGAGATGAGGGAAGCTGTGTCCAGAGAACCTATATTCTACTGTATCCTTGTTGCATGTACATGCTGTAAGTATGTAAAAATGTAAACCTTTTGTTAATGCTCAGCAACTTGCAAGTGCCTCATTTCATCCCCAAATTTTACCTAAGCTTGGAGAACACTGGTGTTAGAGCTTTGCCTCCAGAGGGGCAAAGAGAGCAGACTGATGGGGGCATATGAGATACAGCATTAGAAGGCTACCCACCTCCAGCCCCTCAAGGTTCCATAGACTAGTATTGTAGATGTATTAGCTGCCTTCTGGAGACCCAGCCTTCATATCTGGGTCAAGGTTGGCTCAGGGACATACTTAAATAACGTTTGAGGAAAGTTGCTCTGGCCACTGAGGCTGCCTTTCCCTTAGTCCTTTGTCATCATTCTTTCCAAAAGTCAAGTGGCCTATTTATTCTCCTCCTTTGGTGGAGAGTACAGTGCCAAGCTAAGGAGTATTCTTCCTCAAAGCAAAGAAATAAGTATGAATCTTTCAATTTGTATTGATTATTTTGATTACAAAGTAAAAAAAGATTTAATGGATCAAAAAGAGGAAAAGAAAAACACCAAGTCTGAGAGATCCAGACTCCAATTGAGTGAGACTTTTTAATGCCCTAGATGACCAGGAAGTTGCATCAGCAAAGCCAAGGCCAATCTGGTTCCAGGGGGCAGCTTTTTCTTCTTTTAGGGAAAGCAACTTAATGTTGTGGGTGATAAAAAGTAAAGTGAGTTAAGGAAAATACTAGTCCTATCACACCCCATTGATTATCATTTGGTATTTAATCAACCAGGCTTCATTAGCTTTTAAAAAGGGATACCTTACTAAGATGGTATAATAAGAACATGGAAACAAAATATCCTCCAAGAAGTCTGTGACACATTCTGCCATCGATATTTATACAGTCAAGGATGAGCACCCCCCAGAAGGCGAAAAAGGATTTCTAACAACCAGGAGTCTTTGCCACGGATGAGCTCAAGTCCTCAAAGATTGAGCCCACTTTTCCCTTGGCTCTTAAAATGTCAGTTGACTGACTCTCCTTTTTTTGATCTTGTCACCCCTATTATTTTCTGAAGGTAACATGGAAATAATGTATTTTCTGCTACATGCCTACCACCTCTCTGTTTTCCAGTCCAGTGATTTTAAGAACAGATTAGCATTTTTACTTGTACATAATTTACTTTATGTACCCCCCTGACCACCTATAAACCATGCTTCCTGAGATTGCTAAAGAGATCCAAGGAATCACTGCTCTCACATTTATATTGTAGTTCATGCTCAAGGTAATCAGTCCTAGCTTACTCTTCTCAGACAGCAAATGCATGTTATGAAAGTTGCACAGTACATCTTAAAGAGAACTCAACACTGTATTATTTGTGAGCAGATTATTTCCTTGAGGTATCTTTCTCCCAAAAAAGGGAAAGGGTTGGGGGAAGAAATGTGGATGACTATGTCAGTCACACAACAAACATTTATTAAACATCTACTATGCTAAGCACTGGGGATACAAATGCAGAAATGACAGCCCCTGTCTCCAAGAAGCTCATAATCTGATGGAAGAAGACAACACACAAAAGGAAACTGAAAGAGGGGGAGTAGGAAAGGGAAAATACTCAACTTAGGGACATAATGATATCCAAAGAATGCAGCCAGGGGGAAGTGAAGAGATGGCTGACCTGGGTACCACTCTCCTCAAATGAAGCTGTAGGAATGAATTCTCTTTTCCACCCTCAATTCAGAGGGGTTCCAGGAGCAGGGGATATTAATGAGATGTAAGTACCAAGGCTGAAGTGATCTTACAGAATAATTACTTTCCGTAGGGCGTGATGAAGAAGACCAAAGGAGTGTAGTTGGATAGAAAACGAATTTGTATTGCCTTAATCGATTTGGATTTGCAAGGGATGCCTTCTCCAGGTGGGTTAGTTTCTTCTTTGTACTACCTTACAATCCCAGTAGCTGACCCCAGGTACTATATAGTGCTATTTTAGGATTACATGGTCTTGGAAGTTTTCTTTTCGGCATGAATGACTGAGAAATGAAAGTAAATACTTAGCTTAGCCTATGTATTGCTTTAAAAAAATTAAAAATAATTCTTCTAGATAAAATCTTCAATGGATCTGTGATCTCCTTGATATGGGTATTACCTCCATTGAGGTAGATCCTAACTTATCCACCTTCTTCTCATTCTATGCTAATACTATCCATGTTCTCCCACCAATCTTCCACAAAGTATTTTTTTTCTTTTTGGAAGGAGGAAGGCAGGGCAATTGGGGTTAAGTGACTTGCCCAAGGTCATATGGCTAGTAAGTGTTAAGTGTCTGAGGTTGGATTTGAACTCAGGACCTCCTGACTACAGGGCCAGTGCTCTATTCACTGTACCACCTAGCCACCTCCACAGAGTATTTAATACAATTGTAGGCAACTAGGTGGTTCAGACCATAGACAGCTAGGGTTGGAATCAGGAAGACCTGAGTTCAAATCTAGTCTCACATACTTGCAAGCTGTGTGAGCCTGAGCAAGTCACCTAACCTCTGTTTGTATCAATTTCTTTAACTATAAAATGGAAATAATAATAGCATCTGCCTCATGAGGTTTATGTGAAGCTCAAATATTTGCAAAGCGCTTTAGAATTTTAAAAGTGTAAAGCAGTACAATATGCCTAGGTCATAGGAGCTTGTTTCTTTCCCCACTGATCATTTTCTATTTTAAAGATATCAATGAACTACTCCAGCTGTTCATAAGCTATCTTTTACTCTTACTACATGTCTGGAGTCTCTCCTTTTCCAGTGATACATATCTCCAATGATAACCTTTATGATTTTTCTTTTCAATTATTCTTTATTGTTAATATCATTGTCCTGGGGGTGGCTGTAACTACTATCCTTCAGAGACTAAGGTATGCCCAAACTTGTAGTCATACAGCAACACTAGAAGAATACTTATTTTTAAATGATTTTTTTTATTTTAAGAAGGAACTTGTCGATAATTAAAAATATGACACAGTTACCTAAGGACAAACCAACCTGCAATCTCTCTATTCAATTCTGCTCCAAGATTATTGTCTATTTACAGTGCTTGTCCATAGATATTCTCGACCCACTTGGTTTCCCAGTATGAATTCTGTTGAGTAACTGGTTCTAAATTAGGAGTCTATGCAATGCTCCAGAATTTGATGTGTTCTATACCACACTACCAAGCCCTTTTCAGGACTGATTATCCACCGTTGGTGTCTGTGTAACACTCAACTTTCACCTGTAGCTCCAAGAAACTTTAGCATACTCAGTAGTCACACTCCAGTAAACCATATCAACAGATGTGCTAAACCAGGTTGAGGGTAACTGATGGGCCTCAAACCTGTCTGTGATTTAAGGGGTTGTTTTCCCCAAGTATGTGAAGACTTCTCCCTGTGGAATGGGTAGATGAGAACAATTTGTTTCAAGAGATATGAAGGCAGGGGGAGGCTAGGTGGCGCAGTGAATAGAGAACCAGTGCTGGAGTCAGAAGGACCTGAGTTCAAATCCAGCATCAGACACTTAACACTTACTAGCCGTGTGACCTTGGGCAAGTCACTTAACCCCAATTGCCCTGCCTTCTCCCCTCCAAAAGGCAGAGAGAGAGAGAGAGAGAGAGAGAGAGAGAGAGAGAGAGAGAGAGAGAGAGAGAGAGAGAGATGAAGGGGGCTGAGGCAGGCACTGTGGAGTACATAGAGCTTGACCCAGACATCAAAGAGGTCATCACCCACTGCATCCCAGGCCATTGACTGTCATTTTGACTTTTGCCTTGCCACTGGACTTCGATAACTCTGAAAGAGAGTGAGGCTGATTTTGTGCAACTCTGCCTCACTTAAATCCAATACACACACAAGTCAGTACATCACCCTGTGATATCATGGATCCTCTTCAAAAATGAAGAACAAATAATAACTATATTATCTACAAGACCAAATGTAGAGAATCTCACCATCTATAAGAAATTCCTTTTCAGTCAGTGAATAAATATTTATTAAGCACTTACCATGCTCCAGTCACCATGCTAAGTGCTAGGGATACAAATTCAAAAAAGAAGGAATTCCTAACTTTAAGGTGGATTTTTGCTCTATGAAATCAAGCATTTTTATAGGCAAGCAACAAAGAGCAGGATCACATATACTTAATACCTTTCAGTGAGCTGAGTAACTTTAAAGAGGTGGTCTGCTATATACAGTCATAAATATTTTATAAAATGAGAATATGAGTTGACAGTTATTGATTTCCTGTTAGTTGCCTGTTTGAGATATTAATAACATCTTTTTTTCCATTTTTCCCTTACTCTTTTTTTATCCTTTCCATGGGAGATCTTGTAAGATAATCTTTTGATGATTTCAAGATTGTGTCACCTCCAGCACAAATTTCCTCATTGTGTTACTGATCTGGACCATCTACTCTTCTAATTTCATTTCTTAAAAAAATAAGTATTTATTTTTTATATCACCACAGTATCTCATGTATCTCTCCCTTACCCCTCTCTGAGAGCCATCCATATGATAAATAGTACTTTTTTAAGAGAGAGAAAAAAAGTCAGTATAACTTATCTATACATCGAAAAAGTCTGAAAACATGTGCAATGTATATCATCTGTGGACCTCCCACCTCAATGGAGGGATAGTTTGGGGGGAGGTGTTCTCATCTGTCTTCATTCGAGTTTCACTTGATATTTATAATTTTGTTACATTTACGTTTGATTTTTTGGTGTGTTGTTTTTCTTTCCATTTATATTGTAATTGCTGTGTATATTTTTTTTAGCTCATCTTACTTCATTCTAAATTAGTTCATACAGATTTTTTCCATGCTTTTCTGTATTTATCATACACATCATTTCTTGCAGCATATTAGTATCCCATTATATATTATATCCCAATATATAATATATATTATATTAAACACTAATTTGTTCCCACATTGTTTCCAAAATGGTTGTACCACTTCACAGCTCCACCAACAATGTTCTAGTGTGTTTATCATTCCACAGCCTATCCAACATTGACTATTGACATTTTTAGTCATTTTTGCCAATTTGTTTAGTGTAAGGGGAGTCCTCTGGCTTGTTTTGATTTGCATTTCTCTTAGTGATTTGGATTTTTTGTGTGTGTGTAGTTGTGAATATTTTGCAGGTCTTCTGAGAACTGTTTGTTCTTATCCATTCATTGACCATTTATCTATTGGGGAATGGCAGCTATTATACACACACACACACACACACACACACATTGGTAAAGTTTATATCTTGGGCACCAAACTCTTATCAGAAAAATCTGATGCAAATATTTTTTTCCTGTTACATAGATGCATTAATATTATCTGTAAAGAACAGTTTCAATTTCAAGTAAAGTTATTTAATATTTTGTAATTGTCTCTATCTCTTGCTTAGTTAAGAACACATCTCCTACCCATATCTGTGAGACAGATAAGATTTGTTTCTCTTCTATTTTTTTAAATATTAAAATCTTTAATATTAAGGTCCCATGTCCCTATAGAATGCATTGTGGAGAGTGGTAAAAGTTGTTGGTCTAAGCCTATTTTCTACCAGACTAATTTCCAGTTTTTCCAGCACTTTTTATAAAATAGTGAGTTTCCCCTTTGGTAACTTATGTTTTTCTCTTTATCAAACAATGGTTTATTGAGTTCTTTTGTTTCTGAATCTCCCTTGGCTAGTCAGTTCCATTGACTTATCTCTCTGTTCTTTAACCTGGATGGTTTTGATGATTGCTGCTTTATGATATAGTTTGAGGTCTGGAAGTGCTATCCCCTCTTTAGCCTTACTTCTTTTCAGCCCATCCCTTGTTATTCTAGATATTTTGTATTTCCAAATGAATTTTGTTATCATTTTATCAAATTCTCTGAAGTATCCCTTGGTAATTTTATTGGTAGAGCATTAAAAGTATAAATTAATTCTGGTAGCATTGTCATATTTATTATATTGGCTCAGCCTAGCCACAAATACCAACTATTCCTCTAGCTATTTAGGTTGTTTTTTTTTATTTCTGTAAGGAACTCTTTGTAATTGAATCTATACAGGTCATTTATGTGCTTTTGGAGGTAGAGTCCCCTATATTTTATACATTTTGTTGTTATTTTGAATGAGATTTCCCTTTCTGTTATAGTTTCTTGTGCTTTGTTATTATTACATAGAAATGCTGTTGATTTTTGAGGATTTATTTTGAATGCTGCAACTTGCTGAAGATATTAATTGTTTCAATAAGTATGTTTCCTGATTCCCTGGGGTTTTTCAAGTAAGACATCATATCATTAGCAAATAGGGAGAGTTTTGGCTCCTTGTTATAAATTTTTAATCTTAATTCATTTCTCTTGTCTTATTGCTATTGCTAGCATTTCCAAAAATATATTAAATGATAGTGGAGAAACTGATTATCCTTGCATCCCTTCTGTATTCATCAGGAAAGGTTATGTTGTAACCCATTGCCTATGATGCTTGCTTTTGATATTAAATAGATGCTTTTATGAGTTTTTTTAAAAGGTCCCTCTAGGGCAGTTAGGTGGTACAGTGGATAGAGTGCTGGGTCTGGAGTCAGGATAACCTGAGTTTAAATCTGGACTAAGACACTTACTGGCTATGTAACCTTGGGTAATTCACTTGACCCTGTTAGACTCAGTTTCTTCATCTATAAAATTACCTGTATGGAGAAGGAAATGGCAAACCACTCCAGTTTCTTTGCCAAAAAGGGGGGGGGGGCATAAAGTGTTAGACACAACTAAAAAGCAAAAAAAAAATACTAATAGAGTTTTTAGCATAAAATAGTGCTGTACTTCGTCAAAGTACAACTCCATTTTCTGATTCTGTTGAAATCAAGTAGTTTTTGCATGTATTAGTTTTATTATGATCAATTATGGTGACTGTTTTCCTAATGTCAAACCACTTTGCATCCCTGGTATAAATCTCACTTGATCATAATGAATGGATAAATCATTGTAGTTTGTAGTTTGATAAGGTTTTCTTTAAAATTTTTGAGTCAATATTACCTAATGATGTTGGACTATAGTCCTCTTTCCATGTTTTACTTTTCCCTGGTTTAGGTGTTAGGACTATATTTGCCTCATAAAAGGACTCTGGTAGGGTTCTTTCTGACTTTTTTAGAATAATTTGTGAATTATGGGCATTAACTGTGCCTTAAAATTTTGATAGAATTCTCCCATGAATCCATCAGGTCCAGGAGATTTTTTTCTTTTTCTTCCTTCACAGCTAAATCTATTTCCTTATCTGAGACTGAGTTAAGAACTCTATCTTGTTCTGTGATAATTTTGGTATTTTATGTTTTTGAAATTATTGTATTTCTTTTGTGTTTTCAGTTTTTAGCACATAACTGTGCATATATTCTGATTTTTCTTTTTTAATTACAATTTTGCTATGATTGTTTGTTAGCTATTTTATCAATATGATTTTTTCCTCTCTTCTTAATCAAATTAGCTAAAGGTTTATCAATTTTATCAAGTCTTTTCAAAGAACCAACTTTTAGTTTTATTTATCATTTCTATATGGCTTTTGTTTCTAATTTATCTTATTTTTAGATAAAAAATTAGATAAAAATTTAGATAAATAAAAAAATAAATATTTTTATCTAATATTAATATTTTCTCTTTTGTGCTATTTTAGGTATGTTGATTTGTTGATTTTCTAATTTTTAAAAAATTCATGTTCAGTTTATTAATTTTTTTCTTTTTCTATTTTATTAGCTTTGTTAAATGTATGATTGTGATGATATGATTTTCCCCTGAGGACTGCTTTAACTGCATGCCAGAAATTTTTGTATGTTGGTCCATTGTTATAATTTTCTTTTATATAGTTATTGTTTTTATCATTTGTTCTTTGACCTCTTCATTATCCAATATTTCATTGTTAAGTCCCCATTTGGCTTTGTGTCTTTTATGCGTGGTATCTGAATCAATTTCTATTCTTATTACACTATAGTCTTTAAAGGATATAGTGGTGATTTTTGCCTTTTTTTCTCTCCCAACATCATTGTGCCCTAGTACATGGTCAATTTTTGTGAAAGTTTTATGGGGTACAGAGAAACATATATATTCTTTCTTGTTCCATTTAGACGATGCCATTAGTTTTTTTACTCTGGTTGCTCCAAAAATTTGTTCAGTTCTATATTTTCCTTTTTGTTTCTTTGTTAGACTTATCAAAAACTGATAGAATGATATTGAAGTCTCCTGTTCATGTCTTCTAGAAACTTAGATGTTTCCTTTATGAATTTGAGTGGTAAGTCACTGATATTGACTTGTTATCTATGGTTTCTTTCAGCATAATATATTGTCTCTTTTTTATTTATTTTGAATGTTTTTGCTTTGTGTGGTGGCATGATGGCAACTCCTTCTTTTTTAGATTAACTTGATTCATAGTAAATATTTTTTCCAACCCCTGTTTTATTTTGTGTGTGTCTTTGCTTTTTAAATGTGTTTCTTGTAAGCAACAGATTGTAGAGTTTTACTTTCTTATTCAATGTCACTCTTTTTTGTTTTATTGGATTATTTAATCCATTCACATTTAAAGTTATAAGAGTTAAGTTTATATTTACCTCCATCTGCCTCTAAAATAGTTTTTACCCCCAAGTTATGGTTTTTCTCTCTTCTGCTATAAACATAGTATTATGTTCCTTCAGCAACCTTACTTTAATCTTTCTAGTTAAGGTGGCCCTGTTCCCACTGGCTCTATTCCCCTTCCTTACCCTCCCCTCTGATACCCTCTCCTTATTTATTACCCTTTTCCCTTGAAGGTTTTGTTTCCTTGTTCCTTTCTCTTGTTTTTATCTATCTGGTTTTATATATATATTTCCTCTCAATCAAGCGCATTTCTCCTTCCTCTCCTCCCCTTCAGCTACTCCTGTTCTTTAGTTTTTTTTTATTTCATTTTTTGTACCCCTTTGGGTTTCTCTCACTCTCTACATTGTCTATCTTCTCTTTCTGTATACCTTAGACCTTCAGTCTCTGATTCATGATCATTATGATCATTCTGGTCTCTCCCTTTTCCATGTGTTCTTTACATAATAAAAACTTTCAAGGTATCCATTTTAGACTCAACCCTCTAGGTGATTGTTGCCACAAGCTATACCCCTTTCCACTATGCCTTGCTGTCAGAACAATGCCAGCTCTCTCAAGTGTCAAATGGGACACCGCTCCATTGTAGGCCCTTTTCCCCAGTCCCCACTGACCTATACCCTTTCTTCTTAACTTTTGGAATTGTCTAAAATCACTTCCCTGTTGCCATGTTTTCCCACTCCTCCAGGTTCCAGTTGCTCCCAGGTGTTTTGACTTCACTCCTCTCCCAAGACAATAGGCTTTTCAGGTACCAATCCTCCAGGTCTCATCCAATATGAGATCCTCGTCTCCCTTTGCCCACTGGAACATTCATCAGTAGAAGCCCCTCCTACTTCCAAAGTAAAGCCTCCTTCCTTTCCCCTTCTTTCAGTATCCTCTCCTCCTTACCTGCTCCTCTGTAGGTTCTTCTCTAAGACCACAAAAGTCACCTTCCTCTCACTGCTAGCCATTGATTACATCCCAGTGCCTCCCTTACTCTTTGATTTCCTTCTCTCCTTTTATGTTTTCTCTCATGTTGTAATGTAATCCCACAAAAGAAGCATTCATTTGCAGTCATGGTATCTCCAGATTCAATCCATAATGCTTCCTCTCTGCCCCTTTACTGTTACCTCTGCCAGATTCCCACCTTCAGCCCCATTGCCTTATGTACATTTAGAAGGAAGTCCTTTACTGATTTTTCTATTGTCAGGCTTTTGCTGTTATCATCTGCATTTATTCAATCCTCTTTTATGAAAGTTCTATTGTTTAAGAAGTTTAAGAAGCAAATAATCTCTTCAGTTCTAGTTGTTACTCTAAAAATGTTTCAAATTCTATTACTGAACATTCTTTCATTTTTGTCCTGTATGGTTAAGCTCATATTTGCAGGATAGGTGACACCTGTCTACAAATACTGGAGCCAAGAGATCGACTGTCTTGTTTGTGGAAGTTAGTCAGCATCACTGAATAGAAGAGTATGTGGTGGGGTGGAAGGTGTAAGAAGACTGGAAAGGTTGGGGAGGATTAGGTTATGAAGGGCTTTGAATGACAAACAGCATTTTGTATTTGTTCCTGTAGGCAATAGGGAGCCACTGGAGTTTGGTGAGTAGGGGGCAACAGGACCAGATTTAGATTTTGGGAAAATCAGTTCAATCCCTGGAGAATTGGAATTGGATTGGGCAGAGTGCATCCCTGGAAGATTGGAATGGGCAGAGTGCAGAAAGACTAGAGGCAGGCAGATCCCCTTGCAGGTTATTGCAGTAATCAAGAGGTGATGTAATAATGGTCTGCAATATACTGGTGGCAATGGTAGAGGAGAAAAGAAGGCATATGCAAGAGATATCACAAAAGTGAAATTAGCAACAGCTTAGATATAGGGGGTGAAAGATAATGAGAAAACTAGGAGAATTCCTAGGGCCCTGTGTGTCTCTGTGTATTTTTTTTAAGGTATTTCTAAAGATTTTCAGTAGGAATACAGTTCTAATACAATGTAGACACTGCAGTGGTATGTGAATTAACTGTGGAAAAGATGATAATTAAATATATTGATTTGTAAAACCTCACAACTTTTTATATCTTTAAACACTTCTACACAATATGTCCTCTTTTTACTATGATTGCTTGTTTTACGTACTTTATCATTGAGTTCACATGATTGACATGTTGTTTGATATATCATCACAAAAAATATTTTAATTACATCAACAAATAGCCTTGTTTCTTTCCAAATATAGCCTTGATTATACTTTGATTATAGATATAAGATTTTCAGTGGAGTTTAAATCAAGTGAGGACCTAGGTCATTGAAGCATGTTTAGCTCCAATTTTTGGATACACTTCTTAATCTTTTATGGAAGGTCATTTTGTACTATTCCATTTCTATCTGGGAATTTCTATCATTCCAGAACAATTCTGCTTCTTAACATATAAATATATTTATCAGAGTTCATCATTCTTCAATAGAGATAATATTCTAGGCCCACTGGAAGTAAAAATAAAAAAAAGACAAAGAAAAAAACAAAAATAAACATGCACACACAAAAAAAAATGGGGAGGAGGAAGGTTGTTTTAGAGTCTGATGCTCTTCTAGACTCACCTGGACGTCTTCTGACAATGGTTTTCTTACAGCCTTAATGAAAAAAAAAAGTGAGTTTCATCAGTAAAAATTACCTTTTTCCTATATTCAGTACTTCAGTATTCCTATTGTCCTACCCATGACAACTTTTGTCTTCTTAGCAATATTTAGTTCTTGATGTTCACCAACTTTGAGATGTTCTGTTTATGGCTCACCACAGATAAATAAATAACAATTCTTCTAAATGCTAGGTTCCTCTGAAAATCTCTGCTTACTTTCTAAGGAATTAAACTGTTCTGAAGCAATAGTTTATTAGGTTTTTGGTTTTATTTTTTTTTAATTTTTGACCATAATTTACTTTTAGCTTTGGTAAAGCTGATCCTGTTTCATTGTGGGCCTGAATGGTCCTTGAAATGCTTGATTTTTCTACACCAACAGCCCCTTACAATATCTCTAATGGTCACTGAAGTATGCTCTTTAGGACTTTGTGATTTTTGCATGTTATCCATTCTTTATAACCACATTATACAACAAAAGGGAACAATGAAGCACATATTTATGACATTAAATCCAGTACTCAACTGACATAAAACTAAAAGTGGAGAAGTCAGTTTTATCTAGTAGGTCAGACATTTCAAGGAAATATAGTATCAGCAGAAACAGAAGCCCCTAGATGTGCCTAAATGAAACTATTTCAAAATCATTGCATGTCTGAAGTAATTAGCATGCCATGTGGTCTCTTGATATCTAAGGCTGAAGATAGAATAATGCATAAACTATATTTTTCCAACAACAATACAAATTAGTTGTGGAAGAACAATAGAATTTCTGAATTAGAAGGGTTTTTACAGGCCATCTAGTGAAAGTCATACCTGTATATGGGCAGTTCTCAAAGTATAGTCTAGGCATCCCAGTAGGTCCCTGAGTCCTTTTCAGGGGTCCGAAAGGCAAAAACTATTTTCATAAAAATATCAAGATATTTTAAATGCTAACATATCAAATATTAATAGATATAAACCACAAAGATAAAAGCTCTTTGAAGGTTCTTCAACAATTTTTAAGAGTATAAAGGGATCCTGAGAACAAATATGAAAACACTGTTCTAGAGGAAGCCTATCATCTTCCTGAGATCAAATCTTGCTTCAAATACTACAAGCTGTGTGACCCTAGGCAAGTCACTTAACTGTATTTGCCTCAGTTTCCTCATCTGTAAAAGGAGCTGAAAAAGGAAATGGCAAACCACTGCAGTATCTTTGCCAACAAAACCTCAAATGGGACCACTAAGAATCAGACAGGATTGAACAACAACAAAGGGAAATACTCTACACCAACTAGTCATTCAGCTTTTGTTTAAGGACCTCTACTGAGGAGGAATTCAGTATCTCCTAAGGCAATCCACTTCACTTTTGGATAGTCCTAATTGTTAGGAAAGTGGAATCTTTTCTATAAGAATAAATAAACACAGGTGTGTTCGTGCCTGCGTGCGTGTGTGCGTGTGTGTGTGTGTGTAAATGGTAGCAAGATGGTAAAGAAATAGGATACCTACCTACAACCTGAAACTTTCTCATTTTATGTGACATTAATTACTACCCAACCAAACCTCTTGTTGCAAATTACAATGAGTTTTTAGATTCAGAAGCATTTGTAAGCTGTGTGCAGTTGGGTAGCAATATTTCCTGGGTTTAATTTTGCTCTGCATTAAAAAAGCTCTCTGAGGCAGGCTTTTAAACTAGTTGTTTGTCCTTATCAGAGGCATCCCTTTTGCCTCCCTAACTTGCTAATTAGCTGTGGAGCATAACTTCCTCTCAGGTGTTTTCCTTTGGTAGACAGAACAACAAAATACCCACCTCCTGTTCCTAGGCTCTTTCTTTCCCATTCTACCTTATCTCTTGGTTTAAAATTGGTCCCTAGAAAAATAGGGCTGCCATATAGCTAACAGAACTGGGTGATTCTTATTATCCTATCAAGATTAAAGTTTGTCTTAATTACCCTTGGCAACCATGACATCAATCACTTACCTTTCTTTAAAGTGTTTTTTATAAAATAGTAACAATTACTAAATACCTAAGCTTTACAATTTCTGAAATTATGTCTCCCTCCTACCCCCCCCCCAAAAAAAAATATCCCTTGGGTTTTTAAAGAGGTTTTCACATTTTTTTCTTTCCAAGTGTTTTATGCATTAATTTGAACTGTTAGCTTTTTACACGCAGTGATTTTCTTCAGTGAGACTTTGAAGATGAGTACAATAGCATTCCAAAGCCAAGTTTAAATGATTTATGAACTATTGCATCCCTCTCCCCCTCACTGGCATGATTCCAGGTCTTTTTCATCGCCATTCCTCAACATAGCTGGAAGTCATATTGTGTCTCCAGCTCCTAGAGGCTGAGTAAACCCAGAATCAGGGCAGACCCACTAATGCTTGACATCATTGAGTTACTCTAAGAACTTACAGAGCCCACTTTCTTCTGCTTGCTCCCATGATTACTTTGCTGTTTTCACTGTTGAGTATCAGTAGCCCCCAGCTAAAGAGCAGGAAGTTCATGACCAATAGGCTGGCCACAAATGATGAATTCATTGACCACTGCAACCCATAAAACAAAGAAAAAAATTTAAATGACCCTCAGTTCTGGGCAGTTAATGCCCTTCTGCAGTAATGATGGTAGAACGATAAAAAAGAAGCAAACAATGCCCTAAAGTGATGGTGGTAGAGTGGGTTGGAAGAAGAAGACTTCTTTCACTTTTTCATCATTTTATTGAACTCTCTGCAGCATTTGACCCTGTCCTCCTGGATAGATTTTCCTCTCTATTTTTTTTTTCCATGACACTACTCTCTCCTGATTCTCCTTCTTCCTGCCTAACCAATTCTCAGTCTGCTTTGCTGGTTCATGACTCATATCACAGCCCCAAACTGTGGGTATACTTTGAAGCTATGTCCTGGGCCCTCTTCTCTCTTGGTAATTTCATCCATCTCCTATGGGTTTAACTATCATCTCTACAGGTGACTCCCAGATGTATATATTCAGGCCCAGCTTCTCCTGAACTCCAGTTCTTCATCACCAATTGCCTACTGAAAATTTCAAACTGGATGACCCATAGACATCTCAAACATGTCCAAAATGCAACTCAGATTTCCCTATAAATCTACCCCTCCTTCAAATTTCCCCATTTCTATCAAGTTCAGAGCATTCTTCCACTCTCAGGTTTCTTTTGATCTTGACATTATCCTCAACTCCCCACTCTAATTAATCCCACATTCCTAATCAATCATTTGCCAAATCTTGTCATTTTTATTTCCATATCTCTAGAATGACCCATTTTTTCTGCTTCTCACAGTTTAATCACCTGAATTGTCGCAAGAGTCTCCAAATTGGTTTCGCTGCTTCAGCTCTTCCTTCACTCCAGTCTACCTCTACATAACTGTCAAAGTTCGTTGGTTGTTGTCCTTCGTTCTTGAAGAGGACCAAAATGACATCACTAGGCTAGCATCAAGTTATAGTGCGTCTGACAGTGGCTGATCAGACCAATACTATCTCACAATGCCCAACCACAGGTCAGGCACAAACAATTCATGTGAACATTTGGGGTGGATTCTCTAAATTTGTGCATCTTGCCTTTCTGTTGAGCTACTTCAATCCTGCTTTGCTCATAGAGCACAGAAACTTTTCTAATGAGGGCATGCCATGTTTGGTCATGTGCCAGTGTCTCCCATGTCACACAATCAATTTCAGAGTTCTTAAGAGAGACCTTGAGAGTGTCCTTGCATCGCTTCTTCTGACCACCATGTGATTGCTTGACTTGTGTGGGTTCTCCATAAAATAGTCTTTTTGACCAGTGTACATTTGGCATTCAAATAACATGGCCAGCCCATCAGACTAGTAATCTTCTTTTAGAGCACATCTGATCACATCACTCCTATTCAGTAAGCCTTATTGACTCCTGGGCGAATTACCGTCTCTTCTTTCTGCTTTTTAAATCCTTTCATCACCTGGCTCAAGTCTTTCTAGTCTCAGAGTACTTCCCTTCACATACTCTATTGTTCAGAAAAAATATCCTCTCTATTCTTCACATTCCATCTCTGTACCTTCACTGTAGCAGTCCCATCCATGTTTAGAATGTCCTCCTCCTTCACTTCCATTGAATTCACCTAACGTACCAACTTGTATATGAAGCCTTTTCTGATACTTCATCTGCTGGTACTCTCTCTACTTAACTCCCTTTTATTTAATTACCTTGTAACTTTTATATTTATTCTTTATGTCTGCAGCTATGTGATTATTTTCCCCTTAATAGAATATAAAATCCTTGAGAACTTGGATTCCTGTTTTTTTGTTGTTTTGTTTGAGCTTTGTATTTCCTAGTGCAGTGTTTGACACATTAGATACTACTAAACAAGTGCCTGTTAAATAACAGGTTGTGGGGGCTATAGGGAACTCCAAAGTAAACCTATGGTTACTTTTACTTTGTCTATGCTTTGTTAACCCTTTGTTAATTTATATAACCAAGAGCTAACCCTAAACTACCAGTATCAGGAAGGTGGTGTATATAATCTCCCCCCTTCCAAAAAAAAAAAAAACCCAGGTAATATTTTCCAAGGAGCACCAACTAGTTTAATAGTCATTAGCCTATCTGTTAATAGTCTGTTAGCCTGGAAACAAACTATCATTTTGTCAATGCAATTCTTGTAACATTGGTTCATAGTTTTAGAACTGGAAGGGATTACAGATACCATCTAGATCAAACACCTCAGACAAGTTTAGTGCTTTGCCAAAGATAAATCAATAAGTGGCAGAACTAAGGTTCAAATTCAGAGCCCCAGATTACAAATGCAATGTTCTCTCTACTATACTATAAAGTCTCCTTCATATAACACCAAAGACCTTGGCTAGTTTGGGGAAAATTCTGATTGTGGTTTATTTTTTACATTTTTTTAACTTTGAATTGCAAAGGCAAGCAATATGATACTCACTATACATGTGAAATCATGCAAAACATTTACATATTAACCATGTTGGAAAACAATAGCAAAAAAAGTAAAGAAAGTGAAAAAAATATCCTTCAATCTACACTCAGAGTTCTGGAGAGGCATAGCATTTTTCATCATGAGTTGTCTTGGATCATTGTATTAGGTTGCACAGTGAATAGAGCACTGGCCCTGGAGTCAGGCGGACCTGGGTTCGGATCCGGCCTCAGGCACTTAACACAAAAACTAGCCATGTGACCTTAGGCAAGTCACTTAACCCCAACTGCCCTCCAAAAAGCAAAAATAAAAATAAAAAAAGATCATTGTATTAATCAGAGTAGCTAAGTCTTTCACAGTTGATTATTGTTACAATATTTCTGTTACTGTGTACAATGTTCTCCTGGTTCTGCTCACTTCATTTTCCATTAGTTTTTATATATCTTCACAATTTTTTTTTCTGAATTCATCCCCTCATCATTTCTTATAGTACGATAACATTCTATCACAATCATTAACAATTTGTTTAGCCTTCTCCAGCTAATGGGCATCCCCTCAATTTGCAATTCTCTGTCATAACAAAAAGAACTGCTATACTTATTTTCATACACATAGGTTCTTTTCCCTTTTCTTTGGTCTCTTTGAAATACAGACTGAGTAATAGTATTTCTGGGTCAAAAGGTATGCACGGTTTTATAGCCCTCACTTCCAAATCAGATTATTTAATTGTCAACCAATTTTTTTTTAGCTCTGCTTCCAAGACCCATTATTGAATGTAATTTTTATTATATTATTATCTGAAGAGGGTGTATTGAATATTTGTGCTTTTCTGCATATGTTTATGAAGCTTTTATGCCCCTAACACATGGTCAGTTTTTGTGAAGATGACATATATAGCTGAGAAAAAGTAGGAATACTGTTTTCTATTCCCATTTAATTTTCTCCAGAGGTCCATTATATCAATTTTTCTAAAATTTTATTCATCTCCTTAACTTTTTTCTGATTTATCTAGGTCTGAGAAGTATAAACTGAAGTCCCCCACTACTCTAGTTTTACACACTTATTTTCTCCCATAATTAATTTAATTTTTCATTTAAGAATTTGAATTCTCTGCCAATGGTGCATATATCTTTAATATTGATATTACTTCATTGCCTATGGTACCTTGTAGCAAAAACTTCTTTTATTATCTCTTTTAATTAGATGCATTTTTGCTTTTGGTTTCTCTGAGATCATGTAGTGCCAGTGCGATTTTTACAGTGCCCATGATCACAATAAAAACCATGTCTGTAAGTATTGCATGACATTTGATCAGAAAATATATCAAACTCTCCAGATAGAGGATACAAGTGAAGCATTTATTTAGACACCAGAAAACTGAATCCTAAAACCAGTAAGTCAATTACATCATAGTAACAAAGAAGCCATAACACTAAGAGGCACAGCATACATCTCACTAGCTCTGACGAGCTTTCTGTGGGCTCTGCTTCCCTTCAGCAAACTCCTACCACAGGCTCCCTGTGACTACATTCAGCCTATTAGGGGGCAGAGTTTACAAAGCAGGAGAGGTCTTCAAACTCCCATTCTCATTATAGATCATGATAGCTATTCCTATTTTTTTTTTTACTTCAGCTGAAGCTAAGAGGTTCTATTCCACCCCCATATTTCAACTCTGTGCATCTATTTTAAGTATTTCTTGGAAATGACTATTGTTGGATTCTGGTTTCTAAACCATTTTGCTATCTGCTTCCATTTTATGAGTGAATTCATCCCATTCAGATTCACAGTTATGATTGCTGTGCATTTTCTTCCATTCTATTTTCCTCTATTTAACCTCTCTCTCTCCCTCTGTCTCTCTCTCTCTCTCTCTCTCCCTCTGTCTCTCTCTCTCTCTCTCTCTCTCTCTC
>NW_027186296.1:31749377-31809213 GCF_028583685.1 Petaurus breviceps papuanus | reverse complement strand
TCTCTCTCTCTCTCTCTCTCTCTCTCTCTCTCTCTCTCTCTCTCTTTGGAGGGGGGAAGGCAAGGCAATTGGGGTTCAGTGACTTGCCCAAAGTCACACATCTAGTGTGTCAAGTGTCAGAGGTCGGATTTGAACTCAGGTTCTCCTGACTCCAGGGCCAGTGCTGTGTTCACTACACCACCTAGCTGCCCCTCAACCTTCTCTTTTTTTCATCCTGTCCATCCTCAAAAGTCTGTTTTGTTTCTGACCCTCTTATCACCCCCACCTCCTTTCTCTTAACCCTTTCTCCTCCTACTTAGCTGTTGGGTAAGACAGATTTCCAAATCCAACTGAGTGTCTGTGTGTGTGTGTGTGTGTGTGTGTGTGTGTGGTCTTCCCTCTTTGAAACAGTTCAGAAGAATGAGGTCAAAGCATTGCCCATTACTCCTCCCACTTTTCCCTTCCACAGTTAAAAACCCTTTACTGCACATCTCTTGGAAGTGAAATAATATTCCCCATACTTCTTCCCCTGTGTTGTAGGGCATCCCTCTTTCCATTCTTTTTTTTTTTTTTTGTGGTCTTCCCAACATAACAGACTCACACCCATACTTTCTGTCTACGTAGACTCCTTCTAACTTGCCTTGATAATAAGGTTCTTAGGATTTAGATGTATTATCTTTTCATATAGGAATGTAAACAGTTTAACTTTGAGTCCCTATTGATTTCTTTCATGTTTACCTTTTTATGCTTCTTTTGAGTCTTGTGTTTGAATGCCAAATTTTCTATTCAGTTCTGGTCTTTTCATCAGGGATGCTTAAAATTTCTCGATTTCATTTAATTACCATTTTCCCCCTGAACAATTATACCTAGTTTTACCAAGTAGGTTATTCTTGGGTGTAATTCTAGCTGCTTTGCCTTTTGGAATATCATATTCTAAACCTCCCTCTCTTTTAACGTGGTAGCTCCTAAATCTTAAGTGATCCTGACTGTGGTTCTATGGTATTTCAATGGTTTCTATCTGACTGCTTGCAATATTTTCTCCCTAACCAGGTAACTCTAGAATTTGGCTTAATATTCCTGGGAGTTTTCATGTTGTAATCTTAGGAGGTGATTGGTAGATTCTTTCCATTTCTATTTTGCCCTCTGCTTCTAAAATATCTAGGCACTTTTTCTTCATAATTTCTTAAAATATATCTAGGATCTTTTTTTTATCATGGCTTTCCAGTACTCCCATAATTTTTATATTATCTCTCCTCAATCGACTTTCCAGGTCAGTTGTTTTTTATTCCAGTGAAATAGTTCATATTTTATTTTTTCATCCTTTTGACTTTGTTCTTATTGTTTATTGGTGTCTCACAGAATCATTAGCTTCTAATTCTAAAATTCTAATTTTTAAGGAGTTATTTTCTTCAGTGAGTACCTATTTTTCCATTTGGCCTATTCTGTTTTTAGGAAGTTAATTTCTTCAGTATTTTTGTGCCTCTTTTACCAAGTGGTTAATTCTCTTTTCATACTTTTATTGTATTGCTTTCATTGCTTTTCCCAATTTTTCCTTCACCTCTCTTATTTGATTTTTTAAAAATGTTTTAGCTCTTTCTTTAGCTCCTCTATGAATTCTTCTTGGGCTTGTGTCCAATATGCATTTTTCTTTGAAGTTCTGCTTGTAGATATTTTCACATCATTGCCTTCTGAGTTTGTATTTTGAGCTTCCCTGTCACCATAGTAGCTTTTTGTAGTTATGTGCTTTTTGTTGTTTGCTCATTTTTCTACCCTATTTCTTGACTTTGGACTTTGTTAGAGTTGGGTTTTGCTCACCTGGGGATTGGGGGTGGTTTACTATCCCAGACTTCAGGATTTTTCACACTGTTGTTTCCATAGTTAGTAATAGGGACCTGTAAGTTTCTGGTCCTTCCAAGGTAGTGATCTGGAGAGAGGTAGGACCACTGCTCTCCTGGTCTGCATTTTGGTCCTTACCCAAGAAGGGGCCCCACTCCTTTGCAATAGGAAGCACCGTGCTCCAGGCCAGCCTCCACCCCAGTATCACAAGACCTATTTTTCTAGTCCCCTATGTTGTCTTGGGTTGGGAAAACAAAATGTCTCACTTCAACCTTTTGCTGGCCATGCAATGTCAGGATTCAATTTGACATGTTATCTTAAAGTTGTCTGGAGAGGAACATAGGAAGAGTTTAGATTAATGCTCCCTCTACTCTACTATTGTGGCTACATCTCTCCCATTTTTATTAACCCAGAAATTCTGGGTTCTTCCCAATATGACATTTTCTAGTGAACCACCACCAATCCCTCTTTCAAGTAATTCACAAAACTGAAAAAAAGGAAAAGGTTATTTATAGGTGAAATAATACAAATATAATTCATATCAAGGCTCATGAAAAATGTTGACTCCTGTCAATGGGCAAAATTTCCCAAGACATCCCTCCCTGGAGATCTCAATCACTTAGTCACACCCTAGAGTTCTCAGCAGTTGGTATCAATTGTTGCTCCCTACCATCACCCCTCCTACTTTTTATAATTCTTAGCAAATAGCATTGCTTGACCTTGCTAGTCTGTAATCTTCCCCACATCATTCTACCTACAGTTATCTGTGGTTCAGAGGTTGTGGCACCACAGGTCTTTTTTTTCCCTAGAAGAAAAGCCTCTGTTAGTATAGGCTGTTTCCATATTGCAAAGTGGGGATGGATATCTCAGTTTCCCTGTTGCACAAGAGACACATGTTCTCTTCATGTAAAAGTCAAAGGTAGTGCTTTTTCAAGTTGAATCCGCTCTGAAGACAGCCCCTTGCATTCAGAGTCCCACTGCTTCTGAGTTCATGCAGAAGTCCTACTAAGAATTAGGAATATAATTACCCCCCTCATCTCTTAGCTAGGTATCCATTCTCTCCTCAGTCTAAAATTTTCTTTTTGGGCATGAGGAAGAATTTCCCATCTATGTCAGCACTGTTAGTGGGTCTAGAACCTTAAGGTAATTTCCAATTCCTCCCTAATTAGGAATTCTAGCCCTAGAATAAACTGGATAGGGTCATTTACATTGCCCATAACTATATGCTAAGAAGCTATATCCTCCATGGTGTTAATTGTGTACAGAGGGGACAAACCTCCCCCTCCCCCACCACTATCAATAAAGTATCCTCAGTTTTATAAATTGGTAAAAATAGCAGGGACATGATTAGCCCAAAGTTAGAAAGTCAGAAAACAAGCCAGGAATATCATCTGAGAATGTGAAAACTGAGACTTTATCAAGTCATTCCATTCATTCTTTTTTTTAAACCAAAGAAACTGAGGTCCTGAAAGAAAAACAATGACCTGTACCTTTCCAGCTTGCTACCTAGTAAATCATATTCCTTCATTTGTTTTTAAAGTTATTTTTTTTTCCTACACCACCATCCAACAAAATACATACCTTCAAGTATCCCACTTGGAAAATCATACTGCCAACTGCCCCTTTTTGAATTTAGTCTTTCTCACTGACCTCCACAGCAGAAACAGCTTGGGCAAAACAAGCTGTCCCTATAGAACATATCTTGGGGCAAAAACAAGGAAGAAAGTTGACACATTACAAGTGAAATATAGGTGAGTACACCTTGGGTGCTTCCTTATTCACTACTTGGTGTCAACTCATTTCCCATAGATTGGATTAAGAAAACAATCCAGAAAAGCTCACAGGGAAGCCTCACAATTCATTTACTCATCCATCCCTCCTTTCTACCACTTTCAATCATTCATTATTGATTTAAAAACATTTACCAAGAACCTACTATATACTATGGATGATACAAAGGAGTTTAAGACTCAGTTATTCTCCAGGAGATGAAAAACTAGTGCAGAAGACCAAACAGGTACCCAAATAATGACTCCAAGGCAGTGTATAATAGGCCTATGGACAATGTGTATTACATTCAAAGGAGTTCAAAGGAAGAGGAGATCATTTCTGGCTGGAGGATCAAGGTGGAATTTGGACCTAGGAAAGAGAATTTTTTGAGGCAGGGATGAAGTGCAAGGGCATTCTTCGTACAATGGGCAAAGAGGTGGAAAAAAACACCAGGTTTTCATTATTTCCACTTCACCAACCAATTTCTCCTTGCTGGTCAGAATCAAGATTAGAATAATAGTTTCCTTACTATTTCTTCTATCTTCTGTTTTAAACTACCAATAGTTTTCAAAATATTCAACCTCAGTATACTATCATCTAGGAATCATCTTTCCATCTTGCCTCATGGAAGCATGAGAAACTTTGAACTTTTCCATTTATTGTAAAATTAATTTTATTGACATTTTGCTTTTATAACACCTTATATTTCCCAATAAAAAGGAGAAAAAAGCCACACAGTTCAACAAAACTAACCAATGTATTTCAAAGTCTGATATTTGCCGGGTTCCACACTCTATATTCCCCTACCTCTGCCAAGAAGTTGGGGGAGGGAACTTCGCATATCTCTTTGGGATCAAACTTGGTCATTATAATTTCATAGCATTCAGTTACAATTCGTTTATTGTTGCTATAATACCCTTTTATATTACAGTCTCTTTATATATATTTTTTCCCTTGTTCTTGCTTAACTACATCCATTTATGTTTTCTCATGCTTTTATTTATTATATTCATTTTTGTATTTATCATATTCATTTTTTTTCTTTCAGGACAGTAATATTCCATTACTTTCACATACCACATTTGTTTAGCCATTTCCCACTTGATATTTTGTTGCTAGGTTTCTTTAAGTCTTCTTTAGCATATATGGAAACCCCTTTTTGTTACTGATCTCTTTGGGGAATATATCTAGCAACAAAATCCCTAGATCAAAGGCATAAACATTTTAGTAATTTTCTTTGCATTATTCCAAATTGCTCAAACAACTCATAGCTCCACAATGCATTATCATACTCATCTTACCACAAGCCCCTCAACATTGACTAATATCCTTTTGTCATCTTTGCCAATTTGCTAGGTGTGAAGTGAAACTTTAGAGTTGTTTTGATTTGCACTGAGGGAAGGAGAGGGAGCAGAAAAGGGAGAGGAAAAGAGAGGAGAGGGAAAAAGACAGACTCTTTGGGTCAGGTCATTCAACCTGTCCCAAAGCATCCAATGGATCAGTCTCTCTTGGATGCTTTGGAATAGGTTGAATGAACAGACCCAAGCAGTGTGATTAATGAATAGGTGTTCAGCTATTTCAAGTGAAATGTTCCAGGGCTTCATCTTCAACACTGTTCTTTTCAAAATTTTTATTAATTATTAGGATGAAAGCAGAATTGGTATACTTATTAAATTTAAATGACACAATGCTAGTATAACCAATATACTGAGTGATGAAACCAAAACCAAAGATTTCAACAGACTATCATAATCATCAATCAAATTCTAATGAAATGAAATTTAATAGGTATTACCACAATTAAAGAAGCAAAGTAACTGACCTGTGAGGACAGGAAGGCAGGGGCTACTACCAACAGTCCTAATAAAGGTGGCAGTTTTTCTCAAACTCTGAGGCTGCCTGAAGCACTAGAAGAAGGGAGGCAGAATTTGTGGGCTGATGTTTGTTATAGACTAGGCCTTTTGGGTCACGAAAATCTTTGGCATTTTTTTTTTTAAGCAATCGGGGTTAAGTAACTTGCTCAAGGTTACACGGCCAGGTGTTTCTGGGTGGGTGCTAAGTGTCTCAGCCCGGGATTCGATCTCCAGGTCTTCTCAACACTGGAGCCGGTGCTCTTACTTGCTGTGCTACCTGGCCACCCCAGTCTTTGGCATTCTTATGAAACCTATAGATTCCTTTTCAAAATGTTTTTAAATGCAAAATGCATAGAATACATAGAATTACAAAGGGAATCAATTATATTGAAATAGTTATAAAAAAATTCAGGATCTCCTAAAATCTATCCATTGAATGGCAGGTTAATAAAACTTATGGGTTAGACCATTATATTACAGAGGTGAATCTCTTCAAAGGAGTAAAAAAGCCAGTAATATCACTTTGTGGTACACACAGCAGTATGACCCCAGCAGAGTTTAGTGTTTCTGGAAGGAACCCTAACCACCACATGTGAATTTATTTCTATGAAAAAATGTATTCTGAACTCCAATATACTTTGATATTAAATCTTTGGGCACTACTCCTTAGGAAATTAGGGAGTGTTTGAATCTCTAATGGGGAATCAGAAACATCTGGGAAAATTCTAGGACAATCTAAGATGACAAACCCAGAAAAAGAGAAATTGGGCTTATCGTTGTCTAGCACCTTTAATCCCAACATGGAGTATACGAGCAAACAAAGGAAACAGCAATCTGGTTCTTCTTTGGACAGTTTCCCACTTCTTTCCCTCTGCAAATATACTGGGGGTACATTACTCTTTTCTTCTTCTACCTTCCTCATTATGTTACCCTTGGTTCCCCTAGAGGCAGGGTCAATTGTGGGAAGAGTGGGTTAAAACTACTCATTTTCTTTCTTTCCATTCATCTCAAACTCTAGGTTAATATCATCTAAGCAGATTTCATATGGAGCTCATAAAGAGGAAATTCCCACATCTGCTAGCCATGATCTGGGGATTTTTGGGGGGTAAGGGGAAAGAGAACTCATAAGGACTCTTCTCCTTAGTTAGAAGCTCACTTGAAGACCCATAACTAACTCTAAGATTAGATTGATTCCTATCCCTCTTCTGTAAGACATTTCAAAAAAGTTTTTTTTTTTTAATTCTCCCTTGTAGAGAACTATCTCTTACAGAAAATACAGAGGGAGAGACTGACCAAAAAGTTCTGAAGAAACAGAAAAAACTGAGGAATTAGTTTCAAGGTTTACAGGTCATGTTGACTATATCGATGTGTTTGGCATCATAAGGTCAAAGTAAAACCTTTCAAATTATCCCAACCCCTTGTTTTACGCTAGGTTCTGGTGCAATACAGTGGTCACACATACAATTGAAACAATAAAGTTTCATACTGACCATTTTAATAAATAGTATTTTGGGTAACTACAGGTAGCTATCAGGATACCACAAGGTATCCACTTGAATATATTTGTCTATAACAGATGATTTCATACAAAGGTGTGTTTAGTGACTGGGGAATGTTTTTCAAAATGAATGACTGGCATCAAATAAAGATGGTTTTAAAGGGAACAAAATTACTTGGGGATTAAGATCAAATAACTAGAACAATTCAGTTTGAAAAATCCTCATGCTCATGAGAGCAACAGCCATTTGAGAAGTATGAATCAGTTTTAATACTTACTAGTTGAGTTGGAAACAGTGGGACATTCCCCATTTCTCCCACACTTGTACTGAGAGAACCGTTATTTTTAAGTGTGCATAAATGAGATACTCGAACTCCCATATGAAGTGTGACAATGTTTGTGAGGCAGCAATGTGGAACAAAATATAAAAAGGTAGCAGTTGGGTTTTTATTTTGGCTTACCATACATTTCATCAGGAAGAGTCTGAATAAGAAGTAGTTTCATATTTAAACCATGCAAAGAATTTTTAAAGCAGACCATAAGGTGCCACATGAGTTAGCAACAACCAAGGGATCCCAAGAACATAAAGTCACAATGTCTAGTTGTTTGACTTGTGAAAAGGAAAAATCTTTCAAACTGTACTCCACTATGCTGCTTTTATACTCCCTTACATTAAACACCCTTCTTTGACTTCACTTTTTTTTTTTGAAGTCTGAGGTTAAGGGATACATTGCAAATATTGACAAATTTTAAATTGAGAAATTAAAAAATATTGCTGTACACTCTTCAATATTAATGAAAATAAAGCACACTGCAAATGCAGAAATGACAATTATAGACTTTCCTCATCCAGGCAACAATGGAGAGCCTTCTCATATTCCTCCTAAATGTTAACATGAACATCAGTTTGAGTGCCTCAAGAGGAATTAAGCACTTGTTAACATCATCTGTAGAGGCAGAACAATGCAGTAAAGACTACTGAATTAACAGCCAAAAACCTAAAATCTTGTTCCATATCTGTCACTAACTAGTAATGTGACCTTGAACAAGTCTCTTCATTTATCTGGTCCTGCTCCCTAAACTGTAAAATGACAGAATTAGACTAAAGGATCTCTAACATCCTGTTCTAGTTCCACATTTGCTGATCAGACCTGCTTCAATCATGTTAAGCATTTTGTAAAGGATTCACTTAGCCTGTTCATCAGGGCTAATTTCATAGCAATGAGGTTCCTTGCCATATATTTTTGAAAAGTGAACATTTTTAATTTTCCACATTAGCAACAAAGGAAATTTAATTCTTCAATCAATTACATGTGCAAATTGTAGGAAAACATAGGTGTCAATACCATGAGATTTCACTCAATTTTCAATGGTTACTTTTTCATGGAAGACAGAAGACATGTATTTAAAATTAAATCCTTTCCAATAGCACAGTAACTCTGATCATCCCCAAAGCTATTGCAAGTATGGTTTCCTGCAGTGAAATTTCAACATTAGAGTGTAGTAGGCTACTTTGATTTCCTACAGGTACCACTTTCAAAGTGGTCTCCATTGTATTATTTCAGCTCATAAGAAAATTATTACTTAATGATGCATAAAACTAATTATTATGAAACAAGACTGAATTTGTATGGCAGTTGCTCACAATGTGGAAAATCACACTTTTTCATGCCCTATTTTCTTTTAAGATGTGTGCCCTTTCTCTATCATCTAATGTGTTCTGTATATATAAAAATAAATACTCCTCACAGCAGGGTCCTGGCTTGGAGGCTTCAGAATCCAATAAAAGAGTCCTGTAGTTTAATGGTCCTTAAATGCTCAACATCTTTTTCACTTAATGTAAAATCCATCTGATCTAATAGCTGTGACTGAATCACAGATATATAATTTTTTCTATTAAATGTTAATTTTCTGACTTGGCAGAGCAATAGGAGCCATAAATTATTAAGAAGGCAATAACCTCTATAAACTCTTTGCAGAATTCACAACATTCCCAAGGCTGCTATTTTGAAAAAAAAAAGTGCAAACCAGCTTAAAAATAAAATAAAAATTGGGTCCATTAAGTACAACAATTTGGTGCCAACTATGAATTGTAAGAAACATTATTTTTATTGATGTTTCTTCCACTGTTTCACTGAATAGAATACAAATTTAAAATACATACATATATATGTATGTGTGTGTGTGCATGTATGTGTATTAGCTAGGAAAAGAACCCTCACTAGTCTGGACTGTATTTTATTTACATATGACATTTTTGTGACCTTCCCTTTTTGCTTGAATTCATTCATCACTGATGTTTGTTCAGGAAGGCATAAATAATGAAAATGTCCTTTAATACATAGGTGATGCCACATACCTAATTATGCTAAATACATGCATTACTCCTGTGAAAGAAGGCTTGTTGCGATGTCAGTATCTGCAGCCTGTCTTTTTTTCAGTCTGCATTCTTGATTTGAGCTAAAAAATCCAAATAGAAAGAATCAGACACTATGCAACAGGAAGCATGTTAACATTTAATTGATTAAACTGGTATAGACACTCCTGCACATCACTGAATCAAAGAACTGAAATATCAATAATTTTCCTATTTTGTGGCTTCTAATGAACAAATTCTTCAGTGTAAACAGCACCTGTTTCCAATTCTAACTTTTGCTCTTTTACTGTCATTAATAAAGGACACTAATCCTGCCTAGGAGAGTGCATCAGTTAATATCTTTCCAGAAGGCTGGGGGGGAAATCCATGCAAACATACAAACACAAGTCTTTATCAAATGATTTTAAACTCTGCAAGTGGTACCTTTCATCAAAATTTTCTAGAGTGACTACTATTTAATAAGATAGAACTTGGTAGGAGAAGGAGGGAGAGGGAAGAAGGAACAAATAAAAGCTTTCACAATATATTATGTTAAAGTGTGGTTTTTCCCTGGCTCTGGTATAGCTTAAAATGATTAATTCAATGGCATTACCCAGTCATCAAGACCTGAGAAACCAAGCCTTAAATTCTTCTTTATTATATTCTAGAACAAATAAAACAAAGAATATTGATGATTTGATAGGTACATAGCTATGGGTAAGGACTGTCTTCAAGTCCTCATATGGGAACAGCTGGTATTAATTATAAAAAATTCATCCTTTTGAGTTAGAGGGTTAAAACAAAGAAAGTTAGAGTTGAAGCAAAGAAAAGCAAATATATTTGGAACAACAGGAAACTTTAAACAATGTGAAACTTTGTTGGGATACAGTGAGAAGAATAGCCCATTTTAATAATTTTTTTAAAATCTACCCTTAATATCAAGACAAATTTATTTTGAGATTTAGAATAGCACTGGTAGAATTAACATACACATTCAGCACAGTACTAAAAATTAATATACTTTCTGATGTAGGTGTTTGATCTCTTTATTGTATCAAACCCTTCTTTTTATAATACTGGATTGCTAACAAAGAAAATCAAATTTTTTTTTCTATCAGGTAGGAAAAGAAAAAGACAGAGGGAGAAAGACACTAAGAAAACTTTTCATTAATGTCCTATAATAAATCAGAAATTGTGCAGCTTTTAGAGAACACTCACAAAACCTTGGTCAATGATTTATTGTACTTTTAACCCTATGCTCACACCCTCTAAAACATAAGCTAGGAAAAAAACCAAAACTATCTATTACATGTTATCAATTTATTTTACCAAAAAAAAGTTTTCGTGTTTCAATCTTGTAAATGGAGTTTTAAACACAAACAAAAAATCAAGGAAAAAATACAGTTGATTCAAGTACAGAAAGTACATGTGTTTTCATTTTAGGTGGCTAAAACTAGACCTTGAAGTAGTTTCCCACTCTGCTTTAATTACCAAGAAGCTATGAGGAAGTTATTTTCATTCATCTATCTGTTACAAAGACATTAAACCACCATTCACTGAGAGCAGCATTTTATTGATGGATATAGAAGAAATAAAATATACATAGTTTCCCAAAAATTAGGAAAATACAATTTTGAAATGTCAGTTTCGGTTTAGCAACTTCTTTCTAGTAAGAGTTTCAACAAAATTACAAAAGGTAAATTAAAACTTAAATTTAACATGTGCACCCTTACAATCTGAATTCTAAGAGATTCCACTTAGATACTAGAACAGAAGAGCATTTAATCATGCTAATAAAAGACTTAAATATTCCTTATGCAAAATTTAACACTCTACATTAATGATTTTTGAAAAATACATTTTAGAAATCCCTATTACTGCTATATAGCTCTCCATTTAGCAAATGAAGTCAGTTTTCTCTAGACAGCAGTTTCTATTTTGATAGGAGTTTGCCCTGAGCTTCATCAGACAGATCCATACTCTGCCTCAGGAAGCACTAATATTCGAAGGTAAGTCACATTCTCTTTAATTTCAGCAAGAAAACTTGGCTGGAGTGGTTATTCTTTTGGCCTTGTTTGGTATAAAGTGAGGTTTTCCACCCCATCCCGCAATTTGAATAGTAAACAATATGAATAAAATAATAAACTTAAGACAGTTAAACTTTTTATACTGAGATGTATTAAATAGTTGGTTTCACTAGACTGTTTACTATAAGCATATCAGATTTTTTTGATATAGAGAATCCTTGCAATTTTCTCCTTTAACAATTGTATTTTCACGGGGCGGCTAGGTGGCACAGTGAATAGAGCACCAGCCCTGGAGTCAGGAGGACCTGAGTTCAAATCTGACATCAGACACTTAACACAAAAACTAGCCATATGACCTTAGGCAAGTCACTTAACCCCAATTGCCCTCCAAAAAGCAAAAAAAAAAAAAAAAAGCAATTGTATTTTCAATTAAAACCACAAAGACAAGTTTTAATTAATAAGCTAATGCTCAATTTGCAAGAAAGGTAGACCTCAAAATAGAATTGCCTCTGGGTGCAACTTTCCTATAAATAAACTTGAAATAGTTGCAAGACACACTTAATATCTATTTTGGTTATTATAGTGGCAAAGTTTTAAAGTTGTTGCTAAAGATCTGACACTTTAAGGAATCTAGCATATAATTTATCAAAGAGTTATTTAATCACCAGAGCATGAAAAATCACTATTTTAAGTAAAAATTAAGATACTGTACTGGAAATTAACAGATCATTTAGAAACTCCTGATAAAATCCAGTTCAGCTATTCTTAATCTAAATGTAATCAGTTACAAAGCATTAATGAAAAAATATCTCTGTAAAAAAGCATAAAATTTATTAGTGTATGAGGAGAAAATCTGTACTTCCAGAAAAAGAAAAGGCACTTAAATTTAAGTTATTTAAACAGAAATGCAACTTGGCCAGCCAAGTTACAATACATTTCTGGACACCACATCACATCTTATTTGACACTCCTCCACTAAAGACCAAAAGGAGGTGTTTTGACTCACTTAAAAGTAGCTATCAGCTTTTGAATACTCTAAAAGAACTCTTTAAACAACCTGTCTTAGCCAAAAAAAAAAATCATTTTATATGGACTCGTTTATAACTGAATTCATGTTTTGTAGTGGGTACCAAAGATATTTTTTTTAAAGTAGTCACTATGACATCAGTAGCAGCAATCAACTGTGTCATCATTTTGACTGCAAGATTTGCAAGAACTTTAAATACTCTAAATTTCCTCAAAACACACAATAAATAAATTTTGAATATAACATAAATTGATCATACTGTAACAGCAACAGACTCATCTTTCTCATTTCATTTTTTCCTACTAGGAAAAAAAATATTTAATTTTAGTTATGTTAACACAGTAAATTCCATAGAAAGAGGGGAAGGAAGGCTCTGGAGGTTAATACAAACACAGTCACAAGCTCCAGTCAGGTAAAGCAGTTGTTCACTAATCAGGACTGAGTATTCTAGCAAACAAGCCCCTGTCTCATACGGATGATCTGGAGTAAGGCAGCCTGAACATCTTCATCCATGTGACCCTTCAAATTAGAGGAGAAAAAATTTAAATCACCTTCATTTCCACAAAATGCTAAAACTAAAAAGGACTTTAGAAGAGTATAATACATTGTGTGACTAATCAAAAACCAAATCCTTGGCATGAGGAGTAAACATATACAGCTCTAGTATGACCATATTTACAATAAAGTAGCAATAACAGTAAGGTACTATTACTAATCACTGGAAGAAGGGGAGCAATACTAACATGAAAATGCAGACTAACAATACATTTTCCAAGTGTTGATTTTTTTTTTCCTCTAAAGAAAGGAAATTATCATTATTATCTTTTTTAGTAAGCAGAGTAAAGTGTCAGGGGGCAGAATGAAGTTATAAATTAGGGGGGAAAATTAGAGAGAAAAATTTTGAATTTAAAAAGAGTTGTGTGTGGGGTGGCCAGGTAGCTCAGCAAGTAAGAGCACCAGCTCCAGTGTTGGGATAACCTGGGGATCAAATCTGGGCTCAGATACTTAGCACCACACCCAAAAATAACTGGCCGTGTAACCCTGAGCAAGTTACTTAACCCCGATTGCTTTAAAAAAAAAGTTTTTTTAAAGAGTCGTGTGATTAAATGCAAAAAGCCAATATGGCCTCCATCCCATTTTTGGGCTTCAAAACTTAAATAGATTACAGCACAACACTTCCTATTAATATAAAAGGTTTCTCTTCCAAAATCTGTTTCTGTAACAGCAGGATGTTTAAATTTCAAACATTAGCTATAGTTGACTAAACTGAATTTCTTAGTTAACTTTATGTGCCAGAAGGCAAGATTTTTCAGATGCCAATTGCTTTTGTTTTGTGTTGCATTAGTAGTCAGCAGAAGAAAAAAAAAGTTAAAAACAGAAATATAATATCTAAGTTATTTATTATTATTGTTTCAAAAGAAATAACCATGAAACCTTGGCTGTTAGTTTGGGATATCTACCAGGGAAGAAGCTGTTGTATGTACTCTAGACAATACCCAACCCAAATCACTCACTCTCCCCTCTAAAATACATGTCTTTCCACTCAATTCCCACATCTTCCTCTGCATTCCCATTTCAAATCTCTAGCTTACTTGTTTATCAAGTTCCTGTATCAAATACTGTAACGTGTTCAACTATCATTTTTTCTGTTATTTCAAAACAGTATTACCAAGAATATCTCTCTCCTATAACATTCATTCTTCAAGTTCGAGGTCTTTATTTTTAAGGGCTCCTTATCATCTACTCTTCTTATTCATGTTTGTACGACTCACCCAGTGTTTTTTCTTTATTATCTCCATCATTACTTTTCATCCAGTGTTTCCTTCCACCTCTGCTATCCATGCCTCTATGATAAGGTACTGTCCGTTTATGAAAACAATTCCTATTTCTTTTCGTCTAACATGCAACGGTTTTGTCTTTTTAATAAAAGTATTCCTTAAAAACTACTGGGAGCAAAGGTGGAGGGTATGGCAGATAAAGTATTACATTGGTTAAAGAGTTTCTGTAGTGAATGACATATAATATTCACATACAACCACTTTCCATAGTATGCTATGACAAAATGTTTTTTCTCATTTAAATATTAATTTATGCAAATAGAGAATTCTTCTATCTATGTCAGCTTCACTTTCCTTCAGTATGAAGGAAAAAAAAGTTTCCAAAGTCAAATTATTTTCTTATTTAAAATCCAATGTAGTTCTTTACACATGCTACTTTTTAAATGATCAAAGCGCTCTGCTGAAATACATAGAACATTTCCGAATTCCCAAGAAAATCACTAAGGTCTTTTGACTCCATTTTTTCAGCATAAGGAGATATGTTGATGGCAACGCACTATCTCCAGATAGCAACACCATTAATGTGTGTCACCACTGTATGTTGCCAAACTGTCTATAAACTGAGCGATGAGCAGATGGAGACAACACTAAATTTAATATGCTGTGTTGCCGTATAGTTTTTAAAATTTCCTCCTGAACATACGCAAGCATGGCTAAAAGAAACACAATTATTTTTAAATAAACATATGGGGTGCAGTTACTCTAAACATCAATTACTTTTATACAAGTTTATTTAACAAAAGGGGTGGGGTGGAAGGGACTATTTACCTGCGCAGCACTAAGAAGATGCGTCCGATATATTGCAATCACTTCTTGGTGCTGTCTGTCGGCATCCTATAAAAAGAAACAGGAAAAAGGCTAGAAAGTAATTTATTTTCACTTGAGTAAAATTTGAATTTCCAACAGACCCTGGATCCTTACTGTAATATTCCCCTTTGGCTCCATGAGTTTCTCATGCATTCATAGTAATCAAGCAACCTGGACCCACTTAATACAGAATTATATAGTAGGCAGAGCCCCAGTTCATCAAAATGCAGAGTCTCAAAAGTCACAGTGGAGTTTTAAACATTAAGTAGCTAAAGTAGTAGCTACACTACAATTTTTGGGATACCCTGCATGCAGGTAGTACTCACAGCATTTATATTCCTTCCAGTTAAAATATGAAGCTACTAGATGCTATAGTTCACCTCTCTCATCCCCTGTTCCACAGTTGTGGCCACATTGGAGAGTAGCAACATCTCTCTTAGTCCCCTCTGAAGCAGCATTCTCCCTCAAAAGGCCTTCAGTGTCCTATATCTCCCCAATTCCAAATAAACTGGTCTTTAAATTTTGATTTGAGAGTATTTTGTGCTGCATTATATGAGGTTTTTCTCAGAAAGCAAAACTGCCAATATAGTGGATTATTTTTAATGGTATCTTATTTTTTCCAATTACATGTAAAGACAATTTTCAACATTCGTTTTTTATAAAATTTTGGGGTTCAAAAATTTCTCCCTCCCTTCTTCCTGAGGCATTAAGCAATTTGATACAGGTTATATATGTGCCATCATATAAAACATATTTCCACATTAGTCATGTTGTGAAAGAAGAAACAGAACAAAGGGAAAAAATAACTGAAAAAATAGGGAAAGTGAAAATAATATGCTTCGGTCAGCATTCAGACTTTATCAGTTCTTTCTCTGGATGTGTATAGCATTTTTCCTTCATGAGTCTTTTGGAATTGTCTTGGATCATTGTATTGCTGAAAAGTTGACCATTGCACAATGTTGCTGTTCCTGTGTACAACGTTCTGGTTCTGCTCACTTCACTCAGCATCAGTTCATGTAAGTCTAGGTAGGTTTTTCTGAAATCTGCCTGCTCATCATTTCTTATATCACAATAGAATTCCATTACATTCATATAACACAACTTGTTCTGCCATTCTCCAATAGAAGGGTATCCCTTTGATTAGTGGATTATTTTATAACATAATTACAGTATAATTTCAATAATGCTAGTACTTTTTCTAAAAAAGCAACGAGTAAAAGAACTGAGTTTGTATTTTTTAAATATGTACATCAAAAGTAATTTAAAAAGAGAATTTCTTCTCTAATACCCTTACCTTAACTTGAATTATTTTGCTTGAATTTAAGATTCAGTGACAATTATGTAAGCAAAAACAATGTCCTCAGCCCAAGGAAGGATTTGATTCAATTCAACAAATTTACATATAACAAATCCCTACACTAGGCTTCATTACTATTGGTAACCAACTCAGTCAGCCTTTAGAACCTCACAGCTAAAAATACTGTAATTCAATTCAACAAGCATTTTTTAAAAATTTATTTTACTTCATTAAATATTTTCACCATTTACATATAAAAAATTTAACAATTATTTTTTAAAATTTTTGAGTTCCAAATTCTCTCCTTCTCTCTCACCTTTCCCCTCTCCTTGAGAAGGGGAATAATTTGATATTGTTTATATATGAGGTCATGTAAAACATTTCTATATTAGTCGTTTCAAAAGAAAACACAAATAAAAATTAAGAGTTTTTAAAGTATACTTCTATTTACATTCAGAGCCCATCAATTCTCTCTCTGGACATAGATAACATTTTTCATCACAGCACCTTTGGAATTGCTTCAGAACACTTTCTTGGTCAGAGTAGCTAAGTCTTTCACAGTTGATCATCCTTAAAATTTTGCTGTTACTGTGTATAATGCTCTCCTGGATCTGCTCAATTCACTTTGTATGAGGTAACATAAGTCTTCCCCGGTTAGCCTGAAACCATTCTGCTTGTCATTTCTTATAGCACAGTAGTATTCCATCACAATAATATGCCACAACTTGTTTGACCATTCCCCAATTCATGGACATCCTCTTGATTTCTAATTCTTTGCCACAGCAAAAAGAAATGGTATACACATTTTTGTAAAGAGAGGTCTTGTTTCCCTTTTCATTGATCACTTTAGGCTACAGAACTAGTAGTGGTATTGCTGGGGCAAAGAATATACACAGTTTTATAGCCCTTTGGGCATAGGTACAAATTGTTCTCCTATTTAAATGGTTAGATCAGTTCACAATCCTTGTGCATATACCCTCCAGCATTTGTAATTTTCCTTTTCTGTCATGTTAGCTAATCTGATAGGTGTGAGGTAGTTATCTCAGAGTTGTTTTAACTCGATTTTCTCTAATTAATAGTGATTTAGAACACTTTTTCATGACTTTAGATAACTTTGATTTCTTTTTTCTGAAGACTGCCTGTTCATATCCTTTTACCATTTATCAATTGGGGAAATGATACATATTCTTATACATTTAACTCAGTTTTTATATATTTAAGAAATGAAGCTCTTCAGAGAAACTTGCTATAAAATTTTCTCCAGTTTCCTGCTTTTCTTCTTGGTTACATGGTTTTGTTTGTGCAAAACCTTAGTTCTTTTTAGCAAGATACAATTTCTCTGCTTATTCCTTTTAATTAGGTCTATCTTTACTTTCCTTTGTCTAAGATCATGATTACTGCCCCTGCCTTTTTAACTTGAGCTAAAGCATAATATATTCTACTCCCAACCCTTATTTTTACCCCACATGTGTCTCTCTATTTCAAATGTGTTTCTTGTAAACAATATATTGTTAGATTCTCGTCTCTCATCCATTTGGCTATGTACTTCTGTTTTTATGATGAGTTCATCCTATTTAAATTCACAGATATGATTGCAAATTGTACATTTCCCTCCATCCTATTTACTTCTGCTTATCCTTTTTTTTTCTTGTCTATCCTCTAAACTCTGTTTTCCTTCTGACCACTGCCTTCTTTTATCTGCTTTCCCTTTAATTATTCCCCTCCTTCCTCCCCTGTGCCCCTCGCTTTTCCTCATCTCCCTCCCCTGTTACTTCTCTTTTGGGTATGATAGATTTCTAATTACAAATTGAGCATTTATATTTTCCTTCTTTGGACCAATTTACATGTGAATGAGTTTTAAGTATTGTCTGTCTTACTTCCACTATTACTACCTCCACTATAAAAGCTCTTTCTTTCATGACTCTTTTATGTGAAACAATTTTTCCCATTCTTCCTCTCAGTTCCTCTTCTCCTAGGGGATCCTTCTTTCTTATCTATCCATTTTTTTTACATCATCCCAACATAATCAACTCATTTCCACATCTTTCTATGTAGAATCCTTCTAACTGCCCAAATAATGACATAGTTCTTTGACCATACATGTATTATCTTCCCATATAGAAAGGTAAATCTGAGTCCCTTATAATTTCTCTTCCTTAGGTCTTGTATTTGAAAATCAAATTTTCTATTCAGCTCTGGTCTTTTCATCAGGAATGTTTGAAAGTCCTCTATTTGATTAAAAATCCATTTTTTTCCTTTGAAATACTTGGTTTTGCTGGGTAGGTTAATTTTGGATATAATCCCAGATCTTCTGCCTTCCAGAACAGCATATTCCACACCCTCTACTCCTCATTGTGGTAGCTGCTACATCACTGTAGTTTCATGATATTTGAATGGTTTCTTTCCGACTGCCTGAAGTATTTTCTCCTTGACCTGAGAGCTCTGGAATTTGGCTATGATATTCTTGTGAGTTTTCATTTGGGGATCTCTGTCAGGTGGTAATCTATGGATTCTTTCAATGTCTATTTTAGCCTCTGTTTCTAAAATACTGAGGCAGTTTTCCTTGATAATTTCTTGAAATATGATGTCGAGGCTCTTTGATCATGGCTTTCTGATAATCCAATAATTCTTAAATTATCTTTCCTTGATTTATTTTCCAGGTTGTTTATTTTTCCAATGAGACATTTAACATTTTCTTCTATCTTTTCATTCTTTTGACTTTGTTTTACTGTTTCTTAATGTGTTATGGAGTCATTAGCTTCCAGTTGACCAATTCTAATTTTTAAAGAATTATTTTCTTCAGTGAAATTTTATAACTCTCTTTTTCCATTTTGGTCAATTCTGGGATTTTTTGTTTGTTTTGGAGGGGGAAAGGCAAGGAAATTGGGGTTGTGACTTGCCCAAGGTGACACAGCTAGTTAAGAGTCAAGTGTCTGAGGCTGGATTTGAACTCAGGTCCTCCTGATTCCAAGGCCAGTATTCTATTCACTGCATCACCTAGCTGCTCCCTGTGTTTTTCTTAAGGCATTATTTTCCAACAGTGAATTTTTGTCCCCTTCTTTTTCCATTAGGCCAATTCCGTTTTTTAAGGTGTAATTTTCTTCAGCATTTTTTGTTCCTCTTTTATCAAGTTGTAAATTGTCTTTTCATAATTTTCTTCCTTTGCTTTCATTTCTTTACCTAATTCTTCCTCTACCACTCTTGATTTTTAAAATAATTTGTAAACTCTTCCAGGAATTCTTGTTGGGATTGTGCCTAATTCTTTTTCTTCTTTCTTTCAGGTTCTTCTTACAGCTGTTTTGACTTCATTATCTTTTTGTGAATTAGTGTCTTGATCTTCTTTGTTACCATAGTAGCCTTTTGAGGTTAAGTTTTTTTGTTTGTTTGCTTATTTTTCCACTCTATTTCTTGATTTAGAACTTTATGTTAATGTTGGGCTTTATTCTCAGCATGTGGGGCTGAGGGGCACTGCCTCAAGCTTCAAGCTTTTCCACATTGCTGTTTTCAGAGCTAGTTCTGGGAGGCTGGAAGGTTTTGGTGCTTCCAAGGTGGTGTTATCTGGGGTAAGGTGTGGTCATTGCTCTCCTAGTCTGCGCTTTGGGCTTTACCCAGGAAGGGCCACTGATCCCTGACTGGCTGTGCTTCTGACTTTCTGTACCTCAGTACTATGCCTGGTACATATACCCCTTCCTTCCTACCTCTCCACCCCCAACTTTTCAGCTTCTTTTTGTATATTTACAGCTGTTAGGAAGTAAGCTATTTGTGGGCAGGGATTGTGTTTTTATTTATATTTGTATCCCCTTCTCCTGGAACATAATAAATACTTAACAATAAATGTTAGTTGGTTTGCCTTGCTATACTAATAATCCCTCATATCTCCCATAAAAAGGAGAGGCATGGTACAATTCATCTTCCCTAGAACCAAACTATTCATTGCAATTAATGTGAGTTCAACTACCCAGTGTGATTTTCATTTGAATTATTGTAATCATATATTGTTCTATTGGTTCTGCTTTCTTCCAATCTACAGTAATATTTCTTTCCTCAAAACTCACAGCATTTATTCATTTAGTTATATAATGATATTTAACATTTCTCATGGAATTATTTTATTTTCCACAGGATTTTGTCTTGTCTTCCTATCTAGATTATAAATGCCCTGAGAACCATGCAGCATAACTCTTTATATCCCCCACAGAACCAAATATAGTACAATGAATATAGTGGCAGTAAATACACCATTTTCAGGAGTATATAAAGCTATAGGAACTGTCTTCTTAATAGAGAGCAGATAATTCTAGAAATTCTCTTAACTTTAAGATGCCTTAAAAGGGATTTATATTTTAAAGAAGGAAACTTTGAAATCCAAATATTATTTTCACCAGAGATATTACATATTTATTACATATCTGAACAAGGTCTCAGACCTTTTGACTTCTAAATATGCTGCAAAAGCCTGAAGAAGACTAGCTATATCAATATGCACCATGACTAAATTTCATGTCTTATTAGGTACTTACAGCCAGCTGCTGTTGCAGAGATTTCACCTGGTGCTGCAATGTTTCTACCTGTTGGTTCTCTTTCTTTGTAGAATTCCCACTTGTGTAGGTAAGTTGTGAGAGGTCATTAAGAGCCTGTTTTAGTCGTTCCACATCATTAAGTAGTTCTGTTATCTTAGAGAAAAAGTTAAGAGGAAGAAAACAGTTTCTATTATCCACTCATTAACTAAATACTCATTTGAAAACATTACAGATCTCACAGTTCTATGAAGCTTTCCTTCAACTTCACCCAGAACAATTTAGAATTCTAGCACTTGGGACACATTTATACGATAGACTGGGAATGGGGAGTGGAGGTAGGGATTAAACATATGATTACTACTCTTCAATTTGTGTTTGAGGTAATCTGGAGTCAGAAATCATGGGAGTTGAAGAGCAATTGAGAAACCAGCAAACAAGGGTATTTGAAGGGGGCAGCGATAAAGAATGAGACTGTCCTCTAGCTACTATTTATTGGGGAGAATGGAGATAAACTTGCAGGTATGCAGATAACAGCAATAAGGATCTGGACAGGCTTGAATAAACTTTTAAGGAGGTGACTGCTGACTAATGGTGGTAGAAAGGTCTGAAAGTGGCAGTGGAGAACAAGGAATATACCAGTTCCTTAGGATTAGCATGGCACATTGGATTGTGATATATTTGAGGCCAAGAAGACCTGGGTTTAAATACCACCTTTGATATTCACTAATTGTATGACTATGGACAAGTCACTTAACCTCTCCGAGCTTTCATTTTCTCATCTGTAAAATGGGACTAGATCTAATGACCTGTAAAGTCCTTCCAACTATATCTATGATCCTCCTCCTGGCTCTGTATTTCATAGGATGTGAAAAAAATGCCATTAGAAAGTCTCAAGAGATATGGCATCTTCCACAATTTAAGGAGGGAACCCAGAGAATTCACCTTATCACCCAGTTACTTTCCTGGACTTCATGGTATCCAGAAACTCACCATTCTGTAAGATGAAAACAACTCAGAAACTCACAGTTCCTCAGCACCCCATGCACCTGGGGCCTCACCCTCCCTTTGGTTCGAGAAAAGGTATGTGTGAGGGAGGGACCTTTGAAGAGCTTCACCCAGATGCTCAGTTTGAGGAAGGCACCTCAGGAATTTACCTCATCATTCCCCAACTCAATTATTTTACTGGACTTTATGATCTTTAGAAATTTTTATTTCTGTAATATGACATCAACTCTAAAACTTTCTCTTTCTCAGATCACTTTCTACCCTGGCTGTAGGACTTCCATGATGCCCCTGGCACCTTCTCCCAATCCCCTTTTCAGCTTCTTCTTACATGCTGTATCTTCCCATTAAATTCGAACTCTCTGAGGTCTTGAATTGTTTATTCCTTTCTTTGTATTCCCAGGGCTCAACAAAAGTCATGGTAGGTAGTAGGTTCTATGTTTACTAACTGACTCTGGTATCTTTAAGAGAAAATGAAGTCTGAGGGAGCAACAATAAATGTAAACAATTCAAGATAAAGAGAACTTATAAGATCAAAGATTTTGAACTATAAAGGACCTTAGAAGGTCACTAACTTCAACATCTTCATTTTACAGATGAGAAAGAGTGATTGGCCCAGAGTCAGACAGGTAGTTAACTGGTAGAGCCAGGATTCAAACTCAGGTGCTTTGACTGTAAATCCAATTATCTTTTTACTATACCACAACAGAAGATGATTCTGAGGGCTCAGTGAGAAATACGGCAAAAAAATTACTGACTAGGGGAAGGTATGATATGAATTGCTTAATAAAAGGGGTGATGCAATATGCTCTGCTGAAGTGAGAAAGCACTCTGGAAAAGAGATATAACATCCAAAGGACTCAGAGTGGTTGGCAGCCAGTGCTGCACAAGGGAATGAGTCATTAGAGGAACTGATGTTGGGAGGTGACAGAGGAACTACATTCCCTTGGATTCCAGTATCTAAAGAGCAGTCCCAGTTATGTTGTGCTAATTCTAGCTGTCATCTCAGCCCCGAACAGCCTTCTCTTTTCTCAACTGCAAGAGTACTAAGTGTCTTTCATTTGACACTTAAATACTATCTTCTTAGCTCCAGTTTGTGTGTGTGTGTAGATATATCTATCTGTAAAATTTCCTAAATGATACTGTAAAAACTTGAAAGCAAAGCCTTTTATATGGCTTTGCATCTTCCACAAAACCAAGCTTAGTACCTGGTTGCTATAAAAAGTATACTTACTGCACTTTTTTTTTGACTGCCCAAAACATTTTTAACACTAGACAATTAGCATTTTATGTACAAGGAAGAGCCATAAAGAATCTGAATTTATCATGACATAATACTGGGTTTTATTTTCCAGCTTATAATCATGCAGATTTACTACCAACCTTATTGTCTTTTGCTTCTATTTGTTTGGCAGACTCTTGCATTCTTCTTTGTAAATCAGTAATTGTTGTTAAGGATTTGTCACATCTCTCTTTCTGTTCCTTAATTTCTTGTTCAATGCTTAAGCTCCTCAACTGTATCAATTCCTTTTCATCCTTTGCAGATAGCTCTGCCTTTTTGGCACGTGCAGCCTCTTCACACACTTCCTCATACTTTTTATTCAAGGCAGTCATATTTTCTGTTATATTGGTAATTTGTGCTTCTAAGGCACTCTTCATTGTGTTATATTCTGATAAATCAATAACCTCTCTAGATTCTAATTTCTTAAATGCTTGCTTCAAATTCTGAATCTCATGCTGGAGTTTAGAGATCTTTTCTGTTTTGGCTTGACTTTCTTCTTCCTTTTCACTCAATCTAGTTTTCATACACCCAATTTCTTTCTCCAAAGCTTCCTTTATCTGTGTGTGTTCCACCAGGGACATAGAAGAGTGTTTCTGATTCTCTAACATCTGTTGCCATTCAGCTGCTGCCCTCTGAGCTTCTTCATGGTGCCTCTGTTTGTCCTTGAGCTCTTCTTTCAGAGCCTCAATTGTGCCATTAAGAGAGTTTTTCAGCTCTTCAACCTGCCCCAAGGGAACATGTTGTTTCTGCAAAATCGATTTTACTGCAAGTACCTCAGAGGTCTGTTTGGCATTTTCTTCCAGGAGCTTCTCTTTCTCACTTTTTACCTCTCTGTACTTCTCAGACAAATCCTTTAGCTGTTTGTTAAGCTCTTCTGTTTTTTGGTTTAATGTTTTTTCCAATTCATGGGAATTCTCAATGAGAATATCCTTATTCTTCAAATCTTTCTGGATCATGAGGATTTCACTCTTTAATTTTTCATTCTCCTGCTGACATTTCTGAGCCTCCTCTTCCCCTACATTGCATCTTTGTGTCTGTGTTAGCAACTGATCTTTGAGTTCCTTCACAGTGGCTTTAAAGGTTTTCTCTCGTTCTTCAAAACTAACAATTGGCGCATACTTTAGCTTAATGCATTCTTGTATTGTGTCAAGCTCCTTCTTCTGGGCTTCAATCTCATCAAGCAATGCTAAAATCTCTTCTTGACCCTTATTATACTTAGCAAGTACTTCAACATTATTTTCCTGTGTTTCTTTTAGGTTTTTGTTAATAGCATTCATTTTCTCTTCATGTTCTTTTAGGCTGATAAACTCAGTTTTCATTTGGTTCTTAGAATCCTCTAACTTTTTTTTTAATGCTCCATTCTCATCTTTTATTTGTATAAATTCTTGTTTTATACCTTCAAGTTTTTTTTTCACATCTGTCAATTCTCTGTTAGTTTTATCCAATGTGCTACTTAACGCTGCTTTAATTTCTTCATGGGTTGTAACAGGCACATATTGTTCATTTATAGACTTTTTCAGTTTTGCATTCTCAGATGTGATTATGTGCAACTTTTCTTTTCCATCACCACATTTTTTATTAAGTTCTGAAACTTCATTTTTTAGTTCAATGATATTGGATTTTAGAGCCATTATCTCTTTTTCATGGTTTTCTAGAGGGATATATGTAGCTTCAAGATGACTGACATTCTTACATAAATTGTTTTTTTCCACCATCAGCTTCTCAGTTTCCATTTCTCTTTCTTTATACTTTTGTGTCACATCCATTATTTTTTTGTTCAAATCATCAACTATCAAAGCATGTGATTTTTTCATTTCTTCGTTCAATTTTAAAGGAATATAATGAGTTTTTATCTCAATCGCTAAGTTCTGCAACTGTTGGTTTAGTAGCTTATTATCTGAACCAACCTTCTCAAGTTCTTTCTGTAATGTCTGATTCCTCAAAGTTAACTCAGTGATCTTCTTCCCAAATTCACCTGACTTTTGTTCAAATTTGTCCTTAAGTTGTTCATGCTCTTCTGGTCTAACATGTTGAGAAAGCTTAGCTTTATAATTCTCAATTTCTCTCTTTAACTGTCTAAGTTCAGCCTGTGATTTTTCATATTCTCTTTCCATCTCTACAAATTTTTTTGCTTTCTCATTCACTTCATTTGATAATAAGCTCTTCATGTTTTCAAATTTTTCTGTTGGGATGGAGAGGGCCAATTTTGTTGCTAATTCTTTTATCTGGCTTTCCATTTCCAAAGCTTTTCTTCCTCTCTTCTCTCGCTCTATTTCAGACATGCTAAATTCCTTCTGTAATCGCTTATTTTCTTCTACTAGTCTCCCTTCATCCTTTTTGAATTCCTCTACTAACATTTCATTTTGTTTGACTTGGTTCTTTAGCCTTCCTACTTCAGCAGAAGCTCCCTCATATTTTGCTTTCATTTCTTTCAACTGCTCCCTTAGTTCTTCTGTTAATCTGTTATTTCCTGAAGCTGCTTCATTCGTCAAGTGCTCCTTCAGAGCAAGAAAATGAGTCTGCATTTGCTTTACTTTACCTTCTGAATCATACATTCTCTTCTGAACATCTTTTAAAGCATCTTCCAATTGCTTTATCTGGTCATCAGAATCCTCTTTGACTCTTTCACATTCTAATGCCAAAGCTTTGCATTCTGCCACTTTATGGGCTAGTTCATTTTGGAACTTAAGCTTCTCTTGTTTAGCTGAATCACAAAAGGCTCTCATGGCATCTAACTCTTTCTTTAAAATCTCATTTTCAGAAATGGCAGTTTGACCGGGTAAGGACAGTTCCAATGGTCTTAGCATAGACCTTGTTTGTATGTGGGCTGGCACTGGAATACCTGAAGATGTATACTAGAAGGAAAGAGAGAAAAAGCATATAGATTATATAAACCCTAAAGAAACAGCATTAATATACTAGTTTGCTGGGTTTGTAAAAGTTAATAGAACTATTTAGCCAAAAAGTTACATAATCATAAAGAGAATTTTATTTGAGGTAGTAAGAGAAATTTTTTGTTGTACAGTTGTTTCAGTCATTTCTTACTCTTTTGTGACCCAATTTGGGGTTTTCTTGGCAAAATACTAGAGTGAATTGCCATTTCCTTCTCCAGCTCATTTTACAGAAGAGAAAACTGAGGCAGAGAGTTAAGTGATTTGCCCAGGGTCACATAGCTAGTGTATGAGGCCAGATTTGAAGTCAGAAATGAATCTTCCTGACTCCATCTACTGCTCTAGCTAGCTGCTCCTAAGAAAAATTCTACAGCAAAGTAGTAACAACTAATTCTGTTCATTCAGTCTAATATAGGGATTTTTATTTTTTTAATTATTATTTTATTATTTTTTAAATTAATTTGTTTGTTTCCTTTTAGTTTACAGGATTCAATTCCACAACTCCTTGAGTTTCACTTTTTGTCCCCTTCCCTCCCCTCCCCCCATGGAGGCATATAGTCAAGTATAGGATCTGTAAATACTTTCACATTATACATTAATGAGGTTATAAAGATGGATTGTATCAGATGGAATGAAAAATGGTAAAGAGGACATAAAACCAAACAAGAGAAGGAGAAAGATTAGGTATTTTGCTTCCACCTGGATATAAACTCAGTTCTTTCTAGTTCTTTCTCTGGATGCACATATTTTTCTCCATCATGAGTCTTTTGGGATTGACATATCACTGCATTGCTGAGAAGAGTCCAGTCTATCAAAGCTGGTCATCACACATACGTTGTGTCTGTAATTGTGTACAAATTTCTCCTGGTTCTACTCTTCTCACTCAGCATCAGTTTGTATAAGCCTCTCCAGGTAAATATGAAGACTGTCTGCTCCTCATTTCTTATAGCACAATGGTAATAAAGGGATTTTTAACTTTTTTTTTTCTGTCATAGGCTCCCTTTGGCAGTCTGGTAATGCCCAAGGACCTCTTTTTAAAGTAATGTTTTTAAATGCATAAAATAAAGTATATGGGATTGAAAAGAAAACAATTATATTGAAATACAGTTGTCAAAAGATTTTAAAAACAAGATTGTGGAATTCATATTAAGAACCCATGGTCTAATATGTCACAGGTACATAAAATAGTCTTCTTTTTTCCCTTCTGCTCCCTAGCCATAGGTCACAATTTAGTTCTATAATATGAATACACAACTCCTTTTTTTGTATTACATTTTACCCATTTTAAAACATAGCACATCAGGTTTGGAGTGCTTCAAGATACTGACAGAAACCATCAAGATTCCTGGGGTGAAAGAGAACCTCTATATTTATTAAATAAATAAATTTCCAAGTATAATATATTAACTCACAAATTTTAATAAGACAGGTGACGAGGATCTGTCCTCAACTCAATTTTATAAAAAAAATACCAATTATGCATAACAATTATAGTATTTTAGAAAGTAAAGTGTGTAAGCAGATTGTAGTAGAAAGTCTATAATCGTAAATCTACTAAAAAGAAAGAAAATGGGGGTTTTCCTTTTAAAAAGAAAAATATATACTTAACATTAAAGAAGGTTGTAATTAACAGGTGTCCATCAACAAGAGAATGGTTGAATAAATGTGAAATGGAATATTATAGTGCCAAAAGTGGAAGAAACATTCAAAGAAACCTAAGGAGATTTCTGTCAATTAATAGTGAAATAAGCAATACAGGGAAAATAATTTGATGGCTACATGTAATATAGTAAAAGAAAAACAACTCTGACAGACTAAAAGTGTAGAATGAGACATGTAACCAATGGGTAGATTTTTTTTTGCTTAAAAACAAAGGAAATAGTGTCAATGGAGCATTTTTTAAAATGCTCAGAACAGAGCAGAAAGCTGTTTAAAGGGAGACACACATAGGAACAACTTTGAAACTAACATGTTGAATTTATTTAATGTTTTTAAAAATAAACGATATAAATTTATGGTTTCATATATAATCTTTTTTCTATTCTTTGCATATGGCCATATTCATGTTTATGGTGACATTTATCAAATTAAAAATAATGAAAAATAATTTTCAAAAGTTTGCTTTTATTTCTCCTTATGTCTGAATATATGTCAGTGTTGTCTCCTAGAACTTTACACCCAGTGATACCACTAGTGTACGTACAACAATGAGTTAAAAGGAAAAATGGAAAGGACAAATATATATATGTATGTATGTATATGTATAAACACACATACATATATTTGTGTGTATGAATGTCAATAACAGCACTTTTTTCTTTTAGCCAAAAACCTGGAAACTAAGGGGATGAGCAATGATTGTGGAATGGCTGAACAAATAGTGGAATATTGTTGTACCATAAGAAATGACAAAAGGATGGATCAATTGTTAGGAGAGTTGCATTATTAATTTTCATTTGGGAGGTAGATGGTGATAGTGATCAGAGAAAAAGAGAGGGAGAGGGAGAGAGAGAAGCTCCAAAAAAGCATTTTAAAGAATACACAGAAGAGAACAGAAGGAGATTCAGAGGGAGATACAGACAAGCTGAACAAGTTTTAAACTAATGTGTTGAATGTATTACATACTTTTAAAAATAAGCTTGAAAGTGAAGATTCACAGTATCATATGCAATTTCCCTTTTTTATTTTTCTTTCTATATGGAAATATTCAAAGTTTTAAGTATCATGTGCTTATAAAGTTCAAGGTAACAAAAAATTCTGTTGAATAAAAAAGACAACTAAAATTACACTTCATTAAGAGTTTTAATATAACATCTTACAAATATCAGCAATAGAACAGACTGCAATTGTAATAAGCTGCCAGTTTTATATCCTCTCCACCCCCAATAGCAAGCACAAAATTGGGAGAGAAAAGGGGTGCCACAGATCTATGATTTTAGCAAAAACTTCTTCCCCAGAAGCAGAACAGCAACTCCTCCATGACTTAAAGTCTTACTCAGTTACTTCATGCATTTCAAGGTTAAGCAATTCTCCCCTAATCTGTACAAGGTAGAGTAGGAACACAACATCAGGTCTTCTTGACTCCAAGGCTAGTGATCTAGAGGTTCACTATGCCACAGACTCAATAAATATTTGATAACATGAACGTGATTTTAAGCACTTTATTTTAGTATTATTATAAATGCTAATCAATTAATTTTTAGCTATCTTCAAACAGATTGAGAGAAAGGAAGCTGACAACATAGAAGCAAACTTGCAGCAGTAATTTTCTCTAAATGGGCTTATAAAGCAAATATTAAGCTATGATGACCTGGTGGAAGTTTAACAGTAGCTAATGTTGCTATCAAGTTCATTGACAGCATCTACACTACCAGTATTCATTATTAGAAGTTTATGCCTAAGAATCTTAAGTATGTTTTGTTGACATTTTACATTCCTTTTAAAAATCATAGAAAACAGCTTTCCTATGTCTTGTCTCCCTCATCACAATATGTCTTGTCTCCCTCATCACAATATACTCTTTGAGAACAGAGGCTGTCTTACTTTTGTATTTATAACCCTGGCACTTAGTACAAAGCTTTACACATATCCAGTACTTAATAAATGTTTAATTCATTCATTCATAAAACTTAAAGAAAGGAAGCTATAGATTATGTAGTCCAACATGGTTATTTTATGGATGAGAAAAACAGACCAACAGATATTAAATGACTTACCCAAGGTTAATGGCAAATAAAGGTCTTTTCCCAGAACAAAATGGGGGGAAAGTATAAGAAAAAAAACATAAGGTCATATACTAAAACACACACACACACACACACACACACACATTGCTTTCTCACTTTAAATCAAATTTTCATTGAAGTTAAGTCCCTAGAAGACCCTTGTTTTCAAATGCAAGTACAAAGTAAACTAATTCTAAAAATAAAGGATTTTTAAAAATGATTCATGTTGAGAGGATTCTGGGAAGATGGTGGAGTAGGTCAGAAAATTCCAGACTCTCAAGATCTTCCCCCACAAAAGAGTTAAAATAGCACCTTAGGGCAAACAAAGTGCAGGTGGAGATAAACAAAGACAGGGGCATAACAGAGGTCCTGCCAGGACAGTTTGAGATCAGAAAGAAAAATCCCAGGACAAGGTTTCATCCCCATGAAGAGTAAACACTTCCAGGCTAGGTCTCATTTTAACAGCAAGGGGCTAGCCTCTTAAACAAGTGGCAAGCCCTAGGGTTAGGTGGTTCAAGAGGCTGCCTCACCACAATCACCAGAACTTTTAGCCCTGGTATAGTGAGGGAAGTTGGGCATTTGAGTCCAGGAAGATAGAGGGAACCTCTGCTGACAAAGGAATGCCAGACCCAGCTGTGCTGTAAAGAGCGGCAGGAGCAAGAAGGAACCAGCTGTGATAGTAATGGAATATAAAGATTCCCCTGTATTGGCTTGGTTTTCAAATTGATTGTGTTAAAACCCAGAGCTTGTTAATCCCACCTGTGGGATGGACTTGTTGATGTGAAAAGAAAGTCCTGAACTGGGAGGAGTTGGTGACGTAGATTTGGAGAGACACAAGAACTTTTTGGAAGCAGCACCCTCGTGGAGGCAGAGAGAGAGACTGAGAAGGATTGCTGAGGGCCACTTTGAATTGCCCTGGACTTTTGAGACCTGCCCCCGGAGCTGCCAAGGACTGAGGAGACATGGCTGTTTTGCTGGTACTTTGTCTGTCTGTTTTGATGTTGTTTTGCCAGATTTGTCCACTGGTGAAAGACAGTCCTGTTGTTGAAGAACTCCTGGAACCTGGCTGCTGGCTAAGAGCTCCTGAGACTGTCCTGCAGACAGAAAGTGAATACTGTCCACTGGTGAAGGACAGTGCTGTTGTTGCAGGGGTCTGGGAACCTTTCTGTTGGTTCAGAGCTACTGAGACTGTCCTGCAGACAGAGAGTGAATACTGTCCACTGGTGAAGGACAGTGCTGTTGTTGCAGGGGTCTGGAAACCTTTCTGTTGGTTTAGAAGCCCTGAAGGATTTTCTTGTTGTATGTTTACAGAAATCCTGGGAGAGGGTTTTGCTAATGTTTTCAGGGGTTCTAGGACTGTTCTACAGACAGAGGATGAATTAGTGAAGAGACTGGCAATGTATCTTGTGGCCTTGCTAAGCCTTGTCTCCCCAGGAACTAAGATTGCTGAGAACTTGCCTCCTGTCAAGATGAAGAAAAGACCTCAGTTTGGGTATTAAGTGCTGTGCTTAAGCTTGATGTAACTCTGGGGTAGATTCAATTGTGATCCAGGGGTGGGGAACTTTTGACCTTTTTGTGTTCTATGGTTGAACAAATGAATGTACTTTATTTATGTTTGGAAACTAATCTCCATTTGAGAAGAGGGGTTTTGTGATGGACTAAATGAAGGTACAGCCTAGGGGTGGAGTAGTATTTAGAACAGGGACTTTGTAATTGATTGAATGAATGAAAGGTCCTGGGGTGGGGTAGTACTTGGAGATTATTTAATCACCCTTAGTAAATGTTGTATTTTGAATGATGTCATATTTTGATCTTCTCTGTTCTTGGTTGGTCACTGAATAAAATGGAGAGCACCTATGCTGGTATTCTGAACCTTGGGAAGTTGCCTTTCCATTCCATTATATTACACCAGCTCAAGCCCGGTAAATGCAGAAGCAGTGGGGCAAAAAGCCCTTGGCTGTGGGCAATCACAGGAGGCTAGAGGTTTGGCTTTGGTGTCAGGGTAAAGGAAAGAACTGAAAATGTGGGACAAGAAGCACCATTCCCCATACCCCAGGGTTAGAGGTGACTACAAATAACTAAGCTATCACCACACACACACACACACACACACACACACACACACACACACACACACACACACACACACACACGCAAGCACAGGCAAAGGGAAAAGAATCCAGCTATAGAAACCTATATGGGAACAGAGATGACCAGGTTCATCTTCAGAGGAGGAAACTGGGGTAAAGAAACCCTCAAAGAGTAATTTGGGTTACCTGCCCCAAAAGAATTTATGGAAGACCTTAAAAAAGACTTTACAAATCAAATGACAGAGATGGAGGAAAAACTAAAAAGAAAATAATAATCATGCAAGAAAAACAGGAAGGGTATGAAAGGAAAGTCAACCAATTAGAAGAGGAGATTCAAAATCTTAAAGAAGAATATGACATCTTGAAAATTAGAATTGGGCAAAGTGAAGCCAGTGAAATTATAAAGATCAGGAAATGATTAAACAAAATATGAATAATGAAAAAATAGAAGAGAAAGTGAAACATCTTATTAGAAAAACAACAGATTTGGAGAATAGATCAAGAAGAGAAAATATAAAAATAATTGTACTGAAAGTTATAATCAAAAAAAGAATCTTGATACAATAATACAAGGTATCATTAAAGAAAATTGTTCTGAAGCATCAGAACAAAGGGGGAAAGTAAAAATAGAAAAAATCCATTGATCACCACTTAAAAGAGATCCTATGAGGAAAACTCATAGGAATATCATAGTCACAACTCTGAAAGCCCCAACTCAAGGAAAAATTATTAAAAGCATCAAGATTCAAACAATTTAAATATGATGGTGCTACAATTAGAATCACACAAGACCCAGCAAAAGAAACATTAAAGGACTGCAGGTCTTAGAACACAACATATAGAAGAACAAAAGTACTGGGGCTCCCGCCAAAAATATCATACCTGCAAAGTTAACTATTTTCTTGAATGAAAAAAAAATGGACTTTTGATAAACTTTCAGATTTTCAAGACTTTGTTTAAAAAAACCTGAACTTCTTAGACAATTCAACATACAAGAACCAATATAAATATAAGGTACATAACAAAGACTGATTATAAGGGATCCATAAGGATAGACTGTTACTTTCTATGTAAAATGTAAAATTTATGTTTAGGATCCTTATTAATAATTGAGTAATTCATAAGAAAGATTGGGGAGATCCCGGGCATGATATGAATTTAAAAAGTAGAACCATTTAGTAACAACTAAAAAAGGTAATTATTTTTTACAAATGAGGTGCAAGAGAAAGAACTGATACATAGGAATTAGATAGGGGAGAAGGGCTGGTAGTTCTGGTAACCTACTTCCATCAGGTATGGATATAAGAGGGAACAATACATATACATTTAAAGAGTATAGAAGTTTTCTAAATTCAGAAGAAATAAAATGGTAAGGGCAAAGGGAGGGGAGAAAGGACAAGGGAGGGATCTTTGGAGAGGAGGGTGAGAAAATAGGTAAATATGGGTATAGAAGGGTGTTTAGATTGACGGGAATGGAAGGATAGGGGAGGGATCCTTGCAGGGGGGTAGGCAAGTCATAGGAGGGCAAGGTAGTGGGTAAAATAAAGTAGAGGCAGGAGAGACAGGAAACACGAGATATGCATATACATAAAAAACAAAGATCAGGAGTAGAATAGGTTCGGGAGTGTATATGTCTATATGTATATGTGTATGTATATATCTATACCTATGGAGAAACATCTAAACTTTATGGTGTTCTTCTGGGGGGGGGCTAGCAGAGGGGGAAAAAGAACAAAGTAAAAAAGTGCACAGCAGAGAACAAAAGAAAACTCACAAGGAAGCAAAGAAAAGATGGACAATTCTCAAACAATCAGTATTATTTATCATATAGGCTTTCTTGAAATGAAAATTTATTGTTACAAATTTTGAATCCTCTCATGTTCTGCTATGCACATGATATACTTTTATTTCTTTCTAACTTTGTATTTAAGTTCATGATATGTTTTTGTTCCTTATTTTTAATTCTCTATTTGTGTTCTAGCATTTGAATCTAGTATAAAATTTTGGGAAAAAAATTATTCATGTCTCAGCTCCTCTTCATATGGACAAATTAATTAAGGGATGACTGTGGAGTTATTAATGAAAACATATTAACCTCAAACAAAAAGAACCTTGAATAGCTTAAATTATTCTCACTAAAATTACTTCATAGGGCACCAGAATGCTAAGTCTTTTTAAACCAGCCTTAGCAATGGGACAACAAACCTGTTACAAAACACCAGAACATTTTTTCTCGAATAAGTAATTTTCTAAATACCTAAATTCTGTTTAATGTAAAAAATGGTATAAAAGTATAAGTACTTAAGAGTGGATTTTTAATTTTTGTTTAAGAGAAATAGTTACCTGTGATTCTGTAACAAAAATTTGATTCTGCTTATGAAGCATATCTTCTTTTCCTAAATTAATAATAACAAAAAAGAAATTATAATCTAAATTTTCATACAAAAATAAAGTTTAAATGTTAGCTTGGTTCTATAATCTGAACTTATTACATACAAAGAAAAGAAAAATAACAGAAATATAAAAATACACTTAATCCTAATAGTTTTTACATAAGATAGAATCAGTTCTAAAAAAGATAAGTATTAAAATCACAGAATAAAAGATCCCCAGAATTGGGAAGGTATGTAGAAGATATCTATGCCAAGAATCTACTCTATATTCTAACTAACAAAAATCATCCGGTAAGGAGAAACTCACTACTTCCCAGGGCAGTATATTCTACTTCATTCAACCCAATTCAGTGAGCACCTACATTGTGGTAGGCACTAGTGATACAAAGACAAAAACCAAATAGTTCCTGCCTTCAAGAAGTTCATACTCTATTTGTTAGGAAACTTATCCCATGATCAACTCTAAATCTGTTTTTCTACAACTGCTTCTCATTCTGCCTTCTGGGGTTGAGAAGAAAAAAAAGTTCAATTCCTCTTCCATATGACAGTCTTCCAATACTTAAAGACCTCTAAAAGCATGATAAAGAGGAAAAATTGTTGGATTTTGAGCCTAAAAATATGGGTTCAAATCTAAGTTCTATTAAACTACATGTAGGGAAAGTCATTTGACCCCATTTGGATCCTTTGTTTCTTCAAGTATAAAACAAGGGGCTTGGATTATATGATCTTTAAGGTCTCTTTTCAACCCTGAACTTCTAGTCTCAGGTGTTTTCTTCAATAGGCTAAATATCGCCACCATCCTTCAATTAATATATGACAAGATCAGGCCTGATACCATCCTGGCTGCCCTACTCTTCAAACTTGGGAAATAATGTCAGCTTATAAATTTCATTTCTAAACTGTGGTGCCTAGAACTGAATACAATATTCAGAATGTGTTCTGATGAGGGGGGATAAAAGAACCAGTTCTTTAGTCCTGGACATAAAAGCCTCTTGGAATTCAACCTAAGATTGATTCATTTGTCTAATACTGAGTTTCTGATTCATTAAAAAGCCCCAATCTTTTTCAGATTTAGCTACTCCTATATCCCCTATACTTGAGAAGCTGATTGTTTGAACACATGCTACTGGATCTTATCTCATATTTAACTGGCTATGTAACCCTGAGCAAGTCACTTCAGTTACTCCTCTCATACAAAAAGTTTTTTCATCTGTGTAATGAGGGTAATAATATTTTCACTGCCTGTTTCACACAGCTGCTGTGAGGAAGACACTGTTAGTAAACCTAAAAGATATGAGTTATTACTAAATATCATGACATGAGGGAGTATAACTAATCATAACTAAGTTGAATTGAAATCATGAAGAACTAAAAGACAGTTAAAGGTATCATATTTAGCTAGAAGACTATGCAAAATAAAAGTACATCGGTTTTAAATATTTTACATACACAGATACGTAGTTAATAACTTGGCAACAACATTAGTGAAACATTGAAAAAACATATTTAAGGAAATGCTATCTGTCTCTTAAAACCAAAATAATTACTCCCTAAAGGATCAGTGTTCAAGGGACAAAACCAAGCCATTTATAAACGAGAAAAAACGAATTGTTTAAAAGCCATATGAAAAGTTAGAGGATTGAAGATTTAGAGCTTGGAGGCTGACTAGACCAAACCCCTCATTTTACATATTTTATAAGAAACAATGCCAGGCACTCGCCTAAGGTCACACAGCAAGTAAACAGTAGAGCTAGAATATCAACCCAGATTTTCTGACTCCAAATCCATCACTCTGGCTACTGTGCCACACTACCTTCCCAAAAGAAAGTAAACACAATATTTAATAAAGGAAGAAAAACAAATCAAGACAAGCTCAAGATCCACTTAATATCACTAAAATGTGCAAAATATTTTTAAACAGATAAAATCTAAGATTAGCAGGACTATGGGGAAATAGGCACTTTTAATACATTATAAGTAAGTCTAAAGAATAATCCAAAACATTTGAGAGCAAAATGCCAATATATAGTAAGAACACAGAACTGATCATACTTTTTTATCCAGTAGTTTCCATTGATAGGACTCTATTCTCCCAAAAATCATTAGGAAAGAAAACAGGTCTTATCCATACAAAAAAAATTCACATCTGCTTTATTTGTAATAATAAAAAATTGGAAACAAACTACATGTAAAACAACTGGACAATAAATTATGGCATATTGATAAAGTGAAATATTATGAGGCATTTAAAATTTTGCACTTACATAAGGTCACACAAAGTATAGGAAAGAATGAGAGAAGTGAAGGGTTAGGGAAGCAGTAGACAGTGGGTTTGGTGACAGGAGTAGACAGGGAGGGGAAGAGAAGAAAGTAAGGAAAGAAAATGAGACCAAAGATAAGGAACTTTGGGCAGTACTAGAAGGATGCACTGAACAATATCATTCTTTCTTTTTTAGTCAGGCACTTAATGTCCTCCATAATAACTTCCATCCAACCTTATTTTCATATTATTCCCCATCATGCATCATATATCCCAGAATAACTAGACTACCTCTGTTCCCTACTTGGTCCCAAAAGGCAGAATTAATAGCAATGACTTGAAATTATCTGCCCCTCCAAAAAAAAAAAAAAAAGCAAATTCAGGCTTGATTTAAGAAATAACTTCCTAATAATTAGTTATCCAAAAGTAGGTTTCTATACCTTGTTTTCCTCATCTGAAAAATAGGGATAATAAGAGTACCTATATCCCAGGGTTATTATGTGAATCATAGGAGACAACATATGTAAAGCACTTTGTAAATCCTGAGGCCCTACAACTGTTAGCTATTATTATCATTATCAATGCTGTTGCTTTTTCAAACAAAGGACAGAAATTTGTCAGGTATTTCATAAAGAGTTTTCTATTTCAGGTGTGGGCTAGACTAGAAAATCTCTGAAGTCACTTCTAACTCTGGAATTCTGTGACCTCACTGAATTCTTCTGTCTCTGTATAGTCTCATAGGTTATTCCTTTCATATAGAAGATGATGCTTGAGTTGCATCTTGAAGGAAGAGAGGGGTCCTATGAGGCAGAGGTGAATACATCCCAGACATCTTGGATGGCCAGTGCAAAAGTAGAGATGGGAAATAGTCACATGTGAAAAACAGAGAGAAGGGCAGTTTGGCCTGATCGTAGAGTGCAGGAGGGGAAGTCTTATACAATAAGTTTGAAAAGATAAGGTGGGTCCAGGCTGTGAAAGGTATTAAAAGCTAAAAAGATTCAATTATATTTGGTCCTAGAAGAACAGGAAGACAAAGGAGCTTACTGAGTAGGGAAGTAATATGGTAAGACCTGTGCTTAAGGAAATTCACTTTGGCAGCAGCATGTAGGATGTAGTGGAATAAGGAGACACTTGAAGCAGGGAGATTAATTTGAAAATCATTGCAATAATCAAGGTGCAAGGTGGTATTACTTATCTGAGTGCACAAAATGCAGCCAACAATGTAAGAGATGGTATAGAGAGGTAAAAATAGTAAGTTTTGGTAACTGATTAGATATGTTTGGGGAGAATAAGTGAGGAGGAGATGATGATAACAACAAAGTTGTGAATCTAGGAACCTGGAAGAATGATGAGGAAAAGCTTTGTTCCCTTATGAGGAAACATTTTGAAAAGCTTTAGGTGTTTTATAAATACAAGTCATACTATTAAAATGAAGCGTATCCTGATTCCCCAGTAAAAAAAAATAACAGTTCACTTGTTAACAAAAGATATTTGTTCATTTTCTTAAATGATCAAATTACAACTTGACAATCATAAGACAAAATGACTGCAAACTGCTCATGTTTTAGATTTTTCCTACATAAACAATGACAATTTATTAATATCCATCTTGTGCAAAATTATATACAAATATCTTTTTTAAAGTTTACTTCCCTCTTAATATTACTTCTAGAACTTTGTTCAGAGCCCTTAACTTTATTATTTTTTATCCCTCTGTTACACTGTAAGCTCCTTGAGAGGCAGAGATTGGACTATTGTTTTTCCTTTTTATATTCCCAGCACAGTACTTTGCACACAGTAAGTGTTTAATACATGTGTTGTAATTCATAAAATATACAGTATATCTATCAAAAATGAAAAGTTGCCTTAGCCACCAACTTATTATCATCAGAATATTAATAATTTGTATCCCTAGCTATAACTAATTAATTCTCCATTAATTTTTATTAGTTTTTTTGGTATAAAATGTATTATTTTATATATTAAGTTTTCAGAATTTCATTAGTATGGGTATTTACTCCTTCCACCAATATTGACACTAACTTCTTCAAAAAGTGGATATACTAACTCTGAAAATTACTGTGCTCAAAATATTAAATTAACCTATAGCTAAATTGTGGATGAGTCTCTCCAAATAGGACCTCAGAAGCCAAATTTCATCACCAAGATGATATTCATAGCTTGTCCAGCTTGGTGGAAACTGTCAGAGTTTGTGCTCTGATGACAATTATTAGAAAACAAGAGCAACCTTCATACCAAAATGAGCCAGTTGAGAAGTAAAGGAGAAAATGTAGATATATATGTCTGTCTATAAATATATATATATATATATATATGTTGCATATTAGGCAGTGTAAAGTAGAGAACAATGAAACAACTTGGAAGTTAAACCATGCATGGCTTCAAATTATATTAGTTTCTTGAAATTCCAAGAAGTTTTAAAATATTAAATCATATCTCCTACAGTTACTTTCAGGAATGTATGCAATAATTTCCCCTAATATGTGAAGGAGGGCATCTTCATTTCAATTAAAAAAAAAGGGTCTCACTTCATGATATTCAAAGTCAATCTGGTAGCACAGTCACTAACTATATAAAAATGTACTTTATATAAATGTAAAATACAAGGTTAAAAACCTTAAAAACTCTGTCCTTTCCATCTAGTCTTAGAGAAGTGCAAAATATCAGTAATTAGATTAAATTTAGCAGCACCATCAAGAATCAAGTCCAAACAACCATTCTTCTCGCGATAGTCTAAATATGAAGTATAACCTGTATTTAGGTACTTACGATTATTGAAATGACTTCCAGCTCCCCCATAGTCACTCTGAAATGAGAAACACGAATTATAACAATTTAAATGAGAAGCTGCTTTATTTTACTCAGCTCTGACTAGTTTTAAAAACCTTTTCCATCTATCTCCTTGTCACTAAAAGATGATAAAATTCTTACAGCAGGGCTGAAATTCAGACAAGCTTGCCTATAAGACTAAGGCCACTGGTTATGGGGCTGCTATGCAACACAGCAGAGAAAGTAGCTGGGCCTGGAGTCAGGAAGAGTGACTATTCAAATGTAACCTTAGGCACTTACTAGCTATGTAACCTTGGGCAAGACATTAAACAGCTGTTTCCTAGGTATTCTCAGTTGTAAAATGAGAATGATAATAGCACCTACCTCCCAGAGTTGTTATGAGGAACAAATGAGATAATATTTGTAAAGTGTTTAGCACTGTGCCAAACACATAGGTGCTATATAAATACTACTATTATTAATAGAAGCTAGCTATTGTTCGAAAGGGTATATAAAAATCTTTTAAGCCCTATAAAGGAGCTTCCATCTGTCTGTGTCTTGAGTCTTAAAAAATAAAGTTTCTATTAGCCTACTTATTAGCAAGATGTGGTCCTTTTGCCAGGACTTCATAAAATCTACTATTTCTATGTAAAAAATGATCGGTTTTCTGGAAGTTGAAAAATAAAAAATATACTTCACTTCACAAAGAAACACTAACTATAATTATATAGATAACAGAATTTTAAGATGGAAAATGAACTTATAGATTTTCTAATTCAACTCCCTTATTTTACAGATGTAGAAAGTGGAGCCCAGACTTGTTCAGTATCATATATTTAATTAGTGGCAAGGGCAGTAAAACTGTATCATGGTTTTATTATACTGTAATGGAATTTGAAAGAGTCAACTCTTGTCAGTAAAGATTTCTAGTCTATTTTAAACACTTTTGAAGCTAGACAAAGGTAGCTGGCGGGATGAAGACAGAGTCTATAAGGAGAGTTTATATATGCCACGCTAGAACTAAAAGACATCACAGGAAGATTCCAAAAAATATACGTTTTCATATATTTGAATTGTTCTTGATCCCACATAATACAAATACACAGATAAAATGTATATTTTGAGATGTTACTATAAAAATAGCATCTGTGTATATGTACATGTATTTATATATTTTCTGTGGGTGAAAACACATGCTAGTAACATTTACAAGTCCATATTCTGGTGTGAAAATCATAAGCAATATTAACACTAAATTATCATTATTAAGTAGAAGCAACTAATTATCATTATGTTATGTGCATGAGCAAGATCTTTTACTTACAAAATTTAATACTATTCAAAACAAGCACTGCAATATACCTTCAAAGTAATGAAAAAAGTCAAGTTTTCAAAGTAAATTATCAGTGCACTGGAGATAGTACAGTTTTTTTGTTAACACCTTTATTAAAGATATTTGCAAACTGGATATTGTCAGTTATAACTGTTCATGACTGACTTAATCAAAAGATGGCCATTCTTCTAGCTGCATGATCCTTAGATAAATTCTGTATTGTGATAGGTTATAAAAATGGAGAAAAAAAAGTTTTTCATTTAATTTGTTGAAGTTTATTAGAAGGATATTTTCTGTTAACAGGATATATATATATCAAAGGAGTGGATAATTATAATTTTAAAACAGTTAAAATCTTAGGAGGTATTCAAATCTTGCTTTTAAAATGTAGGTAATAGTACCTATCTCCAAAGATTGCTGTGAGGATCAAATGAGATATATTTGTAAAGCAATAAACAAAGTGTTTGGCATACAGTAGGCATTATATAAATACTTCCTGAAGTTAAGAATGGTTGTGACATGCCTATAGTCTCACAGCAAGTATGAGAGGTATATACACATAAAATAGGCCAAAAGAAGTGGGATGTACTATCTTTGTATTCAAATATGACTCCATACCTTAGGTTTATGAAGATTTTTGAAGCTGTTTTCCCAGTAATAGTTATGGATATGTTCTAAGTCATACTTCCTCCTGTATTTTAGTGACTAATAATATCTATCTGAAATATAACCACTTGGATCTGGTCTGTATTATAGAACAGAAAAAAGCTGACTAGCTCAATGGTAGATCAAGTCTGACCATGGTACTCCAAATGAAATAATGAATTTATGGAAATATACAATCCTTTAAATTTTTTTGTAGAAATAAGTCATTTTTAATGAACATACACATAGGGATATGTAACCTGCAGAAAAACAACAACATACAGGTTTTTAAAAAATAAGATAAAATTTAAAAGTAATTAGAATTGTCCCCTAGTTAAATTGAACCTATGATTCAACATTGATACCTCATAATATTTAAATCTATTTTTCAGAGCTTCAATAGTCCTTAAGCTTTCTTCATGCTGTTTTTCCTTGGCTGTCAAAAGGGATCTCAGTTTTTCTTTCTGAAATGAAAAGGAAAAAAAACTAAAAACCAGGAGCCCCCTATACTGATGAAACCACAGATTAGACTGACACTGCCTCCCCACCTTCTATCCTACCAAAATCCTCAAATAATGGAAAATTTCATGATATTGTGACAAAATGATATTTTACCATTGCAAAACCACATTTGTTTAAAGATTAAGAAGAAATGAAAGAATTTTAGCATTAGAAGGGATTATTATTAGTTATCTAAATCTGACAGCTCATACTCCAGTTTTTTCTTGTTACGTGACAATCACCTTTCCACATAGGAAAAATCTATGCCCTCAACCCTTTTCTCCTGATTGGTAACTCCAAAGCAGGAATTACCATTTCATGAGGGGCCCTAGCTATACTGACTTCACTTCACTCTCTGGACTTCTCTATTTCCATACCAGCTGCCTTCCTTCCTTCCTTCCTTCCTTCCCTTACTTTCTAGATTCCCTTTATGAGTTGTCTTTTCCCTTTGAATGCAAGTGCCTTAAGAGTAGGCATGGTCTTGTCTTACATTTGCATTCCCACTTAAACATAATACCTGGTATATAGTGAGGATACTTAGGTCTCTCTTTGTCTCTCTATCTCTGTCTCTCTGTTGCTCTTTCTTTTTCTCATCTTTGCAGGTAGAAGAACAACTCAGAGATTAATTTGCCAAACAAACAAACAAACAAAACCAAATCTTCTGGCTACTTAGCTGGACTTCATCATTTCTAGAAACTCACCAGTCTGCAAGATGCAATCAACTGTGAAACATACCTCCTAAGATCCTTTCACATCCTGGCTGCAGGACTTCACCATACCAGAGTTGGAAGCCTCATCGCCTCACCACGCCCCCTCCCCCCATCAGATTGTGAGATCTTTGAGGGTAAATACTGTTTTATACTTTTCTTTCTATGCCCAGCCCTTAACATAGAGCCTGAAACATGGTAGGCACTCAATAAATGTTTATTGACTATGATAACTAGGACTAGAGTCTAAGTCTCTTAATTTATAATCTAGTTCTTTCTTCCACCATAATAGTGTCATGTAGAATTTTTACACGAGCATCTCTTCCTCCTAAAAGCTTTTTTTCTTCTCCTACCTCATTTTCAAGGTCATCAGCAACCATTACTTCCTGAAAAAAATAAAATTAATTTCAATATTCATAGAAAGTTTTTAAAATAGATGAGCTTTGCATCCATTAAAAAGCAAAATAACTTCATATTTTAAAAAAACTATCATCAATGACAAGGATACAAAGATAAGAATAAGTATGCATTAAAATTATTTATGGCAATTAATTTGTGGTCCTATATGGACTTATGAGTTATTTTCATATAGTCATCTTGCTGGTGTAGTAGACAGAAAAGACTGGCTTCAAAGCTAAGATATCCTGGGTTCGAGTTACTAGCTGAGTAACATTGGACAAGTCCCAACTCCTCAGTGCTCTATGCTATAATCTTTAAGATGAGGTTAGGGAGAATATGCTAACCTAAATTCGTAGAGGGAGTTTGCTCACTGAGGAGTTCCCTGTATCAATGAAATCACAAGTCCATTCTCTATCTCTATCCTCCTCCTGCTTTCACCCAAGTTCAGTTTTACAGTTATCTCTGACTCCTCTACTTCTTACATATAGAATCAATAATCAAGTTTCATCAGTCTTTCACATCCCTCCCAACCAATTCTTCTTTTCTATTTCTACTCCCACTTTCATTCAGGTCCTTACCAACTTACTAATTATATGACTTTTGGTGATGCACTTAAGCTCGCTGGCCTCAGTTTCCTGACCTGTTAAATAAGGAGTTGACATGTATGGCCTCTGGACTACATGTCCATTCAAGTTCTAAATTTTTAAAATCTGGCCTCAGATGCTTACTATGTGACCTTGGGTAAGTCACTTAACTTCTTTTTGCCTTAGTTTCCTCAACTCTAAAATTAGGATATATCATTATCTATGGCAGAGAATTGTTGTGACAATCAAATGAGATTTGTATAAAGTGCGTAGCATACTGCCTGGTACATAGTAGATGCTATGTATTATCACCCCCTCTCTGCCCCATCTCCCCTCTTCCAAATTTCCTTCTCATTATCAAGAGCATCACAAACTTTCCAGTCACCCAGGTTAAAAAACCTGGCATCATCTTTGATTCCCATTCTCACTCTAGACATATTCAATCAAAACTTCTTCCCACATTGTACTGCTATTGTACAAATTTCACTCATCCTTCAAAGATGATATCTCAAGTTCTAGCTTCTCCTTTACACTTTTCTAACGATATCGGTCTGTATTAAGCTCTCCCTTGTCTAAAATCCCATAGTACTTAATGCACATGCTGCTTTGTACTACAACTTGTCTTTCTGCATATGCATCTTGGCTCCTCAAGGGTAGAGAGGCCATAAAGCTAGCACAACGCCTTGCACAAAGTATTGGGGGCCTCAGAGATATTTCTTCATGATGAAGATTACGTTGAGTCATTTTAAAAAATATAAACATGTGTTATACAAAGACTATACCTCATTTAGCTGTAGTTGCAATCCATTGACTTTATCTACTAATATTCTTTGTTCTTGTTGAATATTTCTCAACTTTTCTTTCAAATCTTCATTTTCAGCCTCTAGATCCTTAAAAACACATTGAAAAATAATGAGAATAACACATAAATGGGCAATTTAAAAAGAAAATTTCCTGTTAATAGAATCATAAATGCACTTTCTCAGTCTCTTAAGTTATATAAAAAATAACTATTGAAATGTCAACCAACTTAAAAAATAATTTTTTAAGAAAATAAACACAAATAATAATAGTAATTAACATTTACCTAGGAGTTTAAAGTTTACAAAAAAACTTTAGATTATAGCTACAGTTCTCAAACTGTGCACCATGGCAAATTCATAGGGATGTAATGGAATATTTTAAATTTTCAAGGGAAACACAATGATAAACATCTGTTGGTCCCTAAGTGAACCTCTACCTTCACAGTGGTTTCGATATTAGCACAGACTACATTTCTTCTTTCAATGATGTGCTATTTGAAATACGTTTGTATTCACTTATACTTTTCAGCTATGCCAATTGCTTCTCTAATTTTCTCAGTCATAACATATTATCTTTGCAAAGTTGGGTTTTCAGTAGTTCTTATGATAAAAAGCAAGTACTATGCAAAAATTTATGTTAAAAAAAAGAAATGAGGGTATCAGTGTCCAACTTGATTCTAAGGTTTGAGAGGTTGTGCAGTGCCTAAAAGGTACATCTAATTAGTAAGTAACCATGGTTAAGAACAAAATAAAAATATTACTTTTTCTTTTATTCTATATATATTTTTGTGAGGACATACTTATTCAGTTGCCTTGACCTAACTACCTAATAAATTGAACGTGTGGTATTTCTTTCGGACTCAATGCACTATGAAAAAATTACTGACACACACTAATGGCACGACAAACGGAGAAAGTTTGGGAACATCTGCATTGTCTCATTTAAACTTCACAATAACCTTGTAAAGAGGGTACTAAAAAAATTATTAGTCCCATTTTAGAAATGAGAAAACTGAGGCTTAGGGATGAATTAAAGGGCATGCTGATGGTCACAAAGCAAGTGGCAGAGGCAAAATTTTAATACCCAGGTCTTTCTGATTCCAATGCTAACATTTTACCCACGCTAGCACACTACCATGGTAACATAAGAATAAAAACAATAAATACTAGTATTTAAAAGTCAGCACTATTCCTGAGAAAAACAAGGTTAAAAAAGTCTGTTAACCAAATGAATATAATGGTAATGTAAATGGAAAGATCCTTCCCATCCATTAATAGGCCCATGTAACCTGCTTGAGTCACATGGAAGCCTGAGTCATATGAGTCTGTGGGGGGAGGAGCTTACTGAATGGTAGAACAGAAAAGGGTAGAGCAGAGCCCAGAGGAAGTTGGTCACAGTAGTTAGAGCTGAGGGAAAGAAAGGAAGCAGGTAACGAGCTGTGGACTTGGGAAGGCTTAGGGACGGTGCTGCCCTCTGTATTGTTATTGTCTATAGATTTCTTTGTTGCCATCATGGATCTGGCTTTCTGGTGTTGGCATTTGGCCTTCTGGGGCTTGAATAAATGTTCTGATTCTGTCTTCGATGTGGAGAGTCTGTTATATTTTGCAATTCAGCATTACACCAGCATATTCATAGCTGCCATAGGCACTGTAAATACCATGTTGGTGCTACAATGAGTCAGAACTATTTTTAGTTTTAAGCCTCCAAAATCTGTAATGAGATCATCTTTAATAATATTTTACTGTTTATCAACATTTGGATCATATGGTAAAAACAAATGAACTATATTAAATTATATTTATTATAACATCTATAACCATCTTTTCCCAAGGACAATACATAATAGAAAATGCACAACAATACAAAAACTAAAATAAAGTTGTGCTCTTGTTTTATTAGATAAAAGCAGATATTGGTATTCACATATAAATTACTTTTTCATGTTTCAGTGTTTCAACTACCTAAATCACAGTCAACTGTTTCTACTCCAACAACAGCTTTTTAAATAAATATTATTTTTCTTTCCTCAACATACCCAGAAGCTACAAGATATCATTATTTTGATTAAGTCTAAACAAGGCAAACCAAAATAAACCCAGTTAAATCAAGAAAGTAGATAACTATTATGTTGGGATTTTTTTTCTAACTAATGTCTTAAAGTAAAGACCTGTATTTATGCCTTGCCTTTGACACAGATTCAATAGGTGGCCCTGGGCAAGCGATGTAACTTCTGTGCCCCAGGCAACTCTCAAAGACTATACATTAGAGAAAAAGTGTCAATTAGAACTAATATCCCAAATGTGCATGCAAACACATGTATATATAAATGTGTGTGTATTTTTGGATTGGACCTGTGACTTCATTGATATAAAAAGCTCACAGTAAAAAACTTATTGTACTTCCAAATGCTATGTAAACTAAAAAGTGTCAACTAAGAAATGTTAGGATAATTCATTTTACTTTTAAAGGAGAATCAAGCAATAATAGAGAATCCACAATAACAAAAACAAACCTATCCAAATACTTTTGATTTTACTGTTCAAAAGAACATACCATTTCTTTGAGTGTGCCTGTTTCCTGGAGCATTACCTGAACATTTTTCTGCTCCCTCTGATATGATTTTATATTGACTTCATCTTGCACATGTAACAAATTTCGCTTCGGTGGAACATAAGATACCTATGTCATTACATTAAAATGTCACAAGATAAAATTATGAATGAATAAAAAGCCTTTAAAAAGCCTATTTTGAAGAAAACTTTCAAACTAGGATATTTCACCTTATAATCTAGATTAAGCTTTACTCTATATTACACAAGGTGGCAGTATTTCTATCTGTATAAAATGAAAGAAGTCCATCTCACTGAAAATGGAATTCATTTTCAAATAACCGTCATTTAAATAATTTTAACCTATCATTTGAAAGTCTCAAAATACTAAATTACTTGGGTATTAAAGTCATTTTAAAGCACAATATCTTACTTAAATCTATCAAATTTAAATCAATACACTAATAGTTTATTTTACCAAACGTTTTCAAAGAAATGATCACATAATTCCAAAATTAAAAATCACCAGAAGAATATGCTCAAGTATAACAGTACAGTCTGATCCCAATTATTAGCTGTCATAAAATGAAGCCAAGTGACATTTGAGGACCATAATACACAAAAAAAAAAAAAAACCAGGAGCCAAATTCACACTTATTTTTCTCTTTGTATTCCTATCACTTAGCACACTGTAGGCACTTAATTTTGGGGGAATGATTTTTTTTAAATAATTTATAAGGCAATTAAGAAATGCTTGTTGAATAAATGACAGTAAAGAAAGCATTTCACTGATTGACCAGGAGAAACAAAACTTGTAAGCTTTCCTTCATTATTAACTAGCACATATATCTTTTTTTTTTTTGGATGACAAGACTTCACCTCAAATAAATGGGCTAAGGCATCAGCAAAATTCATCCAAAAAATGACTCATTAAAACCTAAAATATAATTCATTAATGTACCAGGGGAGAAATTTTTGCAGATTCTAAATTTTATCAGCAAGTCAGCAATCTAAAACTAATGTAACTAATTAACATAACAGGTTATGTTCCTGTAACATTAGGAATCCAAAAATATATAATAAGCATATACTTATCCCCATTTTAGAAATGAGAAAACTGAGGCTCAGAGATGAATTAAATGGCATTCTGAAAAAGAATTTACATTAATGACTCTCTTAGTGCCTGGCCAGGAACGACCAGAAAAAAAGCCTTGAACCTGAAAATCATCCATAATGTCATTACAAAAACCACAATCTATTAATATTTTTAAGGACATTCAATTTATGTCAATTTGGTAGCATTTGTCTTTTCAATCTGGAAACCCATGGGTAGTTTCTCTTCATTAAACTTTGCAATGAGAACTTACCTGCTGGAAAGATAGTCCTTTCTTTGAAGGTTCTCTCCCTAAAAAGCAAAAAAGGAAGGGATGAAAACAACTAACAATAAATTATGTTAGATTGGATACATATTCATAGAATTACAGAATTTTAGATCTGGAAGAGACTTTAGAAAGCACGTGATCCAGTCTCCTCTCATAATCCAGGGCTAAAAGGTAAAGTGACTTTGCCTGGGTCACACAGTTAATAGTGGCAGAAGGGAGACTCCAATATCTATCACTATACTGCTTTTCCCTATCTATAATTTGCTGCCTCCTTTATCTTTATGATTATTTTAATCTAAGCTGACTTATTAATTTTATTCATTATAATTTTATTTCACTCAAAGGAAAAAGTTCAAGGATTTTTAACATATACCCACCTAACAGGGACAAAACCATTTCCCTATAAATAGTAGTATTATGACTTCATTTGATAGTTATCCTTCAGGTTTCTAAATTACTTCCCAATGGATTAGAGTTGTCGCAATAATCAAGGACTCTATAGTACAACTAGCAGTAAATTCCACTTTAAGGGATCTAAAATAAGGAAGCAAAAAAAAAATACTCTATATATCTATATATTATATAAGGAGATAGATATTTAAAAGATTTACTAATTGAGACCATTTTTTTTTAGCAAAGAAAGTTTTCTATTCTCACAAAAATTCGAATATTAAAATTTCTATACATGTTGTTTTGCTTATTTTAACTTGGCATGCCTAAATTAAGATAACATAACCTAAAGAATCATTCACTCTGAACATCGCCTTGCCAGCCCTGCTGCTACAGCATGCATACCACAACACTCTCCACCCCAATGCTAAAAGAACAGTAATCAAACCAATACTACCATTGATTCTGGAAAGGGCATGTCAATAAACCCTCCTGATGTCTCTTATGGCAGACATTATCTTGTTTTTGCATTTCTATCCTCAGAACTTAGCACAATGCTTGACACACAGTAAGTATTCAATAAATGCTTTTTATTCATTCATTCATCCATCAATCCACTCTTTTATTCATTCAATGTTAAGGAAATTTCTGGGTACCTTTGTTTGAATTTTCAACTGCAGTCTTCATTAAGGTTAGAATGTCCAGATTATCACCAATTCTTGCATAGTAAGAACTATCATGACCAAGGGCATCCAACAAGCTGACGTCTGCACCATTTTTAATTAAAACTTCCACAGCATCCTTACAACCATACTCACAACCTAACATAAGTGCACTCCTAGAACAAGAGATAACCACAATAACAAATCATTATAAGGAAACATTTGATAGAATTCAAGAAAATTATGGACTGCAATCGCCTTATGATCGATTAGATAATTCTCAAGAGTTGCCTGAAGAATAAGACAATGGTTAAATGACTTGCCTAGTCATACACTAAGTATCAAAGGTGGGATTTTAATTTAGGTCTTATCAACTCCATTTAATACAGACCAACATTGTTTCAAATAAATAGGAAATTTAAGTATTTTTTTTTATGGTAGTTGACTTTGTTTAAAAACAAAACAACATAGGTTTGTTTCAGGAGTTTTGATTGAGATATCACAAAAATCATCATTTCTTTCTCTTCTTTCCCTCTTTTATTTCATTGAAGAAATTTAAACAATTGATAGAACTGAAACAGAGTTCCTTTTCATTTTAATTAATTCCCATTTTAAAATTCTACTATTTACACATTTAAATCTCACTATGTTACTTTTTTTTATTTTATTTTAGATAATTACATCACATATCAGAAAGTCAAATTATAAATTCAACCAAACACACCTAAAATGTTATTTCTTCCCAGTATCATAAATAAACTCATAGTTCAATTTGCTGAATGTTAGTTTTGAGTAGCTTTCATGTGGCTAATGCATAAGTTTTGGTTTACCTTATGCATCTTACGTAGCTTGCTATTTTTTAATGAAATTATTTTAAAAGGATTTAATTTTCATAATATTTAATCATTGATTTACAGTGGCCCCAGTTCTGGATAATTCTTCCATAGAAAAAAATTTATCAAAAAAAAAAAGGTGAGAATAAATTTGATTAACTGCTATTTGTTTTATAAAAGATTCACTAGAACAGTTAGTCCTTGACATAGTTATTAACTCCTGCTTTCATTCAATTCATATAGAACTTTTCATGAATATACATCTATTGCATAAAATGAGGCAGCCATTTATCAGTTTGCAGGCCCATATAAACATGACACTAAATTTAAAAGAATTAATCATTTAATTATTCACTTAACATTACCTGTTTTGTTTGTCTCTGGCATTAACATCTGCACCTCTATCAATGAGAAGTTGGCATATTGCTGGTCTACACATCTGAGTGGCCAGTATCAGTGGTGTCCGCCCATCCTAAACATCAAGAAGACAAATTGAAAAGTTAACAAGTATTTATTAAGCACCTACCATGTACTAGTCACCATGCTAGGGTGCTGGGGATACACAAAAGGCCAAAAATATTCCCTTCCCTCAAGTAGCTCCCAGTGTAATCCCAGTGTAATCCCAGTGTAAGGGGGAAAGAGAGAGAAGCAGAATCACCTACATGACCTGAATTGTGGAATGAATGTAAGTTAACTTACCGCGTCTTTGGCATTTACTGAAGCTCCATGGTCACAAAGTAGCTGTATACTAGAAGTACAGTCTGCCATCGCTGCACATTATAAAAAAACATGCTGATTAGGCACTTACAGGTCTCCTATCAATGTAATGCACAAACAGATTCTACCTTTTAAAAAGCTTCACAACCTCCAACACATTAGTCTCAGTGATACAGACTATCACATTTCTATTTTAAGAACTGTTTGACTGGATCATTTTTAAAATATTGTATTAATTCACTTTGACTAAAGAAATTACTTTTCTCTAATACAAGAAAATACCTTAGGGTCAGATACTAGTCTTTACTAATAACTTTTTAAAAAATAAACTAATTTTAACATCTAAAATAAGAGGAAAAATAAACAGTATATTCATGAATCAGAGAAATTTATAATACTGTGAAAAAGCTGAATTTGTTAATCCCTCTGAGGTATTAAGATGAAAAGAGTATTGACTCAGCAGTGCCCACATTGTGAAATTCAGTCATACTTTCATCTCTGAATGTCTTTTGATCAAGGCAAAACATTTTACTCAAAACATTTATTGCAAGCATAAATAAAACTTTAATTTGTAAGTTATTAACTATAAAACCATCATTATGTTTTTGTTTTACATTTTAAAATGTAAAATATAATGTTTAATATATTAATTAAAATGTCATTTAATATTAAACAAGTGAAATGCAATCCAAAGACATAATTATCTGTTAGGTACATGTGAATATTTAGTTTTATCAATTTTATCCTTCCAATATATCATAAAGTATAGTTTTAGAAAGTTACTTTGTCTTAAAAGAATGAAAATAAGGAGAAATATCTTAAAGAAACTAAAATATATATCTTTTAAAAGTAACAATGAAATAAAAACCAGATTATTTTTATGTTAAAAGTTAATTTCTTAGTCCTATTATATTATTTCTCAAACTGAATATAGCTATATCTTGCTGTTAAAGAGAACTATAAAAAGGAAAACCGTTTAGGAATTGAATGAATTAAGTAATAGAAAGCGAATATAGTATAATGGAAAGGGACAAAGAGACTGAGACTGGAGTTAGTTCCACCTTTGCCATTATAATCTCTATGAACCTGGGGAAATTACGTTCTAGAATTCACTCATTCATTTACAAAATGAAGGAATGGACACATTTTCTAAAGTTCCTTCCTGCTCTAAAATTCTGTAGCTCTATGACTCTGTGTGGGTGTGGGTGTGTGTATTAAAGCTAACATCTTGTATTTTAGTCCTATTTTCCTCCTTTCTTTTTTTTGTATATTTAGACAGAACCTTCAAAGAGATAGCTCAGTCACACAAGTATTAATTAAGGAGATAGCTCAGTCACACAAGTATTAATTCTAACTGTGGTAATATTATTAGTGCAAAACCTTAACAAAAACAAGAAAACAGTGCAATGTTATAGGCTTCACCCATAACATTGTTCAACTAGTTGTTTTTTTTTAATGAAAATATACTTTTTAAGAAGCAAAGGAGAAACTGGTCAACATTCTAAAAGAACACAATCTGTCCAATATGAATAATAAATGTTAAATAGCTATAAAAAGAACTAAAAGTAAATTTCAAAAGTTTTAAAAGAAACATTAAAAAAGAATCTCTTACCACTAGTAAAATTTTTCTCACCTGCATCATGAAGTGCAGTCCTACCTTGCATGTCTGCATGTTCAGTAGGGCAGTTATACTATCAATAAATTAATAAACAAATTATTTACTAGGGTTCTGTATTAAAAATTAGAGCTTAAAATATTTAGCTTTAGTCAATGTTCAGTAAAAGTCAATCTATTTACAGTTTTCTTTGTTTCATTATCTAGTTGGACAAAGAAGAATGCCCAAACAAATTATACAAAGTAAATGTGTTAATGAGATCAGAAGACAAACTATACCTAAACTTCAACAACTAGAAAAATAATCTCAATTGCTATTATTAATGTAATAGCTTATTGGTTTTATAAAGCAAAAACGTTTACAGAAATGTCTATTTGTTCAACTCTTAGAACATTTAATTCAAGGAATCTCAAATTCAGTAAAAAAAAAACCACCACCACCACCACCATCATAACAAAATTACTCCTTGACATTAAATAATTGGTTGAATTTTTCACTGGTTGTTGTAAGGCTCTATAAACAATACATCTTGGTTGACAGACTTAAACCAATTATGTATAAAAAGTCTTTCAAATGGAGGTAAAACAAAGTTGTACTATGTGTTGAATTATCTTAATTTCAATTTAGCTATAAATATATAAACTAAAATGCCAAAAATTTCTAATCTCCGCTAATGTCAGCAAGAAGGTAGTCTTCATGGCTTATTTTTAATACAGTAAGTTATGCAATTCATTTCCCCCATAGTTTTCTTTAACATTCCTCCATTAAAAAATATGTAAACAAGATTGAATGAATCAGTTTCTTTAACTCAAAGTAAAGCAATCATTATATAATTAAGAGAATTTTTAAAAATTAGTTTAATTTACACTACCTGTAAAAGCTTTTGTAAGCACAAAGCATGTCCATATTTCGCAGCAAGGTGAAGGGCATTTCTCCCTATAAGTAAAAGTCTAATTAATACACGATATATTTGAATGAATACACACATAGACAGGAAACTATGAATAATTTTTCTATAACTCCAGTCACTAGAAATGGATAACCCAATAAGATTTTCTTAAGGAACAACTAAAAGTAGAATACAACCAAAGAAAATACAATGAAACAAGATCACACATACTAATTTCCACATGTTGGGTATCTTAAGTACCTGGTGGGGTTTTTTTTTTCCTCTTTAGTAAAAAGTTACCAAATGTCCTGGATAAAGTAGCATGGAAAGTGGTCAGTGAAAAAAAAAAAGGTTTTACAGCAGTCAAAGCAGCAACGTCCTTTCATTAATTCCCACTAAACTCCCATATTAAGGAGTATTTCCAACTAATGGGGATCTTTTCATATATAATTCATGTAAAAATGTATGATTATAGAGATCTTGGGGGCAAGAGTGTGATCAAAGTATGAGGGCTCTCCTTTATAACATATCTTTCACATAGCTACAAAAACAATCTTGTTATGTAAGGCACAGATATGTTCAGGGTTCTCAGCTCAAAAACACTCCTGGTTCCCTAATGTCTTTCAAATAAAACACAAACTTTGGCCCTCCAAATCTGGCTTTCACCTACCAGCTTTATTTCACATTGCTCTCTTTGATGCATTCTTACATTCCAGCCACATCAGAATGCTGACCTTTTCCTTCACTCATTCTGCCACTGTTCCTATGTGTTCCATCCCAGTGCAGAGTCTCTCCTTCTATTTGCCTCATCTCCCTCTATTCCAATCCTCAATTATTCAATCAAAATGATCTTAAAGCACAGGTCTGACCATGTAACACCCACAATCCATTCAATGAATTCAAGGGGGTTTCCTGTTACCTCCAAGATGAAACTTAAAATCTTCTATTTGGCTTCTAAAGCCTTTCATGATCTGACCCCTTCTTTCCATTCCTCATATACTTCATTCTGTTCCACATAGCCATGATTCAGCAACACTGGCCTCCTCTGCTGTTTCTCACACATAACGATTCATGTCCCACTCTGTGTGTTCTCACTGGCAGTCCCCCATACATGGAATGCTCTTCCTTCTTGTCTCAGCCTCTTAGATTCCCTGACTTCTTTTAAATCTTAGATAAAACCCCATCTTCTATAAGAAAGCTTTCCTGGTTCCCCTTAATGCTAGTGGATCCCTTCTGAGACTACCTCCAATGTACCTTATTTGTACATAGCTGTTTACATGTTGTCTCTGTTAGATTTTGAGCTCCAGTTTTTGTCTTTCTTTGAAAACTCAGCTCTTTGAAACCTTAGTTCTTACTGGTATTACAGTAAGCACTTAATAAATGTTTGTTGACTATCTCCCATTCCTGGGATATATCCCCTTCCTCTTCGTCTTTCAGAATTCTTTTCTTCTTTCAAAGCTCAGTTCAGGTGTAATCTCCTCCATGAAACCTTTCTTGATCTTCATCTCCCTCTTTTCTTCCTCTTCAAATCTTCCTAAGACAGTCTTAATCTCACACTGCTCTCATCACAGTTTGCTATGCCATATAATTACTTGTGTACATGTTGTATGCCTATGTAAACCATTTGCTTCCTTGAAAGCATGAATGGTGTTTTTTTTTTAATTTTTGCATATCCAGAACCTAGCAAAACACCTTGCATAACATATGTGCTTAAAAAAAATTGTTTAATTTATTACAAAGGTGAAAGGTTATCGTAGAATATTGAAAAATAAGTTATTACTTCTGCCTGAAATCACTTCTTCTGTCCACACTCCATATTTGCCTAAAACATTTTGGACATCCTTCAAATGCAACTTCTTCATGAAGCCTTTACTAATTCTCCCAACCAGATATATGATCTTTCTTATACACTCTATCACACTGTCTCATCAAAGTAAATTGTGCAGTTTTCTTATTCTTACTAATACACAGCAAGCTCCTTGAGATCACATGTCTCATTCATAATTGTATCATCCTCAATGTCTAGAAGAGCCCTGTTACATGGAGGGACTATTTTTTTTAACAGTTCAAATGTAGGTGACCCCTGCCACAAATCTAGCTTTTATAACACTTAAAGACAATCTATAATAGTGATTATTTTGAGGTATATAAGTATTGTTATTAAATACAATTTCAGGAGTATGAATTACATTTGGACCAATATAATAGTATGCCACATTATGTGTGTGTAGACTATAGTAAGGACAAAGTATTAAAAGAAGGAAGTACTTTGATCAGTCTTTAAGTAGGTAAGTAATGGAGCTTAGTTTACACTAGAAGGAAAAAAATAGGCATGAAAGTAAGATAATAAGTGAAGACAGTAAAAGTGATAAAAGGAAACACTGCCAGGGTAGAGAAATTGACTTATTTTTGTCTGGAGAATAAAGGCTTGAAGGTTGCTGAGGAAAGGGGAATGGTGAGAACAAAATTTTTTTTTCAATCAATATTATATCAAGCTTCCTTCAAGTAATTTTATCTAACTTTATCTAACAGGGGTTCTTAACCTTTTTTGGTATCATGGACCCCTTTGACAGTCTGATTAAGTTTATGGACTATGCTCAGAATATTTTCAAATGAATAAATACCTAGGATTTCAAAGGAAATCAATGCTGAAATAGTTATGAAAATATCTTTAAAACAAGTTTATAGACACCAGATTAAGAACACTTGTTCTAGAGGATATCTGACCCATTTTACTACTATCTGCCTTTCCATTTCTAAATATAATATAAGAATTTGGGGCAGAGCCAAGATGGCGCCATAGAAAGAGGAAAATTCTGTGCACTCCCCCATAACCACCTCAAATACCTATAAAATATGACTCTAAACAAACTGTAGAGCTACAGAATTCACAAAGTGACAGAGAGAAAAAAAATCTCTTCCTGAAGACAGCCCAGCAGGCAGACAGGAAGGGTCCATCACAGTGTGCTGGGAGCAGAGCCCAGACCTGCATGAGTCTGTGGTTTAGCCTCAGGGCAGCACCAACCAGCTGGGGCTGGAAGGACTTTGGGAGAGTGGATCACCAGCAGCTGTGGTGGTTTCCAGAATTATCAACCCATAAATGCCAAATGAAAGTAAAAGGTCAGTGTGGACTTTGGGAACAGAGGGTCCAGGAGTGTGGTCCAGCCTCTGCCCCTAGAGGGATAAACAGCTGAGGCACAGCAGCCGCTGCCAAGTGGCTACTTCAGAGCTCCTGGCGTGCAGATCATAGGGGTACCAGGTGACCATTTTGAGGGGTAATCCCTCTTGCTTTAACTTGCTTGGATCTGGATCGCTGTCTTCGGGGGAAGTCCTGGGGTGTGTGACCAGTAAGCCAGAGCCCTAGAGAGGGCACCCAACTAATAGCTCTGGAAGCTGCAAAACCCCCAGCCATTTGGAACAAATCTCCTCTCTAGAAGAGAGTTCTACTGTGGAAGAGTTTTGGAAGAGTTCTACTGTAGTAAAAAGCTCAAAAGTCAAGTAATTACATGTCAACATAAGCAAGCAAAGGAAGCAAAGCAAGCTAAGCAGTCAAACCTTAGATTCCTATTTTGGGGACAAAAAGGATCTAAGCATGGAACAGGAGAAAGACAGCAAAATCAGAACTCCTGTACCAAAAGCTTCCAAGAAAAATATGAAATGGTTACAGTCCATAGAGGAGCTTAAGAAGGATTTTGAAAACCAAATATGAGAAGTGGAGGAAAAATTGGGAAGAGAAATGAGAATGATGCAAGAAAATAATGAGGGGCAGCTAGGTGGTACAGTGAATAGAGCACCAGCCCTGGAGTCAGGAGGACCTGAGTTCAAATCCAGCCTCAGACACTTAACACAAAAACTCGCCATGTGACATTGGGCAAATTGCCTACCCTCAATTGCTCTCCAAAAAGCCCCCCCCCAAAAAAAAATAGATCATGAAAAGAGAGTCAACAACCTGACTGAAGAAAATAACACCTTAAAAAACAGACTAACTCAAATGGCAAAAGAGGTCCAAAAGCCAATGAGGAGAAGAATGCCTTAAAAAAAATTAATTTGCCAGATGGAAAAAGAATTTTAAAAGCTTAGTGAAGAGGATAATTCCTTCAAAATTAGACTGGAGCAAATGGAAGCTAGTAACTTTATGAGAAATCAAGATACTATTAAACAGATCCAAACAAATGAAAAAATAGAAGAAAATGGGAACTATCTCATGGGAAAAACCACTGACCTGGAAAATTGATCCAGGAGGGATAATTTAAAAATTATTGGACTACCTGAAAGCCATGATCAAAAAAAGAACCCAGAAATCATCCTTCAAGAAATTCTCAAGGAAAATTGCCCTGATGTTTTAGAACCAAAGGGCAAAATAGAGGTTGAAAGGATCCACTGATCATCTCTTGAAAAAGATTCCAAAAAGAAAACTCCTAGGAATATTATAGCCAGGTTCCAGAGTTCCCAGACCAAGGAGAAAATATTACAAGCAGCCAAGAAACAATCTGAATATTGTGGGAACACAATCAAGATAACACAGGATCTGGCAGCTTCTACACTGAAGGATAGAAGGGTTTGGAATATGATATTCCAGAGGTCAAAGGAGCTGGGATTAAAACCAAGAATCACCTACCTAGCAAAACTGAGTATCATGTTTCAGGGGAAAATATAGTCATTCAGTGGAATAGAGGACTTTCAAGCATTCTTGATGAAAAAACCAGAGTTGAATAGAAAATTGGACATTCAGATACAAGAAGCAAGAGAAGCATGAGAAGCTAAACAGGGAAAAGAAACCATAAGGAACTTATCAAAGTTGAACTATTTACATTCCTACATGGAAAAACAATAACTGTAATTTATGAAACTTTTCTCAGTATAAGGATAGTTGAAGAGAATATAAATGTGTGTGTATGTCTATATAGGAGGGTATATAGGCATATGAATACATGTGAGTGTGTGTATATATGTGTACAGGTATACATAGATAGAGGGCACAGGATCAATTGGATAGGAAGGGATGATACTTAAAAGGTGAAATTGAGACGTGAGAGAGGAATATAATGAGAGGAGATAGGGAGAGATAGAATAGGGTAAATTATCTCTATAGAAGAGGCAAGGGAAAACTGTTACAATGGAGAAGAAGAGCAGAAAGGTAAAAGGGAATGGGTCAACCTTACTCTCATTGAATTTGGCTTAGGGAGGGAATAACATACACTAAACAGAGTATCTCATCCTACAAGAGAGTAGGGAGGAAGGGGTTGAGAAGGGGGATGTTGGAGGGGTAGGGTAATCCTTTTGGAAAAGAGACAGGGTCAAGTAGAGAATAAAACAAGTGGGGGGGAGGGATAGGAAGGAGGGAAATATAGTTAGTCTTTCACAATATATCCACTATGGAAATGTTTTGCATAGCTACACATGTACAACTTATATTGAATTGCTTATCTTCCCAGTAAGGGTGGGTGATGAGACAGGAAGGGAAAGAATCTGGAATTCAAAGTTTTAAACTCAAATATTTAAAAAATATATATATTTTTTTTACATGCAACTGGGAAATAAGATATACAGGCACTGGGGTATGAAGATCCATCTTGCCCTACCGGAAAGTTGGAGGGGGAATGGGGGAGGATATAGAAGAGAGCAGATTAGGGGAGGGGGTATACAGTGGGATCGATGTTTTGGGGTACTGGGTAGGGGAAAGATGGGGAGAAAATTTGTAACTCAAAATCTTGTGAAAACAAATGATGTAAACTAAAAATAAAAATAAAATTTAATTAAAAAATAAATATAATATAAATACTGACTTGTGAATCTCTGTTTACAAAATTTTTCCAGTTATTTAAAGCTAGAATGTTGTCCCTCATTTAAAAATGAGACAATTAGTGCCTTAACAAATTTTTCTTTCTTCTACAAGTACATTTTAAAAGAAAACTTAATACCTGCAGCATCACTGGCAATAATGTCAACTCCATGTACAAGAATGGCATTCAAACACTCCAAATTTCCCTTTGATGCAACAACATGGAATCTAAACAAAAAAAATTACAATATTGTACATGAAATGCCACATAAAAACTAAAATATATTGAAATAATATTTCATTATATCATATATCTAAAATAGACCAATGATAATACTATAAATTTCTTTACTATAAAGTCTATTAAGCTTGCTCATTTTTAATTAAGTTGAAAAGTTCCATGAAATTTTAAATGGAATAAAATTTTAAACAAATTCTGCATAATTCAGAAAATACAAAAAGAATCCATTCCCAGGAATTAGTCCTCTTCATTAGTTGAAGTACTTTGACTTTCAAATATCTAACTCAAGCACAAAGATGGCAAATACCGCAACCTTACAAGTACAATATCATGTGCATATGCAACCCTGTAAGGGAGAGGGAAGAGGGAAAAAAGGGACCTTGGACTATAAATATTTTTAAATTTTTTGGAGGAAGGATGTTATAATAGATAGATATTTGGATTTGTTTGAGAGAGAAATTGGATTCAATTTCCAGTTTTGCTACTTTCCACCTATTAACCCTTAAGCAAATCACATTATTTTCATGGGACTCAGTTTCCTCTATCTATAAATTGAGAGACT